>NC_046296.1:46259794-46616794 GCF_004115265.2 Rhinolophus ferrumequinum
CTTAGTGCACTAAAGGTATTTACTTTTAAAACATAATAAATATTCCGAGCTATGATTTTAATTAATGCCTTTAATAAGGCAGGCCTATCTTTTATATGTTTTATTAAATCACTAGGAACTTTATATCAGGCTTGTCATAATTAAATAAGTAATTAAATAAGTATTTTATATGTTAATAATAAAGTTTGTTTTGATTTCATTCCTCAGATTTTACAAATGGCAGTAAGTTCTTTCAGAATTTTCAAAGATGGTTGACTAATAAAGTCCAATAATCTAATGAGGGTTAATTAGATAAAGGTTAAGTTTGATATGTGGTTTATGTCATATATAAGGAAAGGCTATGTTACATAGTTGAAAGAATGCTGCATTTAGAGATTGTGTTCTGATTTAGCTGCTCACTAGGTTTATGTATTGTGTAACTCCTTTTACCTTTTTTGAACCTCAATTTCTACACATATGAAGTGAAAGAACTGTTTTGCCTGTCAGTTTATGCACAATACTGTGCAGCCTGCAGCTGCTTATGATGTACTTGAAAAGTTTTTATATTATTCAGAACTAAGCTTATTGTAGGATATGACTGTTTTAAAATAAAAGGGTGACAAGTCCAAGTGTTTAAATGGATATGAATTAAATCGTCTTTTGTAAACATCAGGGAAAAAGGATATAGGCATTGGTTATAGAAATAATAGGTTTGTACCATTTATATAACCATTCGTATATACCCTATTTAAAGAACATCAGCTAATACCAACATCTGAGTTTTTGGAAAAAAGGAGTGGGTGGTCATGGTCTCCCTCAGTGGTTGGAAGGCTGGTGAACCAACTGTAATGTTGCTGTACAGTATGCTTTTCTTCATAGATGTGCTCGCTAATGCCTCTGCTGTAGTTAACATTTCCCCCAGGCACCATGACTTGGATTTTTGGTTTAAAGTAAGTAAATAATGTTCCAGGACAGTAACTGTAGCTAGAATAGAGATAGCAATAGTACGATGAGCAAACTACATCAACCTTCAGTTACTGATGAGTCTTACATCACTTTGTCTTTAGACATATGTTGGATATATTCTTTGTAACATAATTATCTTCTCTGGAATTTTTATGGAAATGAATCAGAGTTCATACTTATTGGGTCTTTTCCTTCCTTGAATTACAGTTGATTTAATATTACAGTTATCCTTTATATATAGAAACAACTTTTAAGTACTAGTGTTTGGATAGAGACACTCCCAGGGATTGTTGGTTTTGGGGTTGATTGAACTATAATATAACTATGTTATGTGTTATGTTCTTAATCATGTTTAGGAAAGTGATTGCTGTTAATTCAACAGGTATTGATTGTAGGCATAGGATATGCATGTGAAAGATGACTAAAGAACATAATGTGAGAAGATATATGTGTATTTACAAGGATTTGCAGCATATTTATTTCTTTTATTTACTGTGAATTATGAATTACCCCCTTTTTAAAAAATAATAAATAAATAATCCTAGGGCCTGGCTGAAAACAAAAGTACTTTAGGACCTGAGGAAGTTCGTAAATCTGCTCTGACACTGGTTATGGGAGCTCTTGACAATCCAAACCCCATCTTACGATGTGCAGCAGGGGAAGCTCTTGGAAGAATGGCTCAGGTGGTTGGAGAAGCAACTTTTATTGCTAGAATGGCCCAATATAGCTTTGACAAGTAAGTGGGTCCCTTTACCAACAAGTAAGTTTCTCATATAAACAAAGACGTCTTTTAACTAATCAATAATGATTAACTGGATTGTATGTTTTATACATAGTATAGCATGTGACCATATTTTGGGATTTTTCATAATGGCCTTAATTTTTATTTCAGTAATTGATAAAACTCTAGAATCTGGGAAAGTTGTAATATGTTAGATACTTTCAGTGTGGTGAGGGTTTCAGTTTCAGCTCTTGAATGTTACATTATAGAATTAAGAGGATTGTTAATGCCATGTTTCCCCGAAAATAAGACCGGGTCTTATATTAATTTTTGCTCCAAAAGATACATTAGGGCTTATGTTCAGGGGATGTCATCCTGAAAAATCATGCGAGGGCTTATTTTCCAGTTAGGTCTTATTTTCGGGGAAACATGGTAGGACTTCTGTCAGAAGTGCTATGAACTCCTTTTCTCTTACCTTTGCTCCCCCCATTATTCTTTCTGTTAATTATTCACTTTTTAAAATAAGCCATTCTTTTTCTAACTGCTGCTAAGCTTATCATCTGTTAAATTATCCCTGAAACGGGCTAAAGTTAGCATTCGATTTTAAGAATTTCTTTAACATTAATTAAAAAGACTGATCACAGAGTTCTAAAAAAGTATTATTAAGATGATAATATGCAATTATTAGTGACTGTTGGTTGTTAATTAAGTATTGAAGTAGAAACATTGAAAATCAAGGGGGGCCAAGAACTGACACTTTAGTTATGTAAATTAATAATTCTTAATTATTATTATATTTTGAATTCTAATTATTCCAAAAGAGAGAGAAGGGAGAGGGAGAGAGAGAGGGTAGTATTTATTTTATACTTACTCTGGTGAAACAGAAGGACATTTTATTCTTATCTGTCTGTTTAATGGTTTGCAAGTGTTTCAGTGCTTAGTTTTCTTAGCTTTTCCAAATAATTAATTATGATCTGAAATTAATTATTACATAGATTTTAAGTTACCCATTTTTTCACATTTTGATCTGAAATTGGGTTTTGTCTTTAATTCTCTATGAAAGATCATAATTATTTAGCAGCATTTTTTCTTTTATACTACTATATAAAATAATGCTACATTTAAAAATCTGTGGTATCTTAGATTTGACAGAATCTGGTTATATTTTGAAAAAGCGTCAATGTCCTGCAGCCTTATCTACACTACGTCTTCCTGATATAATATCTGACTGAAAAGCCAAAATCACTTACACATACAGATCTGTCAGCTATATTTGCTTAATAAAACCTTATGCCATCTTAGGGTTAAGACAGGAATCATTGTTATAAACCATTTTTGGTTAAGAGGGAGTAGCTTCCATTGCTTAAGACTCAGTTCAGAAAAAAATAAAAGTCATTATGGTTGAATTTATTTCCATTCAAATTGAAAATTACTTTGAGACTTTGGAAAATATATATTCTCATATCTTAGCATTATTTATTTTATTTAATAGATGATTATCATTAAGAAAATTTGCCCAGCTTTTCAGCTCACTGAAATGTTGCCTTTTGAAAAGTAACAATGTGAAGGCAGCTTTCCAATCTGTATAAGGCTTTAGAATTTAATTCACAGATTGCATTTATTCTTAACTTCTTTCATTCTTCAAAATGACTGCCAAATTATTAAAACTAATTCACCTGATTCTTTTTTCCCTGCTGTAATGTTTCACAGATGTATTATATCTAGACTAGAATATTTAAAATTACGAACGTGATTTATGCTATGTTTCTAGGACATCTCTCTTCTAATTATGTAGTGATTATATACTATATACAATTGTCAGAATTCATTACATTGTACATTTTTATGTACAGTTAAAATTGGTGAATTTTATATATAAATACACCTCAAAGCTTCTTTTAAAAAGATATACAATAGCTCCTTTCTTACCTTTTTTAATTCATTAAGATATATTTCACAAAGAAAAAAGACTGGCACATTTTAAAGAGGTTCAAATAATAATTATAGAAAATTTCTTCAATGGAGATTAAAAGCATTTTCTGTAATTCTGTGAACACAAATAACCTTTTTTGTGTTTTCAAAACCAATTATAAGAACTACTCTTTTATTTGAAACACTAGTAATAAAAATTTGTTTGAAATGGTTCTTAGCTTTTCAAGCAATAATATTTAATATTAAAAACTGAGAAGCTGTGGTTCCTCTTTCATATCTTCTCTAGAATTGAAATAAGCTTTATTCAGTGAAATTTATCACTTTAACTCTCCATTTTAAACTGAATCTCTAACTTTGGGATTGGAGAAAGAAGTAATCATGATTGTAGTATTTTCTGACTTCCAGAATAAATTCCTTTTATTGTGTGGCTCATAAGCTTTTTATTGCCATTGGGAAATAGAAAACCAGACCGTGAAGCATAACTTTTTTCCAGGTTGAAATCAGCTCGAGATGTTGTGTCCAGAACTGGGCATTCATTGGCTCTGGGCTGTTTGCATCGTTATGTTGGTGGTATTGGCTCAGGACAACATCTGAAGACAAGTGTCAGCATTTTATTGGCTCTAGCACAAGATGGAACATCCCCTGAAGTCCAGGTATGATACTAATTTTTTTATGAAATTTTTAAATAGTATTTTTAGGACAGTTCTTTGCTGTATAAAATATTAGGTTGGTGCAAAAGTAATTATGATTTTTGCAATTGTTTTTAACCTTTTAAACTTCAGATACTTTTGCACCAACCTATTACCTGTAGTAATGATTCTGATTGGAAATCAAACGTTGTTAGGAAAAATGTGTTAGGGTCTTTCTTTGTCATTTTGTTTTATGAGGGTTATTTGTAATAGTGCAATATTACTAATAGTGTAATAGTGTAATAGTGCAAGATTCTGTTTTTTAACCTAATCTTAAATCTGTCTTATTTGGAGAATTTAACCCATTCCACATTTCCTGAGACATTAGGTTGGTGCAAAAGTAATTGTGGTTTTTGCAATTATTTTTAACCTTTTAAACTGCAGTTACTTTTGCACCAACCTAATATTTTCTTTTTATTATTTATTATCCTTTCCTCTTTTTTGCATTTCCTTACATTTGTTAATCTTTTTTTTTTTTTTTTTAAACCATCCTTTTCTCTCTCCCTTCTAATACTGTAACCCAGGTCCAGGGTCATTGGTTGAATCTTCAGGTGTACTCTGAATTTTTGTTTGTTTCTCCTTACATACAAATAGAAATAACTATACTGAGAGTTAAGAGCTTCATTTGTGTGAAAATAGACTGTGTTCTTGATTTACCACTTCACATTGAAGCATCTAAAAATATTAAGAGTATATGAATGCAACAGCATCCAACTGCCATCTTTATATTGGGATTCACACGTTTAATTGCCATTACTGTCTGCCATTAGTTTGTTGAGTTCATGAATGCGTTCCTTCACGATTAGATAAAAGACACTAAATCCACCAAAGACTTCTAGTCTACATGTTTAGTTTGCCTTTGACTTCTTGGAAAGATTTCCAGCTGTGTAATGAACAAAATTCCAAAAGTGTTAAAAACAAAGACCACGTTATCTTGTCCTTTAGCAGGTGCTACACTGCTTTTTTAAATCCTGTTTTCACTCTAGTCTGGAAGAAAAAAAGCAAAATTATAAAACTATTTTACCCAAGAAGTTGCTGCTTTCATCTTTGATGTCAAAGAGTAGGTGCTAGTGATCTTTCTTTTATCTTCACCATTTTCTCAGTCCTTTTTCGCTTTAATTTCTTTAAACTTCTCTAAGTGACCGCCCTACATGGTTTTTATGTGAGGAACATTTTACTATAGTAATTTGAATCAATTACATTCCCTCAAAGCTAGTATTTTAGTTTATATCTTTACAGAATAGCACAATATTCTTAAGTTTTCCCTATGTTTCTTCTGTTTTGAGAATCCTAATTCAAAAATCATACTTCACAGTTGCATTATTGTCTACATGTATTTAACTATAATTACTAGAGACTTTACTGTTCAATAGTGTTTTCTTTTTTGTATCCTCAACTCCTATCTTAAGATTTTTGTTCTTTGAAAAACTTCCTTCACCAATAATTATTTTAGGACGGATCCTGAGTGGTATGCTTTACTTTTGTAATCCTTGTATATCTAAAAAGTGGCTTTTTTTGCCTTCACATTTGAATAATATTCCTGGCACACAGTCCTTTTCTTTCATTATTCATAAATGTTTCAGTACTTCTGTCTTCTGATGTTGCACAAAGGAGACTAATGGTTGCTTGGTTTTTTTAAAAATTAAATTTCAGTAAATACTAACATCTCAATTTTTAATCAGTTATCTATAAAAACTTCCAAATAAGTTCTTTAAAAATAAAAGGTAACATAAGCCAATAATCAATGCAACTGAGGTGCAAATACTATTTAAAGTTTCTCTGCAGTCTGCCTTTGAGCATACAGAAATAAAACTTAAGTGAATTCATTTTCTTCTTTTATATATGGATGCATATATTTCTCATTTCCAAAAGACAATGGCTTATGTAACAAAATTCTGAATTAATGGGGGCTTATGGATATAACAGCTATTTTTATTCCCCATCTTTCATTGCTTTTGCCAAAAAACTTACCTGAAATATGTTTCTATGTCTGTAACCTTATGTTTTGAGTTGGCAGCATGTAAGAATTTTTCTCTCTATCCTTAAAGCTTGGAAATTTCATCAAATTCTGCAGAAGTTTATCTTTTGCTTTTTCTGGAACTCCTATTACTCATATATGAAGTCTTTTGTCTTTTTCCTTTTGGTTTTTTTTTTTTTTTTTTGTATTTTCACTCTATCTGATATATATTTCTTCCATCTTGATCTTCAAGATGATGATTTCAGATTTTAGCAATAACTATTCTTTTTTTTTCAGTTTTCTACTGAACTTTTAATATAAATCTTGGGTGGATTTTTTTTTTAAAACAATTCTAGAATCTCCTTTATGCTTTAATTATATTGTCTTAAAAATCCTTATTATAGTTTTACTAAATTCCTCTTTTGTTTCTTCTATTAATTTTGTTTTCTCCAGAATATGTGCTCTGGTCTTCTTCCCTTGAGATACTATATTCCTATTACTTTTTGCTAACTCCTTTCTGTAGGTGTGCTTTTTGTACATAACCTGTCCAAGTCAGGTTGCTAAATTCTCTAGGATTGGAGTAGATTGACAGGTGGTAGAAGTTAAGGTATGGATTTCTTTTTCTGCTATGTTGGTAAGTTGGGAAATCTCTCTGTTGAGACCACCTTTTCCTCAGCCCAGTAGTACAGCTCTCCTTCAGAGCTACTAACGGCAGAAATATAAGAAAAGTTCTTCTACAGCTAGATGTGGGCAGTTTTTATTTTCTGAGGCCTGTGCTGATAATAGTATATTATTCTGGGGTTAGTATTGTAAATACTATTAGCCAGTAAGATTACTTTGTGCTTAGTAAACATAATAGGGGCCTAAAATGGTTCCATGCACTTGAAGAGCTGTTGTGTGAGAGTCGTGGCTCTAGAAATATATCTGAGTTCAGGACATTGTCATGGTCATTGTTTTATTTCAGGCAAGTTTCTTTAGCAAAACTCCAACAATGTAGGCAAGAAAGTTGCATTTTTTTCAGGGGGTGGGAAGGGGAACAGGACTTTATTGGGGAACAGTGTGTACTTCCAGGACTTTTTCCAAGTCAAGTTGTTGTCCTTTCAATCTTAGTTGTGTTTCAAGCTCAGCTCCAGGTCCAGTTGCCATTGTTAGTTGCAGGGGGCACAGCCCAGTATCCCTTGCGGGAGTCGAACCGGCAACCTTGTGGTTGAGAGCCCACGCTCCAACCACCTGAGTCCTCTGGCACTGGCCCGTGTGGGAATCAAACTGGCAGCCTTTGGCTTTAGGAGCACGGAGCTCCAACCACTTGAGCCACCGGGCTGGCCCAAGAAAGATGCATTTGATGTCCATAAACATCCACTAAATCAGACACTTATTATATAAGTCATTGTCTTTTGGAAGTGTGAAATATATATACATTATAGTAGAAGAAAATTAGTTCATCATTGAAATTTTATTTCTGACACTCAAAGCCACACTGCAGAGAAACTTTAAACATAGAATTTGCACGTCAGTTGCTTTGGTTATTGGCTATTAGTAGCTTATGTACTACTTTTTATTTCTTAAGGAACATGTGTTTAAGTATTTCCAGATCATTGATTAAAAAGTACGATGATAGTTTTTACTAAAATTTAACTTAAAAATTAATGTATATACTCTATTTCTTACAATTAAAATAAAATCGTATTTTATTCCAGACATGGTCTCTTCATTCACTTGCTTTGATAGTGGATTCTAGTGGCCCAATGTATCGTGGATATGTGGAACCAACATTATCTCTAGTTCTTACCTTGCTGTTGACAGTTCCACCTTCACATACTGAAGTTCATCAGTGTTTGGGTAGATGCTTGGGTGCTATAATCACTACTGTTGGCCCTGAACTACAAGGTAAGTAAGTCCATCTTAAATTAGAGGAACTAGACAAATTACTCTCTTTCAGTTTCCTGAATGTCATCATCATATGGCTTAAAGAAATCTAATAATAGTAATTATTATTATTATTATTATTATTATTATTATTATTATGTACTGAATACTTGCGATTTACCAAAGGCCTGGAATCACTCTACTTTTCATATGTGCTATTTTATGTAATACCCACAGCAAACCTGTGACTGACAGTATTTTTTGAAATTTTGAGCAGAGAAAACATTTCTAAATGAAATTTTACTTGGAGCCCCATGAAGATAAAGATAAAAGTGGAAATCCTTTGGCCTGGAGTACCATCCATTTGTCTTCATGGACTTTGGCTTCACTTTTTTTTTTTTTTAACTCTAAGGATCAAGAACATAGTTTCAAAAAACATGGCCATAGGTAGATAATATTATCTGATTTTTTCCCTGAGGAAGCAAGCTCGGGCAACATAAGTAACTTTACTGAGTGGCAGATTTATGATCCTAAGATCCATATTACCACTCAGTTCCACTGAAATAATTCTAATGGTTAAATGAAACACTCAAGGCAGCAAATTACTGTGAATTTATTTTTAATGTATAAGCTGCTTTCAGAATTTATTTCAGTATTTATTAAATGCTTTCAGTGGGTCAAACTTTTTCTAAACATGATCTCATTTAATTCTGACAACAATCCTGAGATAGCGATAGCTCTCCATTTTACAGATGAAACACTGAGGCTGAGAGAGGTTAAGAACTATCTAAGTTTATATATGGAGCCAGTGAGTGGTTGGAGTCAAACATGAGCCAGATCAATGTCTTCTTCTTGCATTCTTAACCTCTATGGACAGATATTTTTAAAAGGAAAGAAGTGAAAACAGAAAAGATCTTAAGAAAGAGTGCTAGGAATTGAAAAATATGTTATTCAGACATGTTTCTCTCCTGGACTCAGTGTCCTCTTTGAGAAAGTTGATAGTCTTTTCTTCCAGTGAATACTCTAAAGATATGGAGAGAATAAATATACACTTCTGATTAAGTATAGATGTTTACCAAGTGCTTTATGATGTGATGATGATGAAGCACTGCATATTTCAAATTAGAATGTAACTCTTATGTAACTCTGTGTTTCTTTGTTTGGTCTTTATATATATATACATATATATATGTATAAAATTATTTTACATTGGTAAAAATTTTAAATCACTTATGTTTGGCAGTTAAGACATTTTTATATACACACTATGTAATACTACCATTTATTTTTCCTATCTCTGTAAAAGTTGCGATTAATTTTACTAGGAAAATGGGACTTAAAGTTATATAACAGAGATGATAATGTTAGTTGAACAAAGAACCAGGGAATAAGGACTCTTCTGGCTTTTTCAGATAAAACAATGATGGGTTTAAAAGACAACATAGTTTATCAGGGAATAAATATAAACGTAGCTAAATCTAAAGAGATGCATTATTGTCATCCACATATAGTCATGTTTTGAAATCATTTCTGTGGACTTTGTAGACTGTTTTTGAAATAATTGGAATAGTAATCAGAAGGAGGGGTTGTTTAGAAATTAGTTGTTTTCTAGGAATATTTTTGGTGATAATAAAATAATCGTATTTTGCATTTATTTTTTTTTTTTTTATTTTACTAATAGGAAATGGAGCAACAACTTCCACCATTCGTTCTTCTTGTTTGGTGGGTTGTGCAATTACCCAGGACCATTCAGATTCTCTCGTTCAGGCAGCTGCCATATCTTGCCTTCAGCAGCTTCACATGTTTGCACCACGGCATGTCAATCTGTCTAGTCTTGTTCCTAGCCTTTGTGTAAGTATAAAGCTGTTTCATTTGTTGATTTATTTAGGGAGCCCCAAATTTGTTTTCGCAAAAGATCAAACTAGACCAAAACAGAAAATGGAAGTTTCTTGGATGGTGACTTGTAGGGTTTTAGTTTCAGTAGTCATTTTTTGAATATTTATTTTATTCACTGATTTTCTTTTTTACATCTTAAGAAATATTTTGATCAACCACTTATTTCTTGGTTAAGAATGCATCATATTTTTAGTCTTTCCCACTCAGAATTTTATTCCCTACAGTTTGATTGATAACTTCTCAGTATCTGTTATTATCATCACATTTGTTAGTTTGTACACTCAAAAAATATTTATTGAGAGCCTGCCTTATGTCAGGCGCCATGCAGAGTGTAGGGGATGCATTTGTGGATGAGAAAGGATGAAGCCTCTGTCATAATGAAGTTTATAGTTTCAAGGGAACATGGTCAACAGTAAGTATTTACAAATAAGGTAAGTGCTCGAAAAGGCTACAGCAGAGCATTTAATAGGGAAGTCTCCATAATCCAGGCATTCAGAAAATATCTCCCTAAAAATTCTGACGTTTAAGGTGTGATCTGCAGGATAAATAGGAGTTAGTTTGGGGAAGAGCATGGTATTGGAGTAGATACCATTTATTTTTAGGCAGAGGGGAAAAATATGTGACAGGCCCCGAGACAGGAAGGAGTGTGATACATTTAAGGAAATGGTTAGTCATTTGGTGAAATAGTACAAATGGAAGCCCAAGTATGTTAGGTTAAAGATGGAATATAAACAGAAACTTCTTTCCAGAAGTTTGACAGTAGGTTAAGTGGCTAATGGGGTTAGGAGAGACTCTTTTTCTCCAGTAGTAGTGAGAAGTTAAAGGGCTGATCAGATAGAGCCAGTAGTGTGGGAGAGTTAAAGGTATAGGGCAGAAAGGAAATAATTAATCATCCAAGGTTTCTAATGGAATAGAGTTTCCAGGGCACAAGTAAGGGGATATCTGTTCCAGTGCGACATAAAGAAAGGAGGACAGGGTGAGCGTAGATATAGGTGGGTTTGTAGATTTGGTGGCTGGAAGTTGAGGGAGTTATCTAATGACTTTTGCTTTCTTAATCAAGTAAAAGGGGAGATCAAGTTCCGTGAATGAGGGAGCAAAGAAAGGGTCAGAAGTTTGAGGAGAATGGGATGTGGGAGATGAGAGTAAGTGGAGAAACAGAAGATTCTGTGGTAGTCCTGAGGGTTCAGTAGAGGTCAGTGGCCCTCTTCGGCTCCATTGTGTGATTTATGATGGTACCAGTTCCCCTTGTGCGATTTTTTTTTCTCCAGCACCAGTACACAAATTGGGTGCAGGCATTGAGCAACCAGATGGTTTGATACATTCATAGTTGGGCTTTGGCCAAACAGATTAACTTAAATGACAGCAGGATGACAGAGGTGAGGATGTTAACAAGACAGTGCTGAAATGATGAATTATGATATCTCATTTGGGCAAGGGAGGAAGGTTAAGACAGGAGGAGGCTTATATATAGGGGGAAAGAAAGGCAGAGGTAACCATGGGCAGATCTTGTTGAGGAAAAGGAAGAGAAGGTCATCCACGATGTGGTGAAGGAACTGAAAGACCAAGATATTACATCTCGTGTGGTATATTTAACTTTACTCAACAAAATTTGCTCCTGTTTCACCACATACCAGAGGGAACTGCATTAGTCCCAGATCGTCAAGGAGTTTAAGTGTGTCACAGGACAGAAACCAGATTGTTTTCAAATTGTTTTCAAAAAACATCCACAAAGAAAACTTGTTTTCAAATTGTTTTCAAAAAACATCCACAAAGAAAACTAAGAGTATACAATAGATTACATTCTGCAACAGGATATGTAGCATCCTGCAAAAGTGGTGGTCTGATGCCCAAGCTCTGAGGCCACAGATGGCATCTCTTGAGCAAGGTGAGCTGGTTACATGATACAGGTTTAGATAGGCAACTGATGAATGTGATGAAGATGGACACACCCCTGAGGTGGCTGGTTCCTCTCTCCTTTTTTTTCTTCCTCCTTAAAGATTGGAGGTTGACATTATGAGATAGAATACATTTCACAGGATCTGGAAAGTAATAACATCATTATATCTCAGTGGAGTTTATCAATAATAGGGAAAGCAATGTGTTTCCTGTATGTTAACACAAGATAATGTCTCCAAACTGATTTCCTCAGTAGAACCTCAAGGGTTTTATTACAAAGCATGTTGGAGTACTTTCCTGACCCTCTTCCAAAAGACTAAGTAGTGAGATTTTAGGCAGCTGGTGGGAAGGAGATGGCATGGCGGGATAAAGATGAGAAGAAAGGTCATTCAAGTGGGTGTCTTGTTTCCATGTGGACACAAGTCCCCTGTGCTGTCTCCATTACCAGATCTTTTAACACTGAAAATTAGTCTACAAATGGGTTCATCCAAATTATTGAAATCAAATTCGATTTTTATAAATTTCATTTTCAGCTTTACTCAATTATGGTCACCAGAAGTGGTCATGTGTAATACAAATGAAGTGTGATTTTTCTTTTCCCCAGCAAATGTTTTGTTCACCATGGTCATCTTTATTAAATAATAAAAAAGTATTAAAATTTGTATGATGATAAAACTTTTCAAAATGTGGTTTTGAAAGAAGAACCAGCACTCTGAATTATTGTTACTGCCCTCCTGGCAAGCAGCTGATTTTTGTACCATGTGACTAGTTATTCATTGACCTGTCCTGACAGAATTATTCCACACATAGCCATTTATGTCATCTGGGATAATTGTAGATGTGAGAGAAAGACTTGAGCTGAATGCCAAGTCATCAGTAACAGAGCAGGGGTGTCCAGTTGTCCAGGATGTAAGTACGTGAAGCAAGATGACATAAAGTGTAAAATAATGGGTTTTTATAGGAAGGTTTGAGGTCTAATGTCGGACCAATCAGCACAATGTTCCTGAGGTTTGTGGAATATAAGTAAAAGAAGTGTCTTTGGAAAACAATTAGGCATAATCTATAAAAGTGGAATATATGCATACACTATGATCTAGCAACTTAACTTCACTGTTAAGTAAATACCTGACAGAAATGCATGCATATAAGAACCTAAATGTCCATCAGTCAGCAGAGTGTATAAATTATTTAATACAATTATTTAATTCTGTTAATTATTTAATAGACGATTGCACAGCAA
Source organism: Rhinolophus ferrumequinum (assembly GCF_004115265.2). Classification (NCBI taxonomy): domain Eukaryota; kingdom Metazoa; phylum Chordata; class Mammalia; order Chiroptera; family Rhinolophidae; genus Rhinolophus; species Rhinolophus ferrumequinum. Next base: position 46,272,937 of record NC_046296.1, read on the forward strand.
TAAAAATTAATGAACTGCTGTTGCATGGAATCACATGGATGACTCTCACAGACATATTGATGAGAAGAAACCAGACACAGAAGAGAACACACTACATGGTTCCGTTTATATGGTGTTCAAGAACCATAACTAAACCAAACTTTATATGGTGTTTATATGGTGTTCAAGAACCATAACTAAACCAAACTATAGTGACGATGTCACTACGTATAGATGGTTTTCTCTAAGGGACTAGGAAGGGGCATGAGGAAACCACATATTTTTATCAAATTTAATATGTTTTATTCCTAATATTTTGTGGATTTTACCAGAAAGTGTCAGTGGAAAGTTTTCAAACAAATACACCGTTACTTTTACTTAGTTTACAGTGACTGTAAGTTACCACCGATTATAATTTTCACCTCTAATTTTAGAGACGTTAAAATGGAAAAAAAATACACTTCAGAAACATTGAAATAGAGTTTTTGAAAACACTTTGTAAACTGTAAAATGTTTTATTTCTTTCACTTTCACTTTCACTTTGGCTCTGCCAGTCAACATTTGTTGAGTGTATTTTCTTAGTTACAGTTCTATTTAACTAATTAAATTTTTATGGTGTTCTAATTCATGTACATTTGGTCATTTGATTCTTACCACAGTTGTGTAAGATAGGCAGGGTGGGCACTCTTCCCATTGTACAGATAAAAAGGCAGAAACTCTGAGAGACCAAGTGACTTATTCTTCCCATCTCACAGGCATTCTTAAGCTTTCTAATTATAGGACATTTAAAAATTCCAAAATGTGTTTATTTTCAGGATGAGAAGTAACATTTTGTTGAAAAAAAATCTGTCATGTTTTTCCCCTCAGTTATATTTTATTTTTTTTAGTCTTGGTATAAATTTCTGTGAATTTTATGAAAATATATCTTGAGTTACAAAAGCTATATTACTATAAGATATACAATATGATATATTAATAGTGCTGTACTTTTATTACATAAAAATACACTGTCTAGTATTGCGAAGGGGTGATGTATTCCACATAATTATTCTGCCATTCATCATTTCTTGATAGGATTCTTTCTAAAATATAGTACTCACTTCCGTGCTTCAAAGCAGTACATGAAAGATAATATTTTCTTAATAAATCAGATTTATAGTAATAATGATAATAGCTAACATTTATTGAGTGGTTACCATGTGTCAGCCACTGTTGTAAATAAAATATATTAACTTATTTCATTTTGACTATATTCCTGTGAAGAATTACCTTCTCAATCTTACATATTGGCAAACAAGGCACAGAGAGATTAGGTAACTAGTCCAAGGTCACACAGGAGTGAATAACAGAGCCAGGATTCAAAGCCAGTCTGGCAACCAGAGCCTGAGCCCTTAATCATTATGCTATACTGTGTCTTAGACTTTACTTCATGTATCAGACTATACTATGTCAATTCTTTCAGGAACTTTTGAAATAAAAGGCTCCGTTTTGCAATTCTATTCAGGTGTTTGTTTGCTTGATTTTTAAAAATTTTAATAAATACCCCCCTTTGCTTTCAATGTTTACTGTGCACTCTGCCCCCTAACTTTTCATTCACTACTTAATCTCGGTACTTAAAAAGTTTAGATGACAAAGTTTAGTAGGACCACGTGTAAAATAAGATATGCGAAAGATCTTCGTGATTTTCATTTAAACATATTTTATGATCTTTAGTGCCCAGGTCTTGGGAGAGTTGTTTTCCCTACTCAAACATTCTTTATATATTTTATTGGTGGTATTATTTTTCCAAAGGCCATTATTTGGTATATTTTTTTAAACAACTGAGGCTGTGAAATGAAGAGCTTCTGCACAAGTAAGGTATTAAAATATATTCATTAAGCAAGTACGATTACAACTTCTTTTAAAAAATGTTATGGTTTCCAGGTTCACTTGTGTAGTTCCCATTTGTTACTTCGACGAGCAGCTGTAGCATGTCTCCGGCAGCTTGCACAAAGAGAAGCAGCTGAAGTATGCGAATATGCCATGAGCCTGGCAAAAAATGCAGGGGACAAAGAAAGCAGTGGTGCTAGTAAGTTATTTTATTGGTCAATATTCTTTTCATTTAAATATTTTAACATTTCAAATGAGTATTACTTACTAAATAATATTTTGTGTGTTAAAATATGGTCCATTTACTTATTCTTTTAAATAAAGTAATACTGTTATCATCTTAAAAATTCCAGTGTAGTTTTCTTGGTAATTTTACATTTTTTCCTTTTAAAAAATTTTGTATCTTAAAAAAAAAAAAGTAGTATCTGAAAACTTCTGCTATCTCTTGAGGATGGATGATTTAACTATATAAAGGATGACTAACTTGGGAGATACTGCTTTGTATCACTAATAGACTTCTGAAAAGAGAAATTATCTATTTTGGGGGTACCTGAAAGCTTCCATTCTTTGACAGTAGTTAACTTTTTGTGATAAACCTTTTCCTCTAAGAGGTAAGGCCAAAGTAACCAATAAGCCATGAAATGTCAGTAGATGTTTTGGTAGCAAAAGGTAGATCTTTGCTTTCTCAGGTCTTTCTGCTTTTTTGGAGGGTTTCAAGTGTAGCTTGAATTCATAGCTGGTCTTCTAGGTTATAGAGAAGGGTGGTTTGGGAACTTTTTTAAAGCTTAGTTGACAGAGATATTTCCCCTATTGTGAGAGAAAATTGTTGCTTATAAGAGCTTTCTAATGCATAGAAGTTGCTTGGGTACTAAGAAGCAAGAAAATGACTTCAATTTTAGCGTAGTATAATAAGAGTTCTATTAACAAACATACTGTACTCATTCTTAGGGGTGCCAGCTTTATTACTTATGCTGTTTATGAGAATGAAAAGATTTTTGGATAAAGCAAGAAACTTTACTACTCTTTCATAACAATATTACTTTTTGATTGTATGTTTCTTGGAAAGCGTTTTCCACATTTTTAAGTGAACTTTTAGGATACAATCCATTTACAATTTTTGTTCTGGCTTTATATATTTTTTAAAAATCAGAACTATAAGACTGAATAAGTTTTAATTTGTTCTTCCAACAAATACAGCAAAAATTTTTTCAGTCTATTAGATTATATCTATTTAGAAAATGTCTTTTTCCCACACTTGATAGAATCAAATATTTATATTGAGCATTCCCTGGAGATTTGTTTGAAAATACCTCAGAATAATCAGTCTCGAAGATGACGGTTTTACCTTTAATTGTCAGATTAAATTCTAATCCTAAAGATATGTAAACTGGAGACCACAGATAAATTGTACATATAGCTAGCTGGTTTTGTTGCCATTGTGAATTTACATGTAAGCCTTTTTCCTTAGCACAATTGTTACCTACAGTATACGACAAAATCTCATACAAGTTCATTTGTAAAAATTGCTTTTCAGATGTCAGTCCTTTTGCACCTGGAGTTAGTTCTCGAAGTGATATCCATTACCGGCACCAAGGTGTTAATATAACAGAAACGGGTCTCGAGGGACTTCTTTTTGGAATGCTAGACCGAGAGACAGATAGAAAATTATGTTCTGATATTCATGATACTTTGGGACATATGCTTTCATCACTGGCTGTAGAAAAACTTTCTCATTGGCTCATGCTTTGTAAAGATGTCCTGGCAGCTTCTAGTGGTACGTATTTAATATCTAAAGTATGTTCTCAAAATAATTAAAATTAATTTTACTTCCAATATGTATATCTATCTATCTATCTGTACACACATATATAGACATATATAAATTTACCTTACATTTAAAAATACTAATTTTAATCTAAATTCCTGTAAAAATGTTGAAAGCTAAATTATGTTACAATGTAATTAACCTTATTTTTTAGAAAATGACCAAATTCAAACTAAATTTTCATGTATAAAAATTCCAGGTTACCCTGTAGTTAACATAGTATGTAAAACTAGTAAAATGTGTAATATACATTTATGTTATCCTTTCCTTGGTTTTTGATTGGTCTAAAAAACAAAGTTCTACTGTTTTCAAAGAAGTGAGAATTTCGTCTTTTTATTAGAAATCTTCATTAATGTTATTTCTAACATTAATGTTATTGCTAATAACATTAATGTTATTTCTAAAGCTCATTTTTGCTATATGTGAGGTTGTTATATATAATATGCTTTTATTTTTGTTACAGATATGAGTACTGCAACTCCGTTAAGTAGTGGAAAAGATGAAGAATCGGAAAAGAAAGATGAGATGGATGATGATATCATGTTTAGCACACTAGGCGAAGACGATAAATCAAAGCCCTTTGTGGCACCTCGGTGGGCCACTCGCGTATTTGCTGCTGATTGCCTGTGTCGAATAATCAATTTGTGTGAGAATGTGGACCCGGCTCACTTTGATCTTGCCCTGGCAAGGTCTGCTAAACTACGGAACCCTAGAAGTAAATTTAAAATTCATACTTCTTTTCCCCAAAGTATTTTTAAGGGTTAAAATATTTTACTGCTATGTAACATTTTTGTCTGTCTGTCTGTCTGCCTATCTATGGATCCATCCATCCATCTACCTATCTAAATCATTTGCCCTAAGGATATGATGACAGTAGCTTATATTTCCTTAGTACATTGTCCTAGTTTTAACTTCAGTGTTAAAACTCTTAGGTTAACATTCTGTTTTACAGAGATGGCAAAGCTTTGAGGTGCATAATGTGAATTTTGTGGTCCCCAGCATGGAGAATGTCAGAATTTATGAATGCCTCGGCAGATTTCAAACTTGCAGATTTCAAACTTGCAGATTTCAGAAATGCTTTTAGGTACTTTTGAAAAGGTGAAAACTGTTTATTACTGAAACCCCTCACCATTTTTTAAATCTTTTATAAGCTTTTTATTTCACATATCCCCTAGAACTTACAAAGAGATTATGAGGTTCAGTATCATCATTTTACAAATAAAGTCACCCAGACAAGCTGAGAGAGCTGCAGAGCCACAAACTGTCTTGTACTTTGTAGTCTCTTCATCCCCCTGTCATTTTTTTAAATATCTGAAGATCAACTACACATTAATGATGCTTTTCCGCTTACTTTATTTTGTTTAAGAGGCAGCAGACCTCACAAATGGAGTAAAAAAGTAAAACAGTAAACCATGTATAGAATGTGAATCTGAATATAGGGTACCAACGAAGCACAGTATGTCATAAACACAGTGTCTTTAACCGTCAGATATTTACTGAATCCTGTTCTTTGCTACACACTGTGGATGCAAAGAAAAAAACATCGTCCATAGCCCTGAAGAACTTCTAGTCTAGAAGACAGATAGGCAGGCTTATCACTCACAGAATTATATGTCCTGGTAGTGGGATGGTAGAGTGCTTTGGGAACATAGAAAAAGGAACCTTTCCTGGAGAGCCAAGGAAGACCTCACAGAAGATGTAATTCTGAAGCTAGGTTTTAAAGACAGAGAATTTAAAGGTTTTAAAGACAGGTAGAAGAGGATGATTGGATTCGTTGTCTATTGCTGCTATATAACAAATGACCTCAAACTTAGTGCCTTAAAACAACACAGATTTATCGACTTACAGTTCCATTGGTCAGAAAGTCCAACATGAGGCTTACATGACTAAACTCAAGGTATTGGCAGGGCTGCGATCCTTTCCGGGGGCTCTATGGGAATCCTTCTTCTCTTCTTTCCGACTTCTATAGGCCACTTGCATTCCTTGGCTTATGGCCCCCTTTCTTTATCTTCAGTGCCAGAAAGGTTGAATCTTTCTGTCATTACTTCTCTCGGATTGCAGCGAGAAAAGGTGCTCTGCTTTTAAGGACTCATGATTAAATTGGGCCCACGTGGAAAATTTAAGATAATCTCCCCATTTGGGGGTCCATAACGTTAATCACATCTGCAAAGTGTCTTTTGCCATGTAAGGTAACATGCTCACAGGTTATAAGGATGAGGGAATGGACATATTTTGACACCATTATTCTGCCTACCACTCTGGTCTATTCTTAGCAAAGGAAGTAAGAGAATTTGTAAAGGTGTGAGAACATAAGTGTGCATGCTATATTTAAGGACTGGTGAAGATCCTTAAATTGGCTTTCCTTTCTTTGTATTTCTTAATTTTTTCTCTCATTATTTTGTCCTTTTGCCTGCATTCTCAAAGATCCTCACAAGTTTTCTCTTTATATCACTGATGTTTTATTCTTTTCTGCTTCCATTGTGGATCTTAAGTTTTCTTTTGTGTTTTTAGTTTTCCTTGAATTTTTCCGTATGTCTTTCACCTCCATTATACTGAATCCTTTTTTACTTGTTATGGTTTTTTTCCTTCTTATTCCGTAGCAGCCATAATTTTTTTGCATCCTACTGAAATGACAAATGATTTTCTAAATTTTATTCTGGTTTTTATAGAAAATTGTTTTCAGAGGTTGTTAGCTCTTTCTCTGACTCTTCAGAAGCTTTCTTTTCCCTGGGTGTATTTTTTTCGTAGGCTTATTTGTTTATATATCATTGAAAGGGGAGAGTGCTCTCCATATTTGGCATTTGCGCACAGTGTGGGTGGTGTGGTTGGGTGTATTTCCCATGTTTTTGTTTACTGGGGACTTCACATTGGTAGCTGGATGGTAAGCTGATGTAACAGCTCCCAAACCTAGATTCCTGTATTTAACGTGCTCTGTTCTTCTTGACGGAATCAGGATCCTTTCCAGCACCCACTGCCTGCTACTATGAACAGTCATGGCAGGTGTGGGAAAAATTATAGACCCAATGAATGTGTTATCTAGGCTCTTCCTGTGTCATCCTTAGCTTCCTTTCTATCTCCTGTCTTTTAGTTGTAGGGAATTACTACTCCCAGATGTAATAAACCTCTAAACAGCCTGTTAATTCTCTCCCCATTTTGGAGTTTCTGCTCAGGGCCCCTTCCCACTACTCCCCTTTAGGAGTTCATCTCCTTGGATTTGAAAAACAGATAAAGATTCTGACTTGAGAAAGGTTGGAGGTAGAGATTATGTACAGAAGCAACAGCACTTTCATTCCAGGAAGATTGCCTAGTTTTGGTTAGTAGATTGATACAGTCCTGAACCTTGTAAATTAGGTCTAGAGTGCAGGAGGAATAATGGTCCTTTTATTAATTTTGGGTTGGCATGATATGAATAAGCCCATTTTCATCCAGTTCCTCCTGCTTTAGAAATTTTCTCTCAAATTCTGGCAATTGTTTCTGATACCTGGTTTTTACTGACAGTGTGTTTTTGCCTCCCTTCGGTGAGGAAGTACTGGGGGCTTTTAGCCAAATATTTTTCCTCAGTTCTCTTTACTCCCCTCCCCCTAACCAATAGATATTCTTGTTTAAACTTAAGTTTCTAAAATTGGCATTTTAGGCAGGCATATGAAAACATTGGAAGATACTTGTAACCTTCACAGTAGCAATAACAACAAAAATCTGTTTAAGAGGGAGCTGTTATGGGATCAGGCTGAGCCACAGACGTGGCCACTGCTTGAAAAAGACTTTGCGAGTCTTGTAGTCGCCTGAAGAACTTCACAGTCCCTGAGTTCAATCAATTCTTTAGATAATTTCTGTTGCCTTGTCTTTAACTTCACTTGTCTTTTCTCCTTTGGTATCTAATCACTATCAATCTTATCCAGTATATTTTTCATTTCTGATATTTTATTTTTTATCTCTTGAAGTCCCATTTGTGGTTTTCTCTGCCTTTCATGTCTTTCTTCATCATATTCATGCTTTCCTTATTCTTCTTGATTATAGGCAACATACTTATAATAACCACGTTAAGGTCCCCTCCTGTTAATTTATCAACTCTCATTTCTGGACCTGTTTCTATTCAATGATTCCTACCTCCCCCCTTCCTTTCCTTGTTATGAGATACATTTTTCTGCTTATTTGCATCCCTGGTAATCTTTCATTAGCTACTACACATTGCAAATTTTGTGCTATTAGTGTTGGATTTTGTATCTATTTAAATAGTATTGGATTTTGTTCTGGGTTGCAGTTAAATTACTTGAAATCTTTTGAATTCTTTCAAGACTTGCTTTTAAGCTTTGTTAGGGCAGATGTAGGGCAGCTTTTACTTTGAGGCTAAAACGAAAAAATACTTCCCTTTTCTACATCTTATCCTTATAAAAATATTTTCCATAGTACGGTTTCGCAATCTTTAGCCTACAATCCAATCTAGCCCACAGTCTGTCTTTGTAAATAAAGTTTTATAGGAGTAACCCTTAGTCATCTGTATACTGTGACTACTTTCAAACTGCAACAGCAGAGTTGAGTAGTTGCTATAGAAACTATATGGCTGGCCAAACCAAAAGTATTTACTATGTGGTTCTTTACAGAAAAAGTTTGCCAATCCCTGTTCCAAAAGAATTGCAGACTCCTTTGGAGAAAGTTATAGTAATCAGTTTACCAATGTTCTTGAGAGATTATGATGCAGAAGCTTTCTTGGAAGTGTATCTTTGTCATTTTTAACCAAGCACACTGAAATAATGTGGATCAAAAGTGCTTTTTAAAAGAAATTAGTTTCATTTCATATTTTTATGTTATTACAGTTATCTTTGGAAAAGTTTTCCTTTTGCCTTCTATTTTTATTTGTAGATGATCTCCTGGTACTTCATCTTTCTGACCTGATTCGCATGGCATTCATGGCTGCAACCGATCATAGTAACCAGCTGCGGATGGCTGGTCTCCAAGCACTTGAAGACATTATCAAGAAGTTTGCATCTGTGCCTGAGCCCGAATTTCCAGGTCATGTGATTCTGGAGCAGTATCAAGCTAATGTGAGACATTCTATTTATTTAAAAACTTAAAATGGATCTTTTGAATGATCATTAAAGGGGTTCCCTGTAGAAATATATTTGAAACGGCAGCCTATTTATTCACATAGAAGGCATATGTTTACTCCCACTGTCAGTTACATAGTTTGAATCAACCCACAATTACAGAAACAATAGTATAAAACTTGTCGCTATTTTTAAGTCGTGATAGCATGTTAGTGATAAAACGAGAATAGAAATTCCAGCCTGGTTCCTGTCTTGTGTTTAGATGTTTAGCCATGCCACTTTAAAGATAAAAAGAACATTTAAAGAGTGTTGTGGATTTGATGCCATTATTTTTATGTCAAGACAGGATAAGCATTTTTAAAAATGAAAAGCAATTGTGCCCTGTATGCTGAAGGATAAATTAATTTTTAATAACAGCAAATAAAATATTACTGAAAGAATTAGATACTTTCAACAGATTTTTTAATTTTATTCTAAGCAGAAACACTTATTTCTCCTGAGATTTATCCCTTTACTTATGTTCTTCAAATGAGGCACAGTAGATGTTATCCTAATAATGGTGGGTTATGTGAAGGAGAAAAACTTATGTTAGCAAGGAAAGAATATAACATTTTTTTACTGTGATTATACCAAGATGTTGGTTCTGGACATACCACACCTTATCTAAAAGCTGTGTTCAAACCTAAATAAAATAAAGTGTGAGTAATATATAATTCATTGTTTTTCCATCATAGGTGCAAGTGAGGAAGTTATAGTTTCTAGCCTAACTGGCTACAGAAAACTTGTATAATTGTTTACTCCCAGATACCCACTCTAATAGAATGAAGTTCTTTTTTTTTATTACTTTTTATTTAGAAATAATGTCAAACTTACAAAAAAGTTGTAAGAGTAGTCCAAAAAACTGTTATATACCCTTTATTCATGTTTACCAATTATTGATTTTGCCTCATTTGCTTTATTATTGATAATACCGTGTTTCCCCAAAAATAAGACCTAACCGGATCATCAGCTCTAATGCATCTTTTGGAGCAAAAATTAATATTAGAGCCGGTCTTATTTTACTATAACACCAGGTATAATATAACATAATATAATATAATCCCAGGTCTTATATTAATTTTTGCTCCAAAAGATGCATTAGAGCTGATGGTTCAGCTAGGTCTTATTTTCAGAGAAACGTGGTATCTGTCTGTTTCTCTCTCTCTACACACGCACTCACACTTGCACACACTTATTTCTAATCCATTTAAAAGTAGATTATTTAAATCATGTACTTTACTGTCTGTATTTCCAAAGGACAAGAATATTGTCTTACATAATCATAGAACAATTATCAATTTCAGGAAATTCAACATTGCTATACGCGTTTTATATAATCTATCATATTCCAGTTTTATCAGTCGACCCAATGAACTCTTTTATAGTATTCTTCTCCTTCAGTACGGGGTCTAATACCAGCTCTGCAATTAGTTGATTATTGCAATACCAATACTGTAGTTTGTTGCATTGTGTCTTTGGTCACAGAGAGGGGCTCTTGATCCATTTCCAAACTGCTGTTGATATGCCTTAGCAACTGAATCTCTAGTGAAATGAAGAAATCTCAAATTAGGAGCTGACTACATCTAATTTCTTATTCAGGTCATATGTATTAAATCTAAGTATCTGTGACTGATTGTTGGCTTATTAAAACTAAAACTCATATTCCTTCACTTATTAGTATGACAACAATATATAAAGTAATATTTCTTGAGCAACCTTCTTTGAAAACATCTCTTTTTGATCTCTACGATTTTTTTGGTGACTGTGTGTTCTAAGTTATTTAAAGGAATTGAGATTTACCCATGAGGTAAATACTGTTAGAATATGTTCAGGAAAACATAGAAAAAAAAAAAGAATAACAGTTTTTTGTTCTCTCTGGGAACACATGACTTTGTCAGAAAATTCTGTTTACAATTAAACAAAAACAAAGGAAAGAAAGAAAATTATTTTCCTATTTGATATAGCATTCATATCGATTTGATAAGATAACCTCCTGGAGAGCAAAAGAAAAATGGTACGATTGAGTTTCTTGTAACTAGAAAGATAAATAAGAGAGATGTAGTAAAAAGGAAAGGAACATAGCTGTGTTTTCTGTGTTTTTTCAAAGACACTAAAGGGTTTATGTTTACTACTTATCTTTAAAAATAAAATGCTTGTGTTCATTTTTATAGGTGGGAGCTGCTCTAAGACCAGCCTTTTCACAAGATACTCCATCAGACATAATAGCAAAAGCTTGCCAGGTAAGAAGAAAAATAGGGTTCTCTATAGTTATCTTATACAAATTCATAGATATTTTAGAATTTCACTTTCAAGAAAGAAAAGAGAAAACTTAAATAATATTTATTTTTATCTTGGAAACACAACAGTGTCAGTTTCCTCTTTTATTCTGTATGAAATGATGAAATAGACACTATTAGTCACATCCCTCCTTTTTTTATCATAGCTGGGGACATGACTTTGGGATACACAGCTCATATAACCCAAAAGTGACCAGAAATATGCACATCATAAGAGAGACTAAAATAAAATTAAGATCTCAAAATCTAGAATAAGTGAAGAATGTAAAATAATGATAATTAGGTAACAAAAGATTTTTTTGACCACAGGCTGTGAAAATTCTACAATTTATGGGTATTAAGTTATCCTAAAGAGAATTTCACAATATGGAAATTTCTTTGCAAAATTAACCCCAGGGGACTATGCTCAGGTTATTGTATCTGAAAATAGTCACAAAAGCACCTATGTTCCTACATCTTTAGTAAGTTCCTCTTTTTCATGCCTCATCCTGAGAAAGGATCCATGCATTAAGCTCTAGTCTTCCAGAAAATCAGATTCTTCTTCTGCTTGCCTTAAGATAGCAGAAAAGCAATTCTCTCCTTTGGAGTTTTCTGGAGTATAGGGCTATGGTCTATCATTATTGCTTAGAATCCATATTCAAGTTACATGTGGCCTCTAAGCAGAGAATATTTCTGTTTGCAATGAGAGGATTGGAATTCCGATGTTGTTCTCTCTGTGGCTGAATGAATTTGCCTCTTTCCTTCTGTTGTTAAGACTTATTTCTCTGACGTCTCCTATCTTAATGGTGGTGTTCAGAGAACTGTACTTCCACCGATAGCAGACCCGACACAGAAGAGGGAGCCTAGTTTACGAGAGAGGTCTGTGGATCATGGTACAAACTTTGGAGTTAGAGTAGGTCATTTGCTTTGGGATACCAACACACCATCAGAAATCACAGTCATGTATAAATAAATGTATCATGGTGATGTTCAGAGCATAGTATTTAAGCAGAGATAACCTCCTTCAAAACTCCTGATCATTAGAAAACAAAGGCTATTAGAATTTCATCTTGTGAATAAGAAGTATGAAAGTTTCCTGTTATTGAATTTGCCTTAACTTATTTCTTATGTGACTCTAGCTGCTTTTTCTATAAGACATTTGTTCTTTTTCTACTGGCATGCTTAAATTTTTGAAGTCCTATCCTTCTGTTTCTGGGAGGAAACCTGGTTTTGCAACAGGTGGAGCAGTGGGTTGCAGGTTCCTTTCCTTAAGAGAAAGTAAGGAATTGGCTTTGGGCAGATCATGAAACATGGTATCCCAGCTGGTTTACTAGATAATCATAACATTAAACATGGAAATCAGGGTCATTCTTAGATATTATAGGAAGACCTTCAAACGTAACACATTTGGGGATAATAATCAGTGGGTTAATAAAAAAATCACTTAGAGTAGGAACCATAAGCATCATACATACTTTAAATATTTCAGCTTAAAACTTATAAATGTACATTCATTCACCACTCTTTTGATGTAAGACCAAGGTCTTTTCTCTGATTATGATTTTGCTGACTCAATGCTGCTTTGTCTTTCTGCATAAATCAAACCAATAATGCAGTATCTGCAATTTCTAGTTTCATATTCTTTAAAATGGAGAAAGTACTTAGGTTTTTGCAAAGCAAACTTAGTGCATATCCTCAATCTTTACAATTTTTCCCATCTTCTAGTTATAGTTCTACCAAATTTCACAAAAATATTTATCAAATTTCTCCAATATGTTTAATTCCCTCAAGAACAATAACTCTTCATTTTCATGCTCATATTTAATCTTTTTCACTTTAAATGTTATATTTTCAACATTGTTTTGACTGGTATCTTATTTTGCCGTTAGTATGTTCATAATTGATAACAATCAAATTTAAAATATCCTTATTAATTTTTCTTAAATTTAGTTTTCAATTCTTTGAGAATAAGGTCATAAAAGAATAAAATAGTTACATAAATATTTATTCTCAACTTTTTAAAAGTTTTAAATGTTGGAACACAATCCATCAACCATGATTCAATATCCAAATGCTCTGAAAGCCAAAAGCTTTTTCATAATTTATTTGTTAGCAAAACCTGAGCTGACTGTACTCATTTGGCCCTGATATGAAGCTGAGTGAGACTGTAGTATTGATTAATCTCTCTTTGTATTATTCGTACTACATTTCATTACAGAAATATCCATGTGTTAATTATGGGGTGCTGCCACACATCTTGCTTCGTGTCTTCCTTCATGAGGTTTATGTACCTTGTTACCTTTTACCAAAAATTTGTGAATTGTTTTAGCGCAAGGATAAGAAAGCGAGGACTTGTAATTGTTGAAAAAGCTGGCACTGTCAGACCACCCCTTCTTAACATTCTTCTCTTGGCTCCAGTATCACCACACTTGCCTGGTTTTCCTTTTGCATTTCTGGCCTTTTCAGTCTCTTTCATTATTCTTATCCCATTTGTCCCTTAAGTGCAACCATTTTCCCTGTGTTCGTCTTTAAGACTTTTAAAAAATACCTCAATCCTTGAAGAAATTCACCAAGTAGCATTGCTTTAGTTATCACCTTCCTGTGAATGATTCCCAGGTCTACATACTTACCTTTGACCTTGCTCCTGAAATCCAGACCCAAGTTTCCAACTACCTGCTGAATACCTTTCCATGAGTCTCTTACTGGTGCTTTGAACTCAGCAGGTCAAAATGTTCCAACCAAAATCGTGTTTTCTAACTTTTCATCTCCACCAAACTTTCCTGTCTTCTTATGTTATCTCTCTTAAGCAGTAGTGTCACCTTCCTTCCATTCATCCAAGTTAGAAGCTTTGGCAATCAAAATTTGGCAGTCTTTGATTCCTCACACTTATTGCTTGTCCCTGTGCCCTATCCCCTAAAAATATTTAAGTGGTTTCCAGATCTTGCCGTTTCTAGATCCAAGTCTCTCTCAGATGCCTCTCCCTTTTTGTTGCATTCCCAGTTTGATCTATATCATATCTGTTCCGTAGTATTGTAATAGTCACTTAGCTGAACACATTGTTTGCTGTCTGTATACATTCTTTCCTATTTACATAAGGACTGGAGCAGTTTCCCTAGAGCACAGTTCTAATAATATCCCCCTGCTCAGAAGTCTTGGAAGCTCATGACTGCCTTAAGAACAAGTCGGAATTCAGTTCTAATGGAATTTAAATTGTACCATAACCTGATCCCAATGAACTTTCATAATCTCATCTCTTTCCCCATGTAACTCTCCTGTATCTATACAGACAAACCTTCCTGATATCGAAACATTCCATTTTTTCCTGCTAAAATTAACCCCTCTCTCCTCTGTTTTTAGTTGTAGTGTTGTAGTCATAAAACATTCTCATGGGTTCATTCAATCCGTGTTTTCTTACTGAGGACAAGGAGTAGATTTTTCTCCCTCTATTTTCTAGTCTCTTCTGTAGCACCCACAATAACCCTTTGCTTGCACTGACCAGAAGTGTTGTTGAATTGAAGAATTATTCATGACTGGCCTGGTTTAGGTGGAAAATGTTTTCTGATGAAAATTTTTGTCCAATTAGACAATGGAAATATGATAAGTAAATACTGTTTTGTTTTCCATGTAAGTATACAATAAATTCCATACTTGCTGCTGATTTGTTATTAAAAACGAATATTAAAATATAGCTTTGGAGTTTTTTTTTTGTTTTATTTTGTTTATTGGTTTTGTTTACTGTTTCTTCCCCCAAGGAAAAAAATTATGTTTATTCCACTCTATGTTAAATGTTAATTTTTTTATACAAAAATTAAAAAAATTTTCTTTGGTTAGGTATGTAGTACATGGATTGGAAGTGGAGTTGTCAGTGATCTCAACGATCTCCGTCGAGTACACAATCTGCTTGTGTCTTCTCTGGACAAAGTTCAGGCCGGAAAAGGATCTTCCAGCCAGCTGTACCGAGAGAGTGCCACAACCATGGAAAAACTGGCTGTTCTCAAAGCTTGGGCCGAGGTAATCATGGCCTATTGTTTTTGAACCATTTCTCCATGCATGAGAAAATGTTCCCCTACTCCTATAGGTAAAAAAATTGTCGATTGATGTTTTTTTAAAAAACTGACCTTTGAATTGAGGTATTTTCGAAAATCTGTTATTTGCTCTTTCTCACTGAAATACGTATACATTTATGTCTCAAAAGAACTCTTATTAAATCTTTGAAAATTATATTTTTTAATGAGTATTTTGAGAAAGGGCTCTCCTTACTTTGAGGAAATTAGGCAGGCAAAACAAACAAATATAAATAGTAGAAAATGATTTACACTAAGAACTTTTTTTTATTATAAATTTTATTGGGGAATATTGGGGGACCGTGCGTTTCTCCAGGGTCCATCAGCTCCAAGTCATTGTCCTTCAATCTAGTTATGGAGGGCACAGCTCAGCTCTAAGTCCAATCACCGTTTTCAGTCTTTAGTTGCAGGGGGCACAACCCACGATCCCATGCGGGAATTGAACCGGCAACCTTGTTGTTGAGAGTTTGCACTCTAACCAACTGAGCCATCCGGCCTTCCCAAGAATCTTTTATTTGATTAAATTTCAGTCTATATAATGTACGTGTATATATGTGTGTATCAATCTATGTCTTTATTTTCAAAATAATGATGGCATGTTACTGAACATAGCAATTATTTTTTTTAATTTAGTAGTAAATCATACATGCCTTTTCCATACCTATAAATAAATATGTCTTCTCTTTCTCCATTGCCTTAGTTTGAGTCATTTGTCACCTAGTCTATGCATTTGCATCCTAATTTGTTTTTCTTACAGTTAGTCTTTTCTTCCCCCCAGCTATTCCTATATAGAATCTTAGAATAATCATTCTAAAATACAAATTTTGGGCAAAATATGAATTGACAATTCACTAAGAGGAAACCAAGTTACTAATAAACATATGGGGGGAGGGGAAGAAACATTTTCTAAAACTACACATTAGTTGACCAATTTACCCTAAGAAATATCAAGAATATATACAAAGATCTGCTATTAAGATATTTATTGTGATATTGTTTATTATGCTTAAAAAAATGGAAATAACTTAAATGTATTTCTTGATTCTGAAAGATGATGGTATTAAGTGAATGAAAAATTGGGTTAAAAATTATGCACAAATACATTGTTTAAAAGACTGAGTTTGTATATATAATATGTCCAGAATGTTAACAGTATTATATCTGGTAGGATTGTGTGTGGTTTTTATTTTCTTCATTTTACTTATGCTTCTGATTTTTCTTGTATAATATATAATAAGAAAAATAAGCCAAAAATTTGTTTAAAAAATTCTAAAAAATATATTTTCACATATTGCAGATAGCAATGTAAAATATAGAAGGCTTTTAGAAGGCATTTGGCAGTATTTATTCAGAGCCATAACAATATTTATAATCACTGACCCAGTAATTCCATTTCTGGGATTTTATCCTAGGGAAAAATATCTAAAATATGGAAAAGAGATAAGTTTACAAAAATGTTTACTTGGAACATTATTTATAATGTGAAGAACTGAATACCTTTTGTCTTTGAAAATTGCGTCTTATCTTTCTAAGATTTCCAAGGCTGAGTAAAGAATCAGAAGTAAATATAAAACTATAGGAAAATCGTTAGATATATTATGTGTAATTCACTGCAACCATTAAGAATAATGGTTATAAAGACTAATATTCACATGGGAAACTTTATGATATGTGCATAAATAAAATTAAATACAACAAAATTACAACTTCCAACAACAGAATATGAAAACTTGGAAATTGGGATTATGAGTACTTTTAACAACTGATTTTCCAAACCTTTTTTGGTATATTTAAAATAAAAGTTGGAAAAATACATACATCTGAACTTTAAATTCTTCAGCGACCCCTTCACTTCCCCGCTGCCTGCAGAGTAAACTCTTCAACTACTTCTGCCTTATGTCCTGTTTAGTCTGTATCATCCAATCCAGTTTTCCCAGAATGCCAGGCTATTTCCTACTTCCTGTGCTCTTGTTTTTGATATTCCTTCTGCCTCTAATCCTCCCTTCCGTCTTTGCTTGTGAATAGGTGAAATTTGTCCTTAAAAATTCAGTCTCGCCTTTTTCATACACTATTAAGATCCTTCCATCTTGGAGCTCCCTGAGATTCCTTCATTCACTACACAAACCATGGATTATTGGTTAGGTATCAGGTACTGAGCTACAGCACTGAGTGTAGTAAAGTGAGGAAGGTAGATCATTAAAGACAAATTTTAAAAAACATTCATTTTTTCAGCAGTTTTCTCACTCTCCTATGTTTGTGTTAGTCTTTGAGTTCATGGAAGGCGAAAACGATATTGGTCTTTGTTGCCGCAGGTCCAAGCATAATAGCAAATGCAAGGCAAGAATGAGTGAGTGAGTGAGTGGTTAAGTGTACTCTAGCACTTATGAGACATTTTCTTAAAATGTCAGTATAATAAGAAACATATAAACATGAGGGGGGAAAGCAAGCTTAAAACCACTAGAAAATATGAACGTAATACATTTGTTACTTGAGATCTGAAGTCCGTACTCTAAAAATTCATTGGTTTCTGTTTGTAAATTGTCAGGGTTAGTATTACTAACCGACTAGAACTGTTACAGACTATCACAGTGTAAAAAAAAAAAAAATGCTTTTTCTCAAAAATGAGGATTCACTGTTTTCTGTAATCATTGTCTAGAACTTAGTGCCACAGCTGTCTGCTCATTGTAGGAACAGAGAGGGGACCCTGCCATAAGGAAGCTTACAGTGTACCTGTATTCATACATAGCCTTTCTCCTTGGGTACAATGAAAGTCACTGTGTAGGGGGAAACAGTTTTCTCAAGATTTATACCTAGTGCAGTTTTCTTTCTTACTCTTGTTCTCCCCCTTCCTTTTTTATTTTTATTCTTTTTGCTTTTTCATTGATGTGTAATTCAGCTTTGTATGTGTCAGTTGCCAAAGCCTGAATGTATTTATAAAGACAAAAGAAAACAAACAAAAAGAACTTCAACAAAGAGGAATGTTTAAAATTATGTTGTAGGAAGTTGCTATTATGCAGCCTTTTGGTTTACAAAATAGAGAGAAAGGATACAGATAATATATGTGACTAGTAAATTATATTCTTGACTCAGCTCTGTTGTAAACACTAGATTGCTAAATATCACTTAAGGACTGTGTAAGGGAGGTGGGGTTAGATGGATATTTATGGAAATCCTTTCTCTGACCTCTCCTCCTCTCAGCCTTTTCCTTTGAATGCTGGATTGTGTCTAATAAATCTATGAAAGTAGAGGCAGTAAACAGGAAATTATACCCTATGGAAAAAAAAAAACACATATAAAGGGGGCTTTGTAAAGTAAAGCAAGACAAACCAGAAAAAATTCAGAGGCCCCTACTCAAGGAATATGCTGTGAGAGAAATACTAGTTAGGAATCAGATGAATAAAAAAGACCGCCTCCAAGGCAGGTAGAATTATTCTTTTGAGGTTATCAGGAAATCATGAAGTTGTATACTTCTAGTATTTGTACTCAATTATTTTTGATGATTCAACTGCACAATCCTAACAACTTAGAATACGACATTTAAAAATATTATGCCTTGTTATTTTCTCCTCCTAATTTCTTAATAGGTATATGTAGTTGCTATGAATATTAAAAAGGAAGCAGAGTCAAAACCAAAAAGAGCAATTAAAAATACTGATGATGACGATGATGATTATGGTACCATAGATGAACTGCCACCAGATAGTTTAATAACACTTGTGCAACCTGAACTGCCAACGCTCAGCCGCCTATGGTTGGCAGCATTAAAAGACTACGCGCTTTTGACTTTACCAGCTGAGTTTGCCAGTCAGCTCCCCCCAGATGGTAAGTACTGCGTGTAGAGTGTTACTTTTGTGGAATCCAAAGTAGTAATTAAATAAAATGGAATTGGTCGAGGCTAGCAACAACAGTAATAATATCTTAAATTTCTGTGGACTTCAACTTGACCCTCCCTCACTTAGAGCATGTTCTCCATGTTGAATTTGTGAATTCAAAGACAGCATTAAACTTATTAGCCCAAGCAAAAGTGTGCTCACTGTTGCAGTAATACCTGTATGAGCTAGGGTACTCTAAATGATGCATAGCAAGTCATCATGCATAACCATGATGAAGTATATTGCTGTGCTGGTCAGTGCATGTGTAACAACAGGTGAGGAAGTCCAGAATTTGGTAGTGAAAACAGGAGGGACGGAAGGAAGAATGGCAGAGAAAGAAGACAGAGCTCCAGGCTGTCATAGAAAGAGAAGGAGATACGGATTTTAGGAGTCACTGGCAACAATGAAGATGAAGCCTGTGACCACAGAGTAGAGAGAGGTAGAGGATATTCAGTGGTGTCCGCAGTTGTGGAGGTGAGGCTGGAAACCCTAGTATCAGGAGGAAGAGACCGGTACTCCAGTTCCACAGCTGCAGGAAAGATGTTGGTTTTGATGGCTTTGTAATAAGGATAATTTCTTTGGCCAGACTGATGTTTTGTATGTGTTATGGTCTGAATTATTGTGTCCCTTCAAAATTCATATGTTGAAACCTAATCTCCATTGTAATGGTATTTATTAGGAGGTGGGGATTTTGGGAGGTGCTTAGGTCATGAGGGTGGAACCCTCATGAATGGGGTTAGTGCCCTTATAAGAGACCCCGCATTGCTCCGTAGCCCTTTCCACCATATGAGGGCACAGCAAGAAGGTGTTGGCTATGAATCAGGAAGAGGGCCCTCATCAACCATGCTGGCAACCATGCTGGTCTCGGACTTCCAGCCTCCAGAACTATGAGAAATAAACTTCAGTTGTTATAAGCCATCCAGCCTGTGGTATTTTGTTACAGCAGCCCAAATGGACTAAGACAGTATGTAATGAGTATGTTTAAGTTAGTTATTCATACACGAGTGAGCACTTACAATAAAAGTAATGTTTTTGATTGATTTAATTGTTTTCTAGGTGGAGCATTTTATACTCCTGAGACTATTGACACAGCTAGACTTCACTACCGGAATTCCTGGGCCCCAATTCTTCATGCAGTGGCACTTTGGTTAAACAGCACAGGATTTACATGTTCAGAGTCAGCAGAAGCAGCAGCCATATCTGGTTTACAAAAACGTTCTACATCCGTCAATTTAAACCAAGCATCAGGAACAATGCCTGGTACTAAATCTTTACCAGAAATTAACAAGGACAGAATGCATCTGATTTTAGGTAGGTGAGCCATATTAATGTATTTCAACATGTATCACTTCTGAAAATTTCTATCTGTAGGGGAGAAAAGACTTCCTTCTACCCTCTTAGATTCTGTGGTTGGCCTAAGAATTAAAGTGATATAAGACAGATTTATAGGAGAAAAGCATACATATTTATTTAATATTTTACATGTACACAGGAGTTTTTAGAAGGAAAACAAAGATCTGAAGTAGCTATTAGGCCCAAAAGTTTATATACCATTTTAAACAAAGAACAATAAATTGTGGAGCTGTGACTAGATAAAGGGGTTTGGCCCAGGGGAAGTAAATTGTGGGACAGTAACTGGGAAATATATGGGAGAAACTAGTAGAATATAAGGGTTGTTTTAGTAGGTTTGTTTGTACAGGTCTGTTTTGACATGGCCTCCCAGTCTCTAGTGATAAGACTGTTCTTTTCCACATTCAGGGAAGGCCCCTTTCTCATGAGAAATTTTATGACCTGCTGTTAGAAAGGGGTCAGAGAGCCTTCCTACATCTGCTGTTTCTCAAGTACCTTCAGCTCAAAATAATTAATATGCCAAAGACACATATTTTGGCATAGGATGTTCTGAACTCCTTCATATCTTTTCATTTTAATGCTATGGAATGTTTTACGTAACAGTTCAGAGAAGGAATAGTAAAAGGAGGATTTTTAAGCACATTTTCTAAGTTCTAAACTGAATTTTTCATCTAAATATTTAATTGTTAAAAACTACTCTAAAAGTTTTAGCCATCATGTTTACTCACCGAGGAATATTGAATAATTTTCAAGCAAAAAACATGAGCTTTTTTCCCTGACAACATATTTTTTTTTTTACTTGGCACTTAGCAAATCATCCCATGAGGAAATAATAAAATGCAAAGTTAAAACAAATTGGAATAAATAAATTTATAATTGCTTTATAGAAGTTCTTTTAACGTGAAATGTATACATTCTAATAAAGCTCTTAGCAATCTTATATTTTTCTTGGAGGGAAAAGGAACACAATTAGTAATGTGAAATTATAGGAGTCATCAGTAGATCTCACAAATGAAAATATGACAGACTTCCAAAACGATGACCGTAATTACCCTTATGTAAATTAAGAACAATTGTTATCCATGATATCCATTGTGCCTCTGTAGCTTGCCATTTAAAAAAACTTTGTAGGTATGAACATTCTTTGGCAACCACTTAATGGAAGGTAATTTTATAATTTTCATAAATGTATTATTAATGTATTCCCTTTTAAATGTCCATGAAATTAAAAATTGAATATTTTCTTAATCTGATGACCTGGAACTTCCCCCGCACCTCCAATTTGGCTATTTATAATTGCAAAGCTACAGTCTATATTAAGTTTAGCAGCTTACTTTGGAAACCATTTTGAACTCTAAGGCATTAAGTATATGTTAAAGTAATTTATAAAAACAAATAGAAATAGAGAGAAAACCTTGGTGTCAAAGCATCGAAGTGTTTTATATTGACAGACCCGTGTTTTTATTTTGCAGGTGTCAGTATTCAGTTCCTTTGTTCTCCTAGACCTGAGGAGCCTATCGAGCATGTTACAGCATGTCTACAGGCCTTACATACCCTGCTAGATTCTCCTTATGCCCGAATCCATATTGCAGAAGATCAGGTACAGTATATTTCTATCATAGATGACTAATTGTATGCTTTGTTTTGTCATATTTATCTTAAGATAGTTTATTCACATATGAAATAATATTATGTAGTATGTGTTCAGGATTTTGGCTTTATCTAAGACCATACACTGAATGTGGGATGACCAGGCACAACTAGAGTAGAGATAGTCACCACTATACCTTCTTTGATTTGTTCATCAGTAGACAGGTAAAACTAACAATTTTAAGGGAAGCCCTCAGTCCCAGTTAATGATTCTGCTAATAAAGGGCTGAAGTAATTTATAAGGCTATTAAATAAATTATGTTACTTTTAAATGTTTGAGGAAGTTTTCTCTCTCATTTAAAGCCTTTTTTTTTTTTTCCATTGGCTCAAGACTTATCTCAAGAGTTTACTGATTGATGTTTTCTAATTTCTGTATGGCATATTTAGAGGACTTTATATTATTGGATGGATTTGATGTGAAGATTGTGAGTAAGAGGCTTAAAGTGAGTGATTGAAAGTTTGTAATAGTTGCTGAGATGAATTGGAGAGAAACTTACCAAACGTGCCTAAAATCTCTGGTAAATACCTCTTGGGTACTCAGCATAGGTTGGAAATCATAAACTTTATAGTGTCACGGGAGTCTAGCAATATTGCTTAGTCCAAAGAGAGGAAAGAATAGGAAAATTACCATTTTTGAATATAAAAATTATTTAAATGCATAAAAACAGATACTTTATTGACTGAAACTATGTTGGGATAAAATAGCATTTTCAAGATTGTTATAATGTTCTAATTTGTTACATAGTACTATGTATTAATTTTAGCTGCCAAATTTATTTTTACATGCATATTTTCTTAGATTTTAACATTGTAAATTCATTCTTTGAAATTAAAACGAATTAAATGTATCTGTATTGATTTATAATAGCTGATTGGTGTTGAGTTGCTGAGTGTTTTACACCGCCTCCTATTGACCTGGAATCCACCATCCGTCCAGCTGCTGGTTACTGGAGTTGTACAACAAATAGTAAGAGCTGCTCAGGATTATTTGCAAGAGAAAAGAAACACTCTAAGTAAGCACTAGTAATTACACTAACTTTGAAGTGGGTCTTATTTGTACCCTAATTTTTTAAATAATAATGCTAGGAAATTTTTTTAAGTTAATCATACATTGAGATGAGTTGCAATTCATTTTGCTTTCATTAGAAACAAATGAAATTGCTGACAGTCAACTATTTTTCACCTTCAAACGTGTCAGCCTTCATATGATTCAACTTAGCATATGTGTTATACCTATTATGAAATACGTTCCTGATAAAAATACCTAATAAAAATTTTCCAAGTGAAAAGTGGATCGTCCTTTACTTTTAAGGAGAGGTAAATAAGCAGAATTCTCATAAGGAAGAGAATTACTCAGAGAAAGACATGTTATATCAGTTAGACATTCAGTTTTAAGTTCTTTTGAAAGAATTTCTCCAATATACTGACTGCGTTGTTTTATCTGTTATTTGTTTTTGTTTTGTTTTGTTTTTATTGCTGGAAATTTAACCAAATTTTCTTTTATCCAAGATGAAGATGATATGGAAAAAGAGTCCTGTCCTGTATTAGGAGAAGGCGGTGACAGTGGTGGTCTTATACCTGGAAAATCTCTTGTGTTTGCAACTATGGAGCTGTTGATGTTCATTTTAGTACGGCACATGCCACATCTCAGTACCAAGATGTCGGACTCCCCAAGTCACATCGCCATGAAAACTCGACTGTCAGAAGAAAGTGCTCGTTTGGTGGCAGCCACAGTCACCATACTCTCTGACTTACCGTCCCTTTGTTCACCTGCTGGTACAGTATTGATCACTATTTGAATATGCATTATATGACAGTAGACAAAGATGAGCTTGCTTTTGATTTTAAGTGCTATTATGACTTATTTTCCTCTGAAATTTCAAGTGTGAAAGGAGAAGTTGGTCTTTTTTAAGTGTTTGTCTATCTTTAGGAGCCTATCAACATTTAAAAAACTAAAAACCCAAGATGTTCTTTTCAGGTATATTTTAGACAAACTTCAGCAAATAGATAGAACCATACCTCGAGGGAAGACATTGAATGTTAGCAGATAGATACAAGGTGGAATTACTACACCCTTTAGTTTCTGACCTGGTTGCCACTCTTAAGCAACACTGACAAACTAAAGAAAGTGAGAGGAGAGTGACAACCAACTCTAAGAAGCAACTAAAGAAATTATAGCTGAAAAAGATAATAGCTGTCGGCAAATACTGCTGGATGGAAAAGTAGACTTCCCTCTATTCTAGGAGATAGAAATAGTATCAGGAGACATAAAGGTAAATTTCAGCTCAACATGAGACCACAGATGTGAAAATAATGGTTTCTCTATCATTGGAGCTTTGCAGGCAGACTACAATGACGTGATGAAGAGAGTCTTTCATTAAGTGGGAAGTTGAATTCGGTGACTCTAAAGTTCTTTTAGTTATAAATTCCAGGATTCTGTCATTTCTTCTTTACTTACCTGTGTAGTCTGTTCATCATTTTCCTGGCTTGGTTAGGCTGACTTTAATACACTGAAGATTGATTACATGTCTTAGAATTGCTACAGGATTCACCAAGTTACTCAGACATTTCTCAAAGTATATATATAGTAGTATTTTCCTTCTGTTTTTCTATCCTCCTTTATCATTTTCATTATGAAGGGCATGACATATTAAATGGGTAAAATATTGGAAATAATAAAAACAAGGCTAATTGGAAAAAGAAAGAAAATATTAATTCTGTCTTCTTTGAAATAACTTGCCACTTATTTTCTTTTTTAAACATTGAATTATGGTAATAGTAATGCAACAAATTTTGTTTAAAAGCAACCAAAAGAAGTAAACCGCAGTCAGTTGTAAAAAATATAAACAATTGAAACAAGTGTAATATGGGAACTGAAGTAGTCACGAGGTAATCTGATTTGTTTTTATTTCAGGATGTATGACAATCCTGCCCACGATTCTGTTTTTAATTGCAAGAATATTGAAAGATACAGCAATAAAGTCTGCAGATAATCAGGTTCCTCCACCAGTCAGTGCAGCTCTTCAAGGGATTAAAAGTATTGTGACACTTTCAATAGCCAGAACTGAGGATACTCAGAAACAGTGGACAGCTCTCATTCGTAGCACCCTTGCATGCATCCTGGAATATTCTCAACCAGGTAACCTAATCAGTTAACAAATTTTTAATCTACAGGATATCTGTTCCCCAATAATTAAATATTTGAATGAGCTTGCAGAAAATTGCTATGTAACACTGAATCTCTCAGAGAGGTGTTTTAGTCACATCTTTCAGATATGAACTATAATGCTCTTTTTCTGGATATTGATTCTAAATGCCTGGGTCTTAGAACTTAAATATATGTTGGGAGGTTTGACATGACCCCATTATTTCTTGACCATTTGTTTACTTTGTGACACGAGACTCATCTTGTATTATCCCTGTTACTGAAGTCACAATTTAAAAATAAAATATTAGTTTTCTGATAAAAAAGTTGCTTGCAGTGTCACAAATTTTGAATTAGAGATTTTTCCTATTTCACCTAAAATGATATTCCTATTAAGAAGTTCTCAGATTTTTAACATGTATAACTTAGGTTATTATAAATTGGCTAAATCCTTTGACTTTTACATCTCTTTATTTTAAGTTAATGGAATTCTCCTCAACTATTGTACCCTCAATATAAGATAATGTTAGCATATCAAATGTATATTTTCCTAATCCTGATAAAGTACTGATTATTATTAGGTATTTTCAGTTGCCAGATTAGCCCAAATTCACATATAAAAAATGTTGGTAAGTTCAGCTGTGGAAGAAATGGTAATCACAAAATAGTTTGAGTCTCTTATTTTACGTTTAGTAGTATTGTTCATTAGAATAAATATACATATTTCCTGTGTTTCTAATTACATACTGTTATTTCCATTAGGTTAAAGTTGTGTTTATTCCTGAATAAATGATTACAATGGCAAGAAATTCTTTAAAATTATGAGAATACTGCCTTCAGCAAATTGCAAGATTTTTTTGTTTATGGTTGTATAGAATTTGTATTCTAAGTAGGAAGGTGATAGCACTAAGAATGTCTACTCTGGATTTTTAAATTATTTAGAATATCTTATCAAAATCATTTAACTTTGTTGGAAGGAAAGTATTTGGGACTGTTTGATTAACCTAAACTCCAAAGAAGTTAAATGACTTTTAAGCAATTTTCCATTTCTATGTTATCTTTCATGTTTAAATAAGCTTTCCATATTAGAGTTCTTATTAGGATTTATGCCTGAATTTTTTTCAGTTAATATTATACCATCAGAGAAACAAGGAAAAGGGACTTAAATACAAGACTTCCAATAAAGTTTCCTCAGTAGATGAGTTCTATTCATAAAGTTGTTTATGGACTATATTCGATTGAGGCACACACTGCTATAAATATTATTGGTGGAGAGAGGGTTATGGAACAAGACTGAAATTCCAAAGCATTTTAGAAACAGCACATCGCTTTCATTTTTCACATATTTCAATATTTCATTATTCATTTATTTCAGAAGATTCCATGCCTATGCCTGATGAAGTGAGCATGCTAACGGCAATTGCCCTCTTCCTGTGGTCTGCTAGTAGTGAAATAATAGGAGTCCAGTCATTACAGAATGGCTGCATGAACAGATTTAAAAACGCATTAAATTCCTGTGACCCGTGGGTAAGTTATACTTAAAATAGACATAGAGATAAACATTTCATTTTATCAGGAAAATTTCAGATTGATTCATTATAATGGATGATATCTCAAATGAAAACCTAGGTATTTGCTCTTTGGCTTTTAAATAGAAAAACTGGAAAAGATTATTAGGTTTAAACACTAGGAGAGACACATATGTATGTTTATTTCCATATGCAAAAATTCTCCAATACCTAAATTGTTTGATTAACCCTGGCTTACATCAGTAGAGACTTTACATGAGTTTATGGTTTTATTTTTCTCTGTTTACTTAATGACACCAAAGGCATTAAAGGACAAATTTATTTTCTTGCATGTTTTAATGAACCAATTGAAAACTTTAGTTTTCTGGAAAATAAGTTTTATTTTTTTAGTCAATGTCAAAGTCTAAACTAATGATTCTCAAACCCACTGCACATCCGAAAAAAAATCAGTTAAGTAACATGATTCCTAGACTTAACTGCTATATTTCAGACTAGAGATCTGTATTTTAAAACCATTCCCCAGATACTCATTTTCAGAAAGGTTTGGCAACTTCTCTTCTACCAAAGTGCTAAAACAGTTTTATTCCACTATTTGTCCCATAAGTTAATGGACCTTCCTTTCTTCTTTGCTATTTTTTTAAAAAATTAATATGAAGTCTTTCTAATCTAAAGTAGAGCCAATAATACTTTACTTTCTAGGTCTGGAAAACTTGAATTGACATAAACAGTCATTTTCAGGGATTTCAAATGGATTTGAGATGTTTAAGCAATGTATTTTTATAGCTTTATTTGACATCATTGAAATATTATTCATCATTATTAATTATGTTAGGTTAAAGAGAGATGGACAATAGTAAATTAAAGAAAAAATTAAAGCAAATTAGAATGCCTGGTTTCTAGCTTCTTCCACACTATAGAACTATATGAGTTATATAAGCAGGGTAACGTGGCGGTTAACATATAAGGAATATTTATTTAATTTATTTTTAGTTAGTTTTATTTAGTTAGCTTATTAGAAGTTTCATTATCTTACTTCATTTCTATAAGTAGAAAGTGGCATTAATTTGTCTCGCATTTTTATTTTCATTCTGCAGTATCACGTCTTTTCACTATATATTAAGATGCATTGTGATTGTACAGCAAATCAACTATAATATCACACGTTAGTTAATAAAATGATTTTCTTACATAGGTTCAAGCCAAGTGTTACCAGCTTCTCCTCTCAGTCTTCCAACATTCCAATCGTGCCCTTTCAACTCCCTATATCCATTCGTTAGCTCCAATAGTGGTTGAAAAGCTAAAAGCTGTTGAAAGAAACAGACCAGCCAGTAACACAGAACTTGTAGCTGTTCAAGAAGGAATCAAAGTTCTTGAAACATTGGTTGCTCTTGGGGAAGAACAGAACAGTAAGTATTTTCTTACAAAAGCCACTAGTCTAAAATGAAGATCTGTATTATTTAAATAATCATATTTGATACTAGACACAGGCCATTGCAGGCCATTTTAGTAAAAACTAAATTTAAGACTAAATGCTATGCAAAAACCAAAGGTAAATGGTAAATATTGACTAAAGGCAAACCAAAAATAAAAGGTTTAATAGAATGCGATAACATTCATTAGGAGGATACCATCAAGTGAATCATGAGTGAACATCTATGATACTTAATTTTTTTAATGCTAATTGCTTATTCTACCTCTTAAAAATATTGCTAAAGTACGAAATGTCTGTATTCTGAGTGAAGCAGTCCATTAAAAAAATGATGCTTATTGTTGATATAGCTCACTAATACGTAATACTACACTACATAATTATTTACCTATATAATACAATATGTATTATTAGGTTGATGCAAAAGTAATTGTGGTTTAAAAAGTTAAAAATAATTGCAAAAACCGCAATTACTTTTGCACCAATCCAAGTTGTGCAATATTAAGTTATACTGTGTTTCCCCGAAAATAAGACCTAGTCGGACAATCAGCTCTAATGCGTCTTTTGGAGCAAAAATTAATATAAGACCCAGTCATATTTTACTATAATATAAGACCGGGTCTTTAATGTAATATAATGTAATATAATAAGTATAATATAATAAGTATAATATAATAATATAATACCAGGTTTTATATTAATTTTTGCTCCAAAAGACGCATTAGCGCTGATTGTCCGACTAGGTCTTATTTTCGGGGAAACAGGGTACTATACGTTGTTATATAGGAGTTATATAAAATGTAGTAATAGTATTCTAAGAGGGAAAATTTTCAACTTTTAAATTTGTTTTGTCACTCAACTTTTTTCACATTAGTTACAAGTGTTAATTTTTGTTTTTAACTTTACAGTACCCATTATAGAAACAGGCTATGAATATTTCCTTACCCAGCACGACTGACGTTACAAGCTATTAGGTTGGTGCAAAAGTGGTTTTAGCAATTTTGTGCTTTAGCAGGCATAGTGGTTTTAGCAATTTTTTAAAATTTTTTAAACCACAATTACTTTTGCACCAGCCTAATGAAAACATTGAATTATACTTGGCAATGAACTATTCTTCATCTTTATTCAATCTATAGCTCAAAACTTGTCCTATCTCTTTTGAAACTTCTCTAGGTTTCAAGAGAAACTGGCTTCCTATTCTTATAAATAGATAACTATAATAGTTTCCTAAGAGATATTCCCCATCAGATTTACCTAAAACAATTTTTCTCTCTCTTGATTAAGACTTTTGAGTAGTTTCCTCTTGCATTACTGCAAGTCTGAACATCTTTGCTTGGTTTTCAAAACTTTCATTTGTTCCCCAGTCTGTGTACCTGCTAACCTGGCCAGTCCAATTTTCTCTCTCTCTTATTTTAATCTCTGTACGAAGTTCATTCTATTTTCACTCTCCTCAGGTGTTTTCTTCTCCTTTCTTATACAAATCTACTAAATCTATGTTAGATCTCATTTTTTCAAGAAATGTTGCCTGGTAACTCAGCCCACTGTGATCTTTCCCTTCATACAATTTCTTTGGCAGTTATAATCAACCTTATTTTATGGCCTTGTTATTTTAAAATAATCACTAAAACTATAACATCCTAAAGTATTCCTCAGCTTTGTGAGCCTTTTGATGAACTCTGTCTGTATCTGAAATGCTAACTATAAGTTTTCAGCACTTAGTTCTCTAATTGTCCTATGTGCTGTGTACTCTTTTTAACTAGGTAATGAAAGCATTAGGTAGAGACAAATGATATATTTCCTAAAATTCTTAGCACATTTCTAGATACTTAATGGGTACTTAATTTATAATATATTTTTTCAATTAGTTATATTTTATAATTGTTAAAAACCAAACCTTACCTTTCAACCTCCTGATGAAAACCTCTTCTGCTTTGGTAAGCACAATGTACTGAAGATAATTTCTTTTTCTTTGATAATTTAGTATAATTTTCATAATTATTTCATTATGAAAGTCAGTTCTTATTACACAGTGTTATCATTCTATGTGAGGGAACATGAGTTAAATCTAGCCAGTTGGATTTACTTGGGACTTTTAAAATATCAGCTTATTTTCTTTCTTCTGAAATTTCAACATGGAAAATAAATTCAATTCATTAAAAAACTTCTGAGTGGTTTCTATGACAAAGGGTGTGTTTGTGTTTGTTCATTCATTCAACAAGTAGTTATTGCGTGCCTTACTGTGTTCCAAGTACTGGTCTAATCTTTGAGGGTTCAGTGTGAAATAAATCACACAAAGATCTCCGCTCTCAGGGAGCTTACATTCTAGTGAGAAAACACACAATAAGCACGATCCCCATCTTAGATATATCTGTATCTACTTTATATAGAGATATAAAAATTATATATGTATATATAGTGTAGACATATCTATATATAATTTTATATAAAGGTAAAAATAGATTAACTACATTAATTTTAGATGGAGACATAATAGTGAGATGCAGAAAGGAGTAGATGTTATGAATTAAAAATACAGCAAGGAAAGAGGAAGTTGAGGGCCAGAGAAGGGGTTGAGGTTCTGGAAAGGCCTCACTGATTATCATCACTCTTTTTGATGATATCAGTGAGTGTTGCATCCCACATTCTGTATCAGATGTTTCCTGCTCCCCTGCAGCTTTGGCTTTAATATTATCTGTTGTCATTCTACAAAAATCAATACAAATTAAAGGTAGAGAAAGCATTATTCTTAATGTTGATTATAAGATACACACACATATAATTACTTTTTTTTTTTTTAGAAAAATATCAGCTTTAATAAAATTTATATTCCAGGGTGGAGTTGTTAGTATGGGAAGACAAAGAGACTAGTAAAGGGGATTAAGCCTTCAGATAAATCTTTTTTTAGGACTTGGAATTTATGTCAGTCAGAAATGGGTTCTTGTTTTTAACCCTAAGTTTTATGTATTCCCTTATTTTTGAAAGATTTTTCCCTCACTTACTATGGGTTTTGGGGGATCGTGAAATGGGAATGGGAAACAGTTGTATTCCTATTTTTTAAAAATGAAGGAAATAAACTTGTTTTAGTTAAATAATAATAAATAGATGCTATTCAGGTTTCTGTTCCCTACTCCAACCTCCCTATTCAGGAATAACCATAAAAATTTCATAATCTTACTCACAAAATATACCAGATGGCAATTGTAAAAAGTTTATTTCTTTTTAACCTCTTAAGCGGTATTTTTTAATAAAACAATACATATGTAAAATATACAATCTTAACAAGCCTGGTTTCCAACCTTAACATAGCTTGGGCATTTAGTAAATATTTAATATTAATTATAAGTTATCATTGAGGTCTAAAAGAGATTATGCATGTTTACTTATGTTATAATTCAGACTACTATGCCTAGTTTTAAAAGTACAATTTGTTGTAATTTTCAGATTCATGATCAGGTTCAAACTAACTTTGTTATTTGCAGGAGTCCAGTTACTTGCACTATTAGTTCCCACTTTGATCTCCTACCTGCTGGATGAAAATTCTTTTGCCTCAGCAAACGCAGCTTCCAAAGATCTTCATGAATTTGCACTCCAGAATTTAATGCATATTGGACCTCTGTATCCACATGCTTTCAAGACTGTAATGGGAGCGGCTCCTGAGTTGAAAGTACGTTTGGAAACTGCTGTTCGAGCAAGCCAAGCCAGCAAAGCTAAAGCAGCCACCAGGCAGCCAGCCCCTACCGTACATTCTGCACCAACAATTAAGCTAAAAACAAGTTTTTTTTAATTTGCTATTCCATTCATTTTAATTTATATTGTCAACTAGAGGCTAACTAGTGATAGCCTCTGTATCATTCCAGGCTGTAGGTTTTACTTTATTTGTATAGTGGAATTATATGCTTCCAAGTAGGTTAAGGGAAACAATGCTCATGCTGCTTTCTGGTTTTGAAGGAGTGATTTCTTTTTTTTTTTTTAAATGTGGTGAATGTGCTTTCTTTTTTCTTCTAATAATGTTTCACTTTTATTGATTAATTTATTTTTAAAACACTGAGCCATAGTCTTAAATTTAAATGCTAAAAACAATTGTACCATGTGGTTGGACCCCCTATTGATATTGTCAGAAAAAAATAGGTCGGTATTCAGCATCTGTCATGAAAAAGTTGAATTGAAAAACAGCAGAATTTAAGTTTTGAAGTAAGCAAAACAATGAAAAATGTCTGTTTCGTATTGTATATGGTATGAATAAAGTCACATTTTCTTAGCATTTCTCAAAATGTCCTTACCTTTGGTTGGTCTTTTTACTTTCATATTACATTACTAATTTATGCTTGTGTATATTTTAGTTGTTAACTAAATTAAAACTTTCATTTAAAGTCCAATAAATGTTTCAGATGTGGAATAATATTCTACTTTTTCTTTATGGCTAAAATTTGGCCTCAGTTATGTTTTGTAATTACAGAGCCTTTAGTTCTAGCTACGATGGTTAGTCTCATACATCAAATATTTATTGAGGGCTTACTGTGTATAAGGCATCAAGCTAAGTGCTGCAGGGCATACAAAAATGAATGAGTCGGGCCGGCCCGGTGGCTCAGGCGGTTAGAGCTCCGTGCTCCTAACTCCGAAGGCTGCCGGTTCGATTCCCACATGGGCCAGTGGGCTCTCAACCACAAGGTTGCCAGTTCAATTCCTCGAGTCCAACTGGCAATGGCAACTGGACCTGGAGCTGAGCTGCGCCCTCCACAACTAGGAATGAAAGGACAACAACTTGAAGCTGAATGGCACCCTCCACAACTAAAGACTGAAAGGATAACAATTTGACTTGGAAAAAAGTCCTGGAAGTACACAGTGTTCCCCTTCCCCAATAAAAAAAAAAAATGAATGAGTCATAATTATAGCTATGCCAATCTCCAATGCAATGGGAATTTTACCACATCAAATAGGTAATTGATGAAATGAATGTTTGCCACAGTGTTTAGCAAATTTTAAACACCGAATTTTACCAGTGTT
Source organism: Rhinolophus ferrumequinum (assembly GCF_004115265.2). Classification (NCBI taxonomy): domain Eukaryota; kingdom Metazoa; phylum Chordata; class Mammalia; order Chiroptera; family Rhinolophidae; genus Rhinolophus; species Rhinolophus ferrumequinum. The sequence continues at coordinate 46,306,013 of NC_046296.1, forward strand.
ACATAGACTGTATTATCAAAAACAGGTCACCTCTCTGAACATTCCAAACGTATACCTATTTATCATCTGCTACCTTTTATTTATTCTCTCATACTCTAACCAGTGGCAGTTCAGATATCCTTGCCTTTCTTCCTATTCAGTCTTTTAGACCTCAGATAGGTGCTTTCTGTCACATATTTTCTCACTGACTTTTATTTCTACAGGATTTTTTTTTCTCTTTTCAGACTTGCTTTTCCAAAGTTATTCTTATTTTTTGGAGGGTTTTTTTTTGGGGGGGTGGAATACAGTTTCATCAAGATATAATTCACATACCATATAGTTCATTCATTTAAAATTGTACAATTCAAGAAATGGTTTTTAGTATATACACAGAGTAACAAAACCATCGCCACAAACAATTTGGAATATTTTCATTTCCCCAAAAAGAAGCTCTGTACCCTTTAGCTATCACCCCACATTCTTTTTATTTCTCCTTACCCTTATATTACCACTAATCTACTTTCTGTCTCTATTGATTCTCCTTTTATAAATATTTCATGTAAATGAAATCATAGAATATATGGTCTTTTGCGACTGCTTCTTGACTTAACATAATGTGTTTAAGGTTCATCCTCGTGGTAGTATACACCCGTACTTCATCCCTTTTTATGGCTGGACAGTATTCTATTGTATGTATACCACATTTTGTTTATCATTTTCAATACTTAGTGAACATTTGGGTTGTTTCTACCTTTGCCTGTAATGAATAATTCTGCTGTAAACAATTGTTTACAAGGTTTTGGGCAGACGTATGTTTTAATTTCGCCTAGGATTTAATTTCGCCTTTAATTAACACACCCAGGATTGGACTTGTCTACTCGATGGTAATTCTATTCAACTTTTTAAGGAACTGCCAGAGTGTCTTCCCATTGCTTGCTTCTTGTTTCTTGCAGACATAGCCCCTTTTCACTCATCAATTTATACAGTATGTTTATTTCTGCTTTGGCTGTTGTCTGCTGCTCTTGGTACCTCCCAGGCTTTTTCCATAACTTCCCAAGTTTGCAGTAGATGCATCATTCACCACTTTGCTGTCGACTGCATTATGCATTAGCAACGATCCTCTCTTTTTTCTACTCTTTATCTCCCTCAGTCTCTCTTTTCCTCTCTTGCCCCTCTCCCAGTACCTCTTTATACTTTCTCTAAACTCTTCAGTGCCATTTGCAACTTTACTTCTGGTTTTCTAGGATTATATCTATACAAGATTTGTTTGAAGAATTATATATTTTAATTTGTTTCATTGCCCAGCCCATGTGATTTTTCTCAACCTGAGTAATATTTGATCAAAAATATCCATATCAAGAACCTAAAAGAAGCATCGTGATAGCCAGGGGAGTCTTTGTGAAGCTTAATCTGAGCAGTTTTAATATTATAAGAATAAAGTATCTTCTATCTGCTTTCTAAGTTCTCATTAATCAATATTATACATTTTAATTCTCAATTTAATTGGAGAGAATGAAGCTCTGAAATCAGGTGTCCTTGTTCTAATAGGTTCTGCCATCAGGGAGGGGTAGAACTTTGGACAACCAACCGTTGGAGGGCTTCAGTTTCCCCATCTTTAAAATGAGAGGATTGTTTACTAGGTATTATCTCTACAATCTTTTGCACCTAAAAAGTACATATGTCTATGTATGTATCCTTTCTTTTTCTCAAGAGAATGAATCATTGGCTGATCCTTTAATATTGGCACATAATATTATTTAGCCCGATAAGTCGTTTTTACATGTACATAGGGTTGCTATCACAGTATAACAGTATAAAATATGTTAAATCCAGACAGCAGTTCAATATTGCAGATTATCTCTTTCAAGAAGAGCTGCCATTTTTGTTGTGTGCCAGGCACTGTGCTAGAACTTTATATCCATTATTTCTTTTCATTCCAACAAGGCGGAAGGATGGATATAATTAGTACAGTTTTCAAAACACATTTAATAATATGAATTACTATGCCTTACATTTTCTTCATTCTTAATTGGAATTTTTAGGTTGGTGCCAGAAATGGCTAGAGTACAACTATAAATAAATATCTTGCCTTAATGCTTTTATTCAGATGGATTATTTTTAAAACCCGAATTAATCATTACAAACCCATTTATAATTCTAAATGCTTACGAAATGATTAGTTATGGACTTAACAAAATTTTACTTAGATAAATAAGAACTGCATGTCTTAATCATAATTTAGAAAAATTATCCTGAGTTGTTTTTGGTGCTGTCACTAAACAAATGTGAGAACCACACACTCGCAAGTGACCAGTAAAACTATTTTTTCTTTTTCTTCAGGAGAGTTTGTTCACAGCCTTGTCCCCTATCCACAATTCTCTGTCTCGTTTTCCCATTAGAACTCGGGTTTCCATTTCAGGCATTGTTTTTTCTTACACACATGTAGTTCTATTTGCCCTTTTCTCCCTTGACTTTCCATGCAAGTCATAAGAATCCATGAAGATTTAAATGAGCTTGTTTTACTTTTCCAATTTTTAACCTTTGATTATTCAAACTCTCTTTAAATATATTCCTTGTTTCATTTTTGATGGCTAATTCATAGTGGACATACCATTATTGACTTAGCTATTACCCTATGCTTGGGTACTTTGTTTCTAGTTTTTACATTTTAATACATAATGCTGCATTTGACTTTTTAAAAGGGAAACTTTGTAGGTTATTTCCTTGGGATAGTTCCTTAAAGGGTTTATAAAAAATATAACAGGTTTGAATTTTGACACACATTGCTGCATCTTAGAAAGGGATACTTTTTTGAAATAACAGGTGTAAAAATGAAAGTGGGTCATCGTTTTCTAAATTCCAAAAAAATGCCTGGAGTGTCCTTAAATCTCCACAAATATTAATATAAATCAAAACAAATCAAAACAAATATTTTGATATACCTGAACATTTTCTAAAATGGCATTTTAGTTGACTAAATCATTATGAAGCGAGTAGAAAAACTTAATAAAGTTGGACCATTTGTAGTAAAAATGTACTTGTTTAAAATAAAGAAAGCGATAGTCCTGTCCACCCTGGGACCTCGGGGTGTGGGTATAGGGGCAGCTGAGAAAGTTGGGGGATCACTTTCGGATGCCACATGTCAAGGGCAATGACAAACTGGTGTGTACCCAAGAAGTGATACAGAGAAACTGAGAGTAAAAAGGGCGATATAATCATTGATCTTCAGACAGGAAGACCAGTTAGCAGACGGCACCAACAGGTCAATGTTTCAAATAAGTGGTGTGCAATCAAACTTAAAAGAAGAATTTTCTAAGATAGCTATTAAAAATGATTGCCTTGTGATAGTGCATTACTTGACACTGGACATGTACAAGGAGAACTTGAATTCCTCTTTGTCAAGACTTTGTGATACGATTCTCTAATGCTGTCTCATCCATTCATCGGACAGTTATTTATGGGACACCTACTGTATGCCAGGCATTGGGAGCACAGTAGTAAACAGGTAAGCAAAGAATCTGCCATGATATGTTTACATTCTTCCTGGAGAGAACGAGGAAATAACCACAGGTTGTGATAAGTAGGAAGGGGTGGTATAAAGTACGGTTTGATAGAGAATAATAGGGATTCCTTTACAGGATTGTCCAGAGCTCTCACCTCTCTTCTGCTCTTCAGACTAGGATATGTGACTCTCTCCCATGTGTTGTCTCAGAAACTCCTCAAACACAATTTAAAATTGAACTCCACCTCCTTATCTAACACCTGCTTCTCTGCTTATGATCTCTCAGTAAATAGTGCGACTCTTTTATCCTGTTGAGTTAGTTTCATCCCCAACACTTCCCATTTTCTCTGTCATGTGCTTAGTTCATCACGTTTCCTAAATAGATTGTCAAATCCCTCCATGTGTTGTTATTGCCATTACTGCCATCCCAATCCAAATCACCACATTTGTTTGCAGTATAGAAAAGTGATTGGTGAGGACGGTAGGGTCAGTTTGCCTGGGTTGGAATCTGGCTGTCACTTGTAAGCTGTGTGACCTCGGGCAAGTCACTTGTCCTCTGTGCTCCATTTTCTCAATCTGTAAAATGAGGACAATAATCGTATAGAGCAGCTGAGCATCAAATGAGTTCATACTTGCAAAAGGACCTTAAAATAGTGCCTGACCCTTAGAAAACAATTTAGAAATGTCAACTAATACTATATTTCCCACACAGAAACTGAAATGATCTTTATAAATTCAAGTCTGATACCTTGCTGTAAACTTCAGTTGGTTACCTTACCATAAAAACCAATTCCTTAAAGTGGCCCTCAAGCCCCTGCACCATCTGGCTCTGCCTACTTCACCTCCTCATTTCATTTCATCTACTCCTATGGCCATATGTAGTGTCCCTTTGTGTCAAATGAAGGTAATACCTGTAGTTACCTCCTATGGGGCATTGTAAGGATCAAGTTAATACGTACAAAATGCAGTATTTTTATTGAGTAAATCCTTAGTAAGTACTGGCTATCAAAACAATAGTTGTTATTACGTTCCTCTTGTTCTTTATGTGTCAGCTATATTGTACTTCTTTCAAGATAGCAAATGCACTATGTACTTTTCTTCCTAAGGTGTTTGAATTTTGCTTAAAAGCTCCATTCTACCTCCTAGCTAATTTATACTCCGGCTTCATATTTAATCATTATAGTCTCACAAAAATGTTGTGGCATTAATTTGGGTTTTGCCATATACTAAAAACTGTTTTATATTATCTTTTTCTCCTATAATGAAAACGCATGTATTGGCTCCTGAAGCTTGAACACAGTCAGCTCTTTGGTTGTTACGTTACATACTGAGTTCATGTGAAAGTGTCTATGAGCTGGTACAAACCACTCCTACTCGTTTTACTTCATGTCCTGCAGCTGGGGGGAAATCTGGGAAAGGAGATAACAGATAATGGTAGAATTTTCCATTACAGGGAACAACTGCAAGTGCTAAAATTAACACAGTTGAACAACAGTAGCATACTGAGGGCCTGCACAGGAGAGGGAGAGAAATGTAGTACATGCAAAATAAGTTCAATCTTGTCTGAAAAAAGTTAAGAAAGCAAAAATTGAAACAAAAATGTGCTGGACCTCCTTTACCTGATTCACTTATCTTATTTTTGTGGCACAACGCTCAGATCACCCCTACCCCCATCCGTTTATTAAAAAGAAAGTACCACATTTAGTTCTTTTGAGATCTGACTTAATTTATGTTAAAGGACTATCAGAAGGGAGTTGAGGAGGGTGCTATTCTGAGCAATTCAAGCCAAATGAAGATCGGGTGTTGTCTGCTGAGAAAAGTTTCCACCTGGAAACAAGTATGTCTCTATTGCATACTCATAGTTGGCAGGAAAAACCAGCTTATGTATAAAAATGTTCTCTCGCCCCACAGTTATTTTTATGTAATGAAGATTACATTAATTGTTTGACATTCAGTTCTTGTCTTAGAAATGGGGGCACCGTAGTTATTTTAAGAAAAAAGATAAAGAAAACAATCTTTTGAGTAGGGTTTTCATTCACTGGAAATTTTAAAAGAGAAAAGGGCAAGGGATGGAGTTGATGGGGGAGAAAGGAACAGAGTGTGTTCAAAAACCAGTTTATCTTCGCTTAGAGAAATAGAATCTTAAATTGATCATCAATATTCCAAGAAAAGTCTTGCTGTTACAGCTTCAGAGCTATATTATCATTTTAGTGTTCCCCTGGGTTAGATATTTGTTAGAGACTTGTTAAAGCTATGTTGATTTTAGATTTTAAGTATTTATTTCTCTAAATATCAGCCACTACAAAATAATCAATTTACATTTTGAAATTAAATTTTGTTTAACTAGTTAAGTTTATTCAAATTAATTAAAGTTAAATTTAATTTTAAAAGTTAAAATTAGGCAACTCTCTAATTTCAGTCATACTCTTCCAAAAGAAAGCAATATAACAATAATCAATAATAGAGGCTATGTTTCCATCCTATCACAAAATTGTGATGTAGATTTAATTCTTGGACTCCAAAAAAAATTTCCGATAAAGGACTGCCTTTACTTCCCAGCTTGTGATGGGCTGTTTCCCTAACCCAGTCATTACCAGACTTCAAATCTAGAGAATAAGTTTGGAGGCTGAGGACTAACCCCTGAAGGAGGGTAGACAGGAAGGAGAGGTGAGAGAAATTAGGGAGTGGCAGATGGTACAAGAGGTTGATAAACAGTGGGCTATTGCATGTTCCTCTTCCCCAAAGTTCCATTCATCCTAGCAGAAGCTTCTCTCCAGTCAAGTGGTCCACCTTTTTTTTTTTTTCTTGGCAGAATTCTGAAAGCCATCTGGTTCAATTTGAAGCCTTTTCTTTGAGCAGTTAGAGTCAGAGACCTAAAGAACAGGTCATTTTGAACTTTTTTTTTTTTTAATAGCCACTCATATTAATGAAAAAAAAAACAAACAAACTGATGAATTATTTGCCATTTTGTAGAATTATAATCCCCACCCTACAAAGGACACACACATAAGCCAAAAAAATAGCCAGCACTCCAATTATCTAAGTAAGATATTAGCATGCTACAATTTTTCATTTTAAACTGGGTACATCGATATATATAATCAACATTTTGACAGCTGCTCTGTGCTTGGAAAGGAAACCCTGTTTTTGTGTCACAAGGCTTTATTAATTCTAAAATGAAATGATCTGGAAATCAGCAATACCTTGAGGTCTGAGGCTTACTGGTTGGGCATACACATTAATGTTTTAAAAGATTATTTTAATTCTGCTGAATTAAAGTTCTGAATAAGGAATGAGAAAGAAAAAAGAATAATGGTTAAGCCCCTAGTATTTATGAATTTTACATGTGTGATTTCAGTCGTGTGAACTCTATTACAATAATAGCTATCACTTTTCACTGTATATTGTATGTGAGGCCCTATGCTAGGGAATTTACATTTCTTCTCTCATTTAATCTCATAGTGACTTTATAAGGTAAATATTATTCTCATATTAAAAATGAGAGACTTGCAGCAGAAAAAGGTTAAGCCATTTGTCCAAGATGTTCCCATTTGGAAAAGTGTAGAGTGGGGAAGATAATTTAGGTTTAACTAATTATAAATGTCATGTCCTTTCTAGCTATTTTTTCAGAATTTTTTTTTCAAATTTAAAAACATTTTGCTGTAGTGTTTGTGAATGCTCATCGAGAGAGTCTTCTGGGATTCCTGAAATGTTTCATGATCTGGGCGGTGGTTATATGTAAGGATTCATTCAGTTTGTGAACGTTCACTGAGGTGTTCACTTATCACTTGTGAGATTTTCTCTGTTATATGTGATAAAATGTTCTTTAAAAAGTACTTCATGCTGAATACAGAAAATGTGAAAGACATAAGCACAAAGGGGGAAAAATTCACAGGTCTTTTGTGGTTCCATATAAATTTTAGGTTTGTTCTATTTCTATGAAAAATGTCATTGGTATTTTGACAGGGATTACATTGAATCTGTAGATTGCTTTGGGTAATGTGCACATTTTAACAATATTAAGTCTCCAAATCCATGAGCATGGAGTATTTTTCCACTTATTTGTGTCTTCTTCAATTTCTTTCCGTAATATCTTATAGTTTTTGGTATACCACTCTTTCACCTTGGTTAAATTTACCTGTATTTTATTACTTTTGACGCAATTGCAAATGGGATTGTTTTCTTCATTTCTTTCTGATAGTTCATTGTTAGTGTACACAATGATAGTTCATTGCTAGTGTAAACACAACAGATTTTTGTGTATTCATTTTGTATCCTGCAAATTACTGAATTCATTTATTACTTCTAATAGTTTTTTGAAGGAATGTTTATGGTTTTTTGTTTATATCATATCATCTGCAAATAGGGACAGTTGTACTTCTTCCTTTCCAGCTTGGAGGACTTTCAATTCTTTTACTTTCCTAATTGCTCTGGCTAGGACTTCCAATACCATATTGAATAAAAGTGGCAACAATGGATATTCTTCTCTTGTTCCCGATCTTAGAGGAAAAGCTTTCAGCTTCTCACTGTAGGGAATGATGTTCATTGTGGGCTTGTTATATATGGCCTTCGTTATATTGAAGTGTTTCATTTATGCCCACTTTGTTATCATAAATCGATGTTGAATTTTGTCAAATGCTTCTTTTGCATCTATTAAGATGATCATGATTTTTATCCTTCATTTTGTTAATGTTACGTATCACATTGACTGATTTATTGATACTGAACCAGCCTTGCCTCCCTGGAATAAATCCCACTTAATAATGGTGTTTGATCCTTTTTTTTTTTTTTTTTTTAAAGATTTTATTGGGGAAGGAGAACAGGATTTTATTGGGGAACAGTGTGTATTTCCAGGACTTTTTCCAAGTCAAGTTGTTGTCCTTTCAATCTTAGTTGTGCAGGGCACAGCTCAGCTCCAGGTCCAGTTGCCGTTGCTAGTTGCAGGGGGCGCAGCCCACCATCCCTTGTGGGAGTCAAGGAATCGAACCTACAACCTTGTGGTTGAGAGCCCACTGGCCCATGTGGGAATTGAACCGTCAGCCTTCGGCATTAGGAGCACGGAGCTCCAACCGCCTGAGCCACCGGGCCGGCCCCCTGTTTGATCCTTTTAATGTATCGTTTTATTTGCTTTGCTAATAGTTTGTTGAGGATTTTTGCATCTGTGTTCATCAGGGATATTAGCCTAATATTCTTTTCTTGTGGTAACCTTAACTAGTATTGGAATCAGGGTAATGCTGCCCTTATAAAATGAGTTTGGAAAAGTTCCTTCCATTTCTATTTTTTGGAAGAGTTTGAGAATTACTGGTATTAATTCTTCTTTGGATGTTTGGTAGAATTCACCTGTGAAGCCATCTGGTCCTTGACTTTTGTTTGTTGGGAGGCATTTGATTACTGATTCAAGCTCTCTATTAGTTTTTGGTCTATTCAGCTTCTCTGTTTCTTCATGATTCTGTCTTGGTAGGTTGTATGTTTCTAGAAACTTATCCATTTCTTCTAGGTTGTACAATTTGACCTATAATTGTTCATAGTAGTCTCTTGATCCTTTCTATTTCTGTGGTAACAGTTGTAATATCTCCTTTCATTTCTGATTTTATTTGAGTTCTCTTTTTTTTCTTGGTGAGGCTAGCTAAAGGACTTATGGGTTCTTAAACCATTAAATTTAATTATGTTTACTAGTGTTAGGAATTTAAAGGAATCGTCAGATATGTATTCTATTAGAGAAAAACAACTTTTAACATTCAAAACTTCTAAGATTACTTAAATCCTTCAAATAAAAAAAATATACCATTGTTGCATTATTGCTCCCTTGATACTCTGATAGGTCTGATAAGTAAGAGAGAAAGCAGCATGTTAAAGGAAAGATCAATGAACTAGCAGTCAGGAATTCTGGTTTCTAGTTTTGGCTGTGCCACTTGCTCAAAGCCTGATTGTGGACAAGTCTCAACTTCTTTGGACTTCAGTTTCTTCAACTGTAAAATGAGAGGATTGGGCAGTATCTCAAAGGCCACTTACAGCCAAAATAATTTATGACACTGGTGATTTGGCCAGGCTTGGATCAAATTTTTATTACAATAAAGAATGAATAAAGCACAAACATTCAACAAGTGGGAGAACAAAACTTGCCATCTTGATTTGCAACTAGAGCAGATACAATGTGTTTCCTGTTCTTTCCACAAGTAGTCATGGAAAGGGAGGTGGGAAGAGGACAGGGACAGGGGCAGGATATCCTTCCCTGGCATGTCACTCACCAGCCTATATAATTTTTTCATGGCCACTGGGTCTGATATCCCAGAAGTCCATCCCACAAAACTAAAAAATTACAAATAAATTATTTTGGAGAGAGAATGAGTCCTTAATTTTATTTGCTATATTTTTTTTCAAGCGAGTTCCTTGCATTGGGTGAATTTATATAGTGACATAATTTCAGGGACTTCAGGGAAAGATAATATTTACAGAGAAACACCTTCAAGAACTTTAGTGTGCCTTTGGTAGGCTAATACTGTTGCTAGTTTGTAGGTGAACGGTGGACGAAACTGGAAACTGGACAAGTGAAAAGAGAGAAATGCCCGGAGACCTAAAACATTTCTAGGGAGCAGAAAGGGACTTTGTTCTTTCGAGTAGTATAGCTTTAAGTCACTGTGAGATTGATTATATACTTGCCAACCTCCCTTTGATGACAGGAACTGTGTCACTTATCTTTATATCCCTAGCGACAGATATAACCGACAATTAAGTATTTGTTGAATTGACTTGAGCAAAAACTGCGCGGGCATAAGGTAGGGAAAAAGAGACCAGAATAACATCACCTTGGATATCTGAAACTTTTTAAAAGATTTACTGCAAGATTAACTACAAAGGGAAAGGGACTTCAACGGAGCACTTTTTCAGATGAGATGTCAACCAACCAGAACAGGAAAGAGAGGTCATGAGAGTTCCTTGAAAACTGATCAGGCAACAGGTTTGAACCCCCAACTGAAAAAGAGGAGCGACAGCGATACGCAGATTGGCAGAACTGAGGAGTGTCTAGGGTCAGAGAAAAACCAAAGTCAGAGCCCAAGGGAGAGGCTGAAGAAACTCCGTCCACGGGCCGGCCCAGAGAAGCTTGCTTTGAGCTTGTTTCTTAACAGAACTATCAGCAAGCCCTAAAAGATGTGCAGTACGGGCTGATATTTCAGCCTGATAACTTCCGTGTGTGTGTGTGTGTGTTGGCCTAACTTCCGTGTGTGCGTGTGTGTGCCTGTGTGTGCAACAAGGAGCGCCACCCGTGAACTTCCGCGTGCGACGGACCCCGAAGTGTCGCCCTGCCGCGCCCCGTCCTGCCCCACCTGTGAGGAAACCTGCACTCGCGGAGGGGCGGGTCCCCACCGCCGCGGGCAGGGGCGGGGCCGCGGCGCGTCGGAGCCTTCCGCAGCCCCACAGGCCGCCTCAGCCACGCTCGCCGTCGCCCCGCCCCGCGACTACATTTCCCAGCAGGCCGCAGGGCGCCCGCGCGCCGCAGTTGACCCATTTCCCGGCCCGTCCCGGGCTCGGCCGGCCCCCGCGCCCAGGCGGCTGCTCCCTGCTGACTGGGGTGTGGGCGGGGAGCGGCGGAGGGAGGAGGAGGCGCTGCTGGCCGCCGCCGTTGCCTCCGCTGCTGGGCGCCTGGGCAGCACCCCAGGTTTCCGCGGCCGCCATGGACGAGCAAGCGGGTCCCGGAGTCTTCTTCAGCAACAACCATCCGGGCGCCGGCGGTGCCAAGGGTCTCGGGCCTCTGGCGGAGGCTGCAGCGGCCGGCGACGGGGCGGCTGCGGCAGGGGCGGCCCGAGCCCAGTACAGCTTACCCGGGATCCTGCATTTCCTCCAGCATGAGTGGGCCCGCTTCGAGGTGGAGAGAGCCCAGTGGGAGGTGGAGCGGGCGGAGCTGCAGGTAAAGACCCTCCCGGCCTGGCCCTTTTTATCCCGCCTCTTTGCTCTCTTCCGCCCCGCCCCGGACCCTTTCCCCTCCCCCCTCTGCCCTCGCTGGTCCACTCCCCTTTGCTCCTGCCCATCCTACCCAGAACTGTCCCCTTCCCCCTTCACCTTTGCTTTAGGCTGACCCCACTTCCTTGACTCGGGTTCCCATTCCCGCCCTGACGCGTTGTTTACCCTCCCCGCTCCTTTTCTTCTACTCCTTCCTTCTCCTAACTCTCTCATTTCAACTCTTGCCATCCCTCATTTTAGGTCTTCTCTCTGAGTATACTAATTGGGCTGACAGTAGTTTTGAAAGATGTCGAGCAAATCATCCTGTCCCAGTGAGTCCCATCTTAGGTCTAGAGACGTTCCCCGCCGTAGGTATTGGCAGTTGGCTCCTCTCTGAGAGGAAGGTGATCAAAGAAGACATCAGAAGTTGTGTCTGTGAGGCCTTGACTTAGGCAAGAAGCTGACGTAGGGCAGAAGTGTAACTAGGAATATCAGCTCCCTTCTTACATATGTGAGTGTTTTTTCTCTTTCCCTCTCCCTCTCCCTGCTGCCACTTTTCCTTTAGGTATTTCAGATTCGTGGATTTTAAAATGAAGAACCTAGATAATCGCAATCAGATGATGGTTCAGAGATGGTTTCCTGTTCTTAGAATCAAAAACTTCCCAAGGATTAATTTTATGTTCAGTGTTTTGTGAAATTGACGTTCACTTCAAAAGGAACTAAAAGGGGCTTTAAAGTTGGTTACATTTCCTTGTATAATCTGCAAGGTAAAAGTATATCCAGGGAGGACCTATTGTGGGCTCTTAGAAGAATGAAAGTGAGGCTGATACTTTACGGGCCATTCTGAATTGGTAAATAGGTTTCAGTGGCTGTTCTTACAACTTCCAAGCCATGCACCAATTTCACAGGGAACCTAACTATGCGTAGCTGTGCCTTTCTGTTTTACTGGCTAATCCTGTATGCTGATGAAATCTGAATATACGTTGTTTTGGTTGGTGAAACACTTGTAGTTAAAATGCTACCCAGTGTTTGTTACTCTTTTTTTGGTAACATGTATTTTCCTTGGCACTTAAAAAAATGAAAAGGAGAAATCTGTTAAATAGAATCTGCTGGAACAGGATGCTTTGATACAGTGCAAGTGGCAATGGAAAGAGCAAGGGGACAGGTTATAGTAGACAGGGTTATAGTATGGACTGTGCTTGCTGCTAGCTCTGTGACCTTGAGGAAATCCTTTAACCTCTCTGAACTTCAGTTTCTTCATTCAGTTGCCATAGTGGCAACTGCTTTGAGAAAGATAATTCAGGATACAGGAATAAAGTGTGATAGGGGCAGCTATTTTAGAGGGGGTGGTCAGGGAAGGCCTCTGGGAGGAGTGGAAGGAAGTGAAGAAGTGACCCACAATTTCTAAGATTCCTTCTGATTCCTTTAGTTCTGCAGTTGTATGTTTATATTTGGTGGCTTTTTCATCCCTACTATTATGTTGCTTTTGTATCTGGTCTTTTGATAATTTGTAATTTTTCTTGTAGTGAATCTGACCGTGTCAGTATAGTAACCAGCAGACTTAAATGCTTCATTCAAATATTGGTAATTCACCTTTGTTAGAAGTGCATTCCATAAATGAACTTGTGGATTTCAGACTTAAAGGAAGTGTTAAAGGCAGGTGTTAATTTTAACATTGTTCAGTTGTTGAACACACACACACCACTTACGGGGTTATTTATGGCAAATGTTAAACTTAAGGTAGGTTTCCCATTGGTACTCATCATATTAAGGACACTACATTTCTACAGTATTTTTTGGTTTTGGGTTTGTGCTCAAATTAAGCATCCACAGAGGAACTTTAAAAAATACATCCTATTTTCCAAACAGAGCAAGTATTATGTCTTTTAGAGGGGGAGAGAGTTTGCAGAAATCTATGGTTTTGATCCCCGTATTAGCATTATTGAAACTATATTTTAAAAATAATTTCTTTACATTGACATCGTTAAATTTGAACATATTCCTTCATTTTTCTTTTGCGATTGGAATTTTCCTGGAAAAACAATAGGAAGTAAGAGTTGAATGAGTGATGATGAAATTTGGATCAGTTGGTGTCCTTTTTTTAAATTTAAAATCTCTTCTCAAGTCATTAACATCAAAGTCAACAAAAATACCTTTAAGATTAAGTCTAATGTGTCCCTTCAGGAACCTGTCAGTCCTGCTTTTTCAGGTTGCCAGGTCAGAATTGTGAAAGACAATCCACGCTCTCAGCTATCTACCTGGTCTGCCTTCATCACTTCCTCCTTCAGATCTTGGGAATAAGGAACTGGCCACATTATACCAAAACTTATTTGTCATTTCTTCCCCTTTGCCCATCTTAGTTAATAAGACTCTCTTTTTACTTTTCATAATCCCCCTCCTCCCTAACCACCACCATTGCAGGTGAGAGTAGGTGGTCAAAGAATGGTCAAGATTATTGCTGAGGTTTATATTTGTGAAAAAACTTGGAGATGGGATACATAAAATTCGAGAGAATTTTCTGTGTGTGCTACAATGGGCTAGATGACCTCAAAGAAACATGCAGTCTAGTTGGAGTGATAGAACAAACAAAATGCATAAGAATCGGAGTATTTATTATTTGGGGGGTTTAAATTTTCTTAGACTAGCACAAGAGAGCAGCTAGCAGTGAGTGGGGAGAATAGCAGAAAGAAAGAACTTTATGAGACCCTAAGTTTCTCTGTATTTGAAAATTACTGACTTAAGGGAAAGCAAGCATGTAAATAAAAGATAAAAATTATTGGCCCTAGATTTTGGGGGGTGTGTGTGTGTAAGTAATAGGGGAGGCTCTGTTATTTACCTGGAAATGCTAGTACTGTGAAAAAGGTGTCAGGATTGAGTAGCTCAGGGCATGTGGTGTGGCGGCTGGTACTAGAATGTTTATGAATCTGGATTTTGGCATTAGTGATTCATATTTTCATTCAATAAATGTTTTTCAAGTGCCTACTTCATGGCAGGTCCTGTTTTAGGCACTGGAGAAACAATAGTGATTAAAACAGATCCTACCTGCATGAAGCTTGCATTGTGGGGGAAGACAGACAGTAATAAATAAATGCATTCATAAAATTCTGGATGGTAATAAGTGCCATGATAAAGTGGAGTAAGTGGAATATGGAGTGCTTGAGAGGGTGGAGTGGGGAAGAAAGGCTTTACTGCTACGATGCCATTTGAGCACACCTGAAAAGGTGGTATCTGAGGAAAGAATATTCTAGGCAGAGGGAACAGTAGGGGGAAGGAAGTATGCTTGGAATATTTGAGGAATAGTGAGGCAAATATGGCTGGAATAGAGGAGGAGAATGGAAGAAGTAATGTCAGCGGTACTGAGTCTTGCCCACAGTAAGAACTTGATATTTACCTCAACAAGATGGGCAATTATTGAATGTCTTGAGCAAAAGAGTGACACTGTCTTTCAAGAGAACCCTTTGCAAGGATTCAGAATAGAATGGGGGTCAGGGAGACAAGGGTAGAAGAGGCAGAGTCTCTGTAGAAGGCTCTTAATAATCTGGGTCAGAGAGGTACTAGGGTGGCAGTAATGAGATAGGGGAATATATGTTTTGATGCATATTCAAAATATAATGGAACACATTTTTGAAGGTAGAACCAACAAGATGTGCTGGAGGGTAGGATGTGAGGTTTGAGAAAAAAGGGAGTCAAGTATGACTCAAAATTATTTTGGGCAGCTTCATGGGACTGTTGAAAAGATTTACTGAGCATTTAAATGGACAGAGTAGGCACTTAAAATGACAGTTTATTTTTTGTTATTATTATAACTATTATTTACAGTTATAGTAAAAGGCAACATGGCCTAGACCTTGATTTAAATCTTTGCACTAAGACTGTTTTATTTTATGCCAAAAATACACATTTGCCATAATTCTGACCTCTCAGAACCTTAGTTTCCTCATGTGTAAAGTGAGGATAATAAACTACCTTGTGAAAATTAAATGAGATCTTTTAAAGCATCTCGCAGAGGTCTGGTACATAACACAAACTAAGTGCTGAATAAATAAATGGTAGCAAGTGCATGCTGTTAAATTTATACTGTCATATATCTCCTTATTCTCACAGAAAAGCAAAATCTTCAGTCATGAACTCTTCTAAGACTAGAGCATATCGGTGTCATCCTGGAAACATGCAGTCTAATATTCTGCATCTGATGGTGGCACTAAGGGACATTCCATAGGAATCAGCCTCAAAACATTGATAATATACTTCAGATGTACTTGCTTTCCTTCATAACCCACTATGTGTCTGTTATCTTGAAATGTATGTAAACTTTCTGAATTTGTTTATCTTAACCATGCATGACTTCTTGGATAACAGATTGTACACATTTACTAATGACTTCATAAAACTAATCTTTGGTTTTATTTAGCCCTTTATACTTGGAGCAGGTGAACCCCATTGTGGGTGAACCTCATGGTATAATTTTGTAAAGACGTTCATTCTTCTTTTCTATTCATATCCTTGATAATTTTATAATCTTCATATTTTGGAAAGATTATAGAGGTTTTATTCTTTTGAAACATATTGTACTCTTTGTCACTTTAGTGTTTCTCAACTTTATCTGCAATCTTAGAATACTGGGGGAGCTTTTAAAATATTAATTCCATGGGCTCTGCCCCAGACCAGTTAAATCAGAATTGAAGTAATTAGGGCCCTTGGCATGAGTATTTTTTGAGTTTTTTGATCATCTTAATATGCAGCATGGATTGAGAGGCACTGCTTCAGTTGTTCTTTTCTTTTGTTTTTTTGAATACATAGTTAGGTAACTTCAGCACTTTTGTTAGTATTCCAGATATGGATGGCTTTTTATAGCATTTGAGATATAATTTCTGTTAATGTTTCTATTCTTTCTGATAATAGCTAGCATTTTATTTTTAGGCAGTAGAATATTATAATTTGAATCACCTCCCTCTGACTGAGATATAATGATAGAGTGATCTTTGAGCTGGAATGAACTTTGGAAATAATCATCTACATCCTTATTTTACAGGTAAAGTGGGCCCAGAGAGAGGTTAAATGACCAAGAATGAAATAGGTCTTGTACAAGCTCTGTCACTTAAGTCTCCAGATACCTTTACGGTTGTTTTTTTTTTAACTTTTCAAATACATTATCTTGCTTGATCCTTACAACTTTCTGAGACCGTGTTTCCCCGAAAATAAGACCTAGCTGGACAATCAGCTCTAATGTGTCTTTTGGAACAAAAATTAATATAAGACCCGGTCTTATATAATATAATATAATATAAGACCTGGAATAATATAATATAATACCGGGTCTTTATAATATAATATGGTATAATATAATATAATATAATATAATACCAGGTCTTATATTAATTTTTGCTCCAAAAGATGCATTAGAGCTGATTGTCCGGCTAGGTCTTGTCTCTGGGGAAACACGGGATAATCAAGTCTTCTACTTGAAAAAGTATAAGACTAATCTGAGATCTCAAATAAAGGTAGGTTCTTCAGAAAGTTTTTTGCATTTGCTTCTAGTAGGTTTCTGGAGGCGTAACCTGGACAGAACAACATTAAAGCAGATTCATTGCTGATGCACATTTTGGTTGTGAATACATTTGAGGACCAGTATACTTCTGCTTCACCTTTGCTTTGAGGGTATAAGCCCTTTAGGGCCTTAGGGGGTATACCTTCTACTAGACTCCACAGTCTGCATGGTCCTGGTCTTTGATGTTTTTGCCTTTTGGGTTCTGCAAGGCTGTCCAAACTAAAGTTCAGATCAGTTCTGATTGGCCAGCACTCAAAGGGCAAAAGTGACTTTTGTTCCCTCATCTCACTGTTTCCATTTTTCTTCAATTTTGGCCACATAATTCCTTACTATCTTACCAGCTTTGCTTTTTAAAATGATTGTAAAAATATTTTATCTAGAATTTTTAGCTGTTTTCAGTAGGGAAGTTATTTCAAGTCACCATTACTTAGAAACATAGTTCTTTACCTTACTTTCAAAAACTGACATATGAGGATGGCGCCAGTAATTATCTGGGAAGATATCACTGATAGTACTTCTTTACTAAGAGATGTGCCTATTTAGTCCTAAATGTTATTTGCTATCTAAATCTTTTCTTTGTATTTCAGTGGTAGAAGGAGACCTACAACTTTTCTTCAAAATCTTGGTAACTTAAGCAGAATTTAAAACAAACAAACAAACAAACCCCTTTATTAATCAGTCTTTGAAAGTCTTATGTTTGAAAGTCCAAATAATCTGGACTGGTTTCGCTTTGTCAGCCTACTACCTGCTTGATGTCAGCTACGTTTTTTGCATTATGAATGTTATTGATGGTGTCCAGGTCTTATTTCTGGGTCATTAGAAATAAAATTGCCCTTAGGATCTTTGGAGTTTCTTCTTTTGGTGGCCATTTCGACAAAGCAGTCTGTTGACCATCATAATTTGGCCGTGGAAAGTGTGGGCTATAGAGTCAACTCTGTCACTTTCGGTTTATCATTTTTCAGGGACTCGTTTTAACTTGTAAATTGTAAGTGATAATGTACCCACCAAGCAGAATAGTTGTAAGGTTTTAAAAAGATAAAGTGTATAAAATATATGACCCATAATAGGTGTCCAATAAGTGGATTGCTCTTACGTATGGTAGAAAGTTCTATGGACAATGCATTTGATTATATTATTTATTTAAATCAAATTTTAGAAGCCTAAAACTAGTTTCAGTGATCCATTTGACATAGTACCTACTTAAATTCTCTTAGCCCTATTAGTAGTAGTTGTTTAAGGACAAAAAACTGATTGTATTGGGAGTAGGGGCAGGCCAGAGATGGCAGTAGCAGGTGGTAATAGTTTGTAAGCATTGAGGACTACAGGTAGTAATAGAGGAGAACTTGGAGTTTGGGTGAGAATCCTGAGGCGAGAGAGAAGTTGGGAATGGGTAGAAGAAAAGAGGAGACAAAGAAGGGAGCTGAAACAGACAGGAGGAAGAAACTGCACTGCACACATTAACCTGTTCTTAATTTCTAAAGTATGTATTATTTGTAGTCTTCATTTTAGCCCATGTAGAATTCTAGGGCTAATGGAGGTAGCTACACACAAAACATACATTTCCCTCTGTCCCTACCTCTCCCCGCCAGTATCTCTGCTCTTAATTTTCTATCCCCATCATTGGACTAAGAATATTATTATACCTCCTGAGGACCTTAGAACTTAAGTCGTCTCATCCCTTGTTTTATCATTTAGGGCCAGAGAGAGAAAGTGATTTGTCTTAGATCCCTCTGTGAGTTGGTGTAGATTTAGTTTAGAATGAAGGAGCCCTACTACACAGGCCGGGGCGTTGTTCTCCATGTTAATCATCTCCTTTTATTGGTCCTCTGTAGCTGAATTGTAATATTTAGATGATTAAGTATGCTTTGAATACCTGTCATAATATAAATTCTTACCCCTTATTTCAAGCTTTTCTTCAAGTAGAATAATTTAGAATAATTTTCTTCAAGTAGAATAATTTTTTTAAGTGGCTCAGGAAGGTCTTTAACAGTTTGTGTTCCCCAAAAGTGTTTAACATTGTATCACTATTTTAATAATTTTATTTATTTTTGTGTAGGGAATACTGAAGTAAAATGTTTCTTTTTTAAAACAGTCTGCAAATTTGCATCTTTTTCAGCTTGCGCTGAGAGTAGCCTAATTAAGTTCTCGCTATATATTTTTAATACAGTTTGTGCTTATTGATCATATATCAAATTTTTTGTAGTACTTTTTTGGGACAAACTTAATGCTTTTAACCTTTATGATTAAAGTACCTTATCTGAACAAGAGGATGGACTATTAGAAAATACTGATACGTAAGAAGGAAAAGTTATTGTAGAGTTGGCTAGAAGCAGTATGGTACAAGGAGAATAAGTAGGTATTTTGTTTTGGAGATAAGATGGGGAGAAAAATAAGGGAGTAGAAGCCCTGGAATTAAGGTGAGTTTTGGGAAATACTGAGTAAGGTTGGGTGGAATAGGTATTTCGGGTGTGGCGAATAGGTTCTTGGCATAATTGCACTAGAGAGATTCAAGGAAAGGGCCAGGGGGAGTGTTTCATTACTCTACCCACAGGTTCCATTAGCACTCATTTACATGTGACAGAAATTGGATCCAGTACCAGCATATCTCGTTAGGAGAAATAAGCACGATGTCAAATTCCACAAGGGTGATACCAATTTCACCTGATGGAAAATTACAGCCCAGTCAGGGACTTGTTCTTCATTATTTTTGTTTACACTTCCTAAATGAGAAGGTTAAGCAGTGAGCAAAGGAGCCTAAATTACAGGTACAACTAAAACCTGCTCCCAAGGAATGTGAATTCATATAAAACTAAAAGGAGGGAATGAGGAGGAGCCTGTGGATCTGTGTCAGCCCACTCACTGAACCGGAAAAGGTCGAGTCAGTCAGGGAGGGTGGTACCATAGTCCCGGTAACTGAACCCAGTTCTTTATCTGTAGTTTCCTCTCTTTCCTTTCTTCCCTCCCCTCCAGAAATAGTAATAATTTCATTTATTGGGCACTTACCACGTGCCAGGTACAGTGCTAAACACTTCACATGTATAATCTATTTTAATTTTTGAAAAACTAAATGTGATAGGTATTACTAGTCATTCCCTAAGTCAGGTATGAGGAGAGAGGTAAATAATTTGCAGGAAGAAAAGTTTGAATAATGGGCTTGGCATGGTAAGTAGAAGGAAATATTTTGACGTTTTTCTTGTTCTCATGCTCTGAGTCAATGTACAGGGAAAGGATGTTTTCCTCTCCCTTGTTGTCTGGTGAATTTCTAATCATCTTCCAGAGATTCCGTTTACTTTCTGGGGGAAACCTCTCTGACCTCCAGAATGAAGCTTCATGCTCCCCTAACAGCTTGTACATATAAGACGGAAGCTTTATTATCCAGCACCATCCAGTGGTGGTTGGTTGGGCAGTAAATCCGAAAAGATGGTTAAAATGATACTTTAAATAATTTAAGTTAAAAATATATAAACACATAATCATTTGCCAGTGTAAGACCAAGCCCATTGACCCTTCACTTTTTTTTTTTTTAGACTGCTGGTTGGAGTTATGCGTTGACATTCTTGAATTAGCTATAATGTAATGCATTGTGATACATGTGATACAATAATATATAATACAGTTGTTTGTGATTTTGGTTTTCGTTTTCTTTGAGTAAAGCACTGGGTACAAAGTCCTAGATTTTTTATGACTTTTCCCCCAGTTGTTTGCAGTTGTTTCACCCACATTTAATTTGACAGCAACATTTTTAGTCAGTCTCCTTTATTGTCTTATCTTTCTGAAGCATTCAACTTAGTCTTTCTCTTTATACCCATATTTTATTGATTTATATAATATTTAATTGTATTACCAAGTAACAAGTGCGACTGACATAGACAGGTTTGGGAGGAAATCCAGTTGACTTTTGGTGAGTTTATACAACTCTACTGTGGGAACCAAAGTGTATGGGTGTACTATAAAGAATAGGTGTGAATAGTTTAATATGCCATGGGTTTTGTGCAGTGTTTTACAAGGAGACTAGAGAATGCTGGTTAATCCTTAGGGTTGGTTAAGAGAGGATTAGTGATGTAAACTTCTGTATCTCAATTATACCACCCATCTCATACTTTGTATGTTTGTTTCCTCTAGACTGTGAATCACTTAAGGGCGTTTTTATTTCCCTAAAGCCCAGCAGAGTGATTGGTACATAGTAGCTGCCTAATAAATGGTGCTTGAATGAATCATATATTAGGTAATGTTTTTACTGAATATGTATTAAATGTATATGTTTGTATATGTATATCCTGTTTCCCAGCTAAATTGTGTCCTTAAGGACAGGTCTTATGTCCCATACATCTTGGATATTTACAATGTTTGTTGTAAGTGTAGTGAATGTACAATATATGTTGCTATATAGAGAACAGCCTATCTGCGTTGCTGCTAGCTAGTTCTGCCTTGTGACTTCCGCTGGAAAGAGCCTTTTAGAGCAAGTCCTCTTTGTATTCTGTTGTGTAGAGCATTGCCTGGGCCCTGCCAAATCATTCTGACAGAGCTCATTTCAGGGATGCCACTGGCTTCATAATTGCAGCGTGATGTTAGCTGCAGCAAATGGTGCTTGGGAGTTGGGAGTGTTGGTTTGTTTTCTTCTCCCTTTGTGTGTTAAACATGGACAGCCAGGAAATGGCTTTGGCATCATGTCTTTACATTCAGTAGGGTCATGTAACTTTTTTCTTTTCTAAAGCTCATGCCTTCAGATTTTATACACATTTCTTATTTCTTATAAATAGAAAGTGAATTGAAAGTTTAGCTTTTCAAATCCTCATTGCTAGCCAACTTAGTGAGAATAAGCATAAAATTGCTGAAAGATGGAAATATCAGAGTTGCCAGAACCTCATTTATCGTTGAGGAAAAAAAAATTATGCTTTTGCTTGTAAAGCTTTTGTTTGGGACATTAGGCACTTACTGAATATCTGGCATTTTCCTAAGCAATGGAGATACAGTGAAAAACAGGCAGATATTGTTTTAACTCACATGAAGCTTATAATCAAGCAATAATTCTTAACTTCAGATAGACCTGAGTCCATGATGCCAGTGGACGTACCCACTTTAGCAATGCCGTTTTAATTTTCCCCACTTAGAAACCAACCACTAATAGTAACAACAAAATATTCCTCTGCTCTCTTCTCCATCAATACTGTCGCCCTGCCCTGCCTGCTCTTTAGCTTCTGTCTGTAAGACTGTACGTAGTTAGTACCTTCAGGGTTTTACTAGTTTCCTCTTTCTCTCTGTTTCCTTGTTCTCTTTCTCTTTTTTGGGGTTACTCCATTTCTCCGTCTGGAGTCCTCCATTCGGATAATTGTTCACCACTTTTTTTTTTTTTTTTTTTTTTAGTAGTTACTGTTTGACTTGAGTCCTCCCACTCCAGTTGAATTCTTTTGTTTAGATGCCCGTAAAATTACATCTCTGGCTAGTCTTGATACTTTTCCACAGTTACAATTCTACTTGTCAAATTTCTTTACCTGGATGACCAGTCCCTTGAAACTCAATCATCCTTTCTAAATTCTCCCAAACCAAGTCGCCCTTTCTTCTTATACCCAGCCCCTTGTTTACCTTTTCTAGAAACCTAGATTCAGCTTACACTGAACATTTCACTCTGTTGTTCTCACTCTCCCAGCCATGCACCTGATGTTGTAAACTAATGTTTTAAATCCATTTTTAGTCATTTAATTCCTAATATTACTGTTACCCTGGTCCAAACCCTCATGACCTCATGCCTGGGTTACTGCAGTAGCGGCCTTCCTAGTATTCTACTCCTGGTCTCTCCCTTTGCCAAGGTATTCGACACAGTACTGCATCTCAAGCTTCTAAAAATGTTGATTTGTTTAAGACTTAAAAGTTTTTGCCTGTGGTAAATTTCAAATCTCTCCATGATTAGATTGTTTATATTTCCTACCTGTTAGGACACTCTTTCTAAACCAAAATAGTGCAATCTTGCTTTGTACATAAGCCATGTCTACTTTCTTTTTCTTTTTTCTTTTTTTAATCATTGCTCAAAAGGGAATGTCCTTTTATCACCTCGGAGTTTGTATTACTCTTTTAGATTTGTATGTTCTTTATTCAAATTTCCCTTTAGTCCCATTTCCAATACAAAGAGATTTTATATGCCATTTGGATACCATTTTAGTGATTGTTCCCTTTTTAGTACTTGCTTTGTCATTTGGCACTTAGGGTATGCTACTTTATCTGTTTAGTTGCTTTTTATGAATCTGGTCAGTTAATTTGACAAATATTTACTGACTACCTGCTGTATGCAAATGACTGTTCTGGGCATTGGCAAGATAGCAGTGTACATGGGCAGCCCCTGTCCTCTTAGAGCTTTAGCAACTTCCTCTGTACCTTATTTAAAAAAACAATTTGTTTCTAGCACCTGTCACAGTGTATGTTAATAATGTTGATGTTAAAATTGAGTTTAAATTTGCAAAAAGGAGCCCCTGGACTAATGATGCTCACCCCCACTCCCTCCAAAAACAAACAAACAAACAAACAAACACACAGACCATTATAGAGAAGAGGATAATTATTCTGTGGGATGAGGATATGTTTTGGAAAGTGGCTGTTGTCTTGGATTCAATAATACGTTTTCAAAAAGTAAGCCAAAATAATACTGCCTTGGAAAATGTAAATTCAACTGCATACCAGTAGTTTCCCATGAAAAGGATGCAACTAGAATAATAACAAATACAAATCTGCTTTTAAAAAAATGCTCATTGTCCTTGGATCAGTACTTATTCAGTTCTACTTTCCACACATTATCTTTAGTTCCATATAATCACAAAATGTTAGTCTTTCACCGTATAGTTGAGGTAACTTTTATAAGATTACACAGATTAGTGAAAGAACAAGAAGTAGGAATTTCCCGACTCCCACATAAAAGGGCATTGAATTTTTGTACAATGCAGTTCAATAATTGATATATATAGTTGTGGTCCTGAGTTATCAGGAAAAATTAAGTTATGTTCACTGGCTTTTTAAAAAATGAAGGTGGCGACTGAGGAGTGGGAATAGGTGTATTTTCTGGGGGGGTGATGAAAATGTTCTAGAATTTGATAGTGGTGATAGATACATGTTTTTATCAATATACTAAAAGCCACTGAATTGTATACTTTAAATGAGTGAACTGCACGGTACGTAAATTATATCCCAATAAATCTGTAGTTTAAAAAAAAATGAAGGTGGCAATTTATTGATCTTTAAGATTCAATATATATCAAGACTTAAATGATTTAATTTATCTCAAGCATTTATTATATGTGTCTAATAAGTCTCTCCTATTTTCTCTACTTTATGTTTTTTTGTTTTCTTTTCATACTGTTTGAATAAAAATTATTACTTTGACATTGTGACCTAATATTTTATTAGGAAATAGTGTGCTATGATAGTTAAAAGTCAGGTAATGATTAAAAGCTTATTTTAATAAAATTTGACTTCCTAGTTAAAGAATCTATACTGATTTAAAAAATATTTTTGTAAGTTTGCTGTAATGTATATGTGCAAAGAGATTTAGAGCTGAATCCCTTACTAGAAATGACCAATTTTTCTACAAAAACATAAACAGTTTTAGTTCTTATTTAGAATTCAGAGTTAAACTTAGATTTTATTTTTAGAAACTCTAAATTTTACATTTAGTAATATGAAAGAAAACCAGAATCGGACAGAGGTTAAAGTGATAAAAGCAGATTTTAATCAGGAACTATTGCAATAAGGGGGAAAGACCTCAGTGTAGAACTGGGCTCAATTCTGAATGCAACAAACAAAAGTGGGAATTTCTAGCCCAGGAGGACGGTGGGGGTTTGGTGGGTGGAAGTTACTAAGAGGAAGTTACTTGACACTATTCTTGTTGAAGGCAGGCCGGGGTGAACAGACATCAGCTGGGGGAAGGTGGGTTTAGAGGAATTTGATCAGATGTTGAAGGTGGGGGGTTTTTGCTAAACTGACTTGGTAAGCTTCTTGCTAAAATTGGGCAAAGATGGACCCAAAAGTCCAAAGATCAGGCCTAGTCCAGCAAACTAGGCCTGCTATATGTTTTGCCATATGTTGACTATTTTGTCAGTAGTCAACATATGGCAAAATAGTCAATAATCATCATCAAAGATATATTTACTAAAGCCATGTGGTACCCTTTTCTACCTATGAATTTTAAAAAAATCAGTGATAACACTCAATGGTAGTGGAGATGTGTTAAACTTTACTAACATACATTGTTGGTGGTATTGTCAGGTGATCAATATCTATCAGGAAACATCATTTACTTTGATCTAGTAATCCTACCTGTTGCAGTCTATCCCAGAGAAATAAACAGAAAATTGCCTTACAAGTCTATATGCATGAAGAACATCAATGGCAATTTATTTTGTAATAGTGAAAAATTATAATCTAAGTGTCAAACTATAGTGAAATGAGTATCACTTCGGAATGCTTTTGGCTGTAAGTAAACCCTGTTAACAGTGATATAGCAAATAAAGATAATTTTTGTCACAATTCTGGTGGTGGATAGTCTTTTTCTTTGACAGAAGCTGGTGCAGCTGCTCAGTGATGACATAAAGAATCTAGGCTTTTCTATTCTTGTCCTCTGTCATCCTGTACCCACAGTGTGCTAACTTATTGTCTTCCTTCTTGTTACATTATGATTACAAGATTATTAGACAGTAATCCCCCCTTATTCACAGGGGATATGTTCCAACACCCCAGTGGGTTCCTGAAACTGCTGATAGTATAGTACTGAACCCTATATATAACATACTTTTTCCTGTACATACATACATACACTTTATGGTCTCTCTTTGGCATACCCAAATTACCAGCATCACGACTCTTGTGCCTTGGGGCCATTATTAAGTAAAATAAGGGTTATTTGCACACAAGCACTGCAGTACTGGGACAGTGGGTCTGATAGCTGACATGGCTACTGAGTGACTAACACGCATAGAGATGCTGGACAAAGGGATGAATCGCATCCTGAGTGGGACGGTCCGTTCGTTGAGAATGGTGTGCAATTTAAAACCTAAAATTGTGTATTTCTGGAATTTTTCATTTAATATTTTTGGACCACTGTTGACTGTGGGTAACAAACTGGAAAGCAAAACCTTGAACTAGGAAAGACTGCTGTAGTTACAGACATTAAGACATCAGTGAGAAGCAGCAAAAAGGTTTGCTTTCTTTGGTTTGGAGTGAGTCTCCTTTATCAGTGAGTGATAAACTTTCCCAGAAGTACCTTCTCCCCATCTCCAGCAGATAGCCGTATATTTCTCACTGGTTACATAGCCATGTCTGGCCACACACAACAGAATCTTAAGACAGCAAGCATCTGATTTTCCAGAGTCTATAGTGGGAAGTTACAAGGTAGAAGGGGTTGGGAATGTGTATTTTGAGTAGCCAGCCCACAAGATCTGCCACAGTGGTTAAGTAAGTTATGGTAAATCTACTTGCAGATCTATAATGAATGTCATGAAAATGGTTATAAAAACAGCAATAACACACAAAATGTTTGCATAACAAAAAGTAAGCTATAAAATTGTGTACCACGATTCCATCTATGTAGAGAAATTGAGAGGGAAATTAGAAGAAAATAATTCAAATAATAAAAATGGAAGCAAAAATAGAGTGTATCTCAACTGCTTTGCATATTCCTTTTTTTTAATGGTGTGGAGGAAGGGGCTGGTGTTTTCTCGGGTTGTATTTCAAAAGCAAAATAACAAATTCATAGAATGTGTGTAGCTTTGTTAGCTCCCTTTTGAAAAAAAATTGTACTGCTAGCAGCCATATAAACATATACCTGTAATTCATCTGTTTGCGAACATTGGATTTTATCATTTTAATTTACCTTTTTAATTTAACAGATATACATGATGCATCAGAACTGACTTTTTTTTTCTTTTTTTCTTTTTTTTCTTTTTTTTTAAAGATTTTATGGGGGAAGGGGAACAGGACTTTATTGGGGAACAGTGTGTACTTCCAGGCCTTTTTTCCAAGTCAAGTTGTTGTCCTTTCAATCTTAGTTGTGGAGGGTGCCATTCAGCTTTAAGTTGTCCTTTCGGTCTTAGTTGTGGAGGGCGCAGCTCAGCTCCAGGTCCGGTTGCCATTGCTAGTTGCAGGGGGCACAGCCCACCATCCCTTATGGGAGTCGAAACCAGCAACCTTGTGGTTGAGAGGACTGGCTCCAACCAACTGAGCCATCCGGGAGCTCAGCGGCAGCTCAGCTCAAGGTGCCGTGTTCAATCTTAGTTGCAGGGGGCGCAGCCCACCATCCCTTGCGGGACTCGAGGAATTGAACTGGCAACCTTGTGGTTGAGAGCCCACTGGCCCGTGTGGGAATCGAACTGGCAGCCTTTGGAGTTAGGAGCATGGAGCTCTAACCACCTGAGCCACTGGGCCGGCCCTGTTGTTCATTTTTATTCTGTTTATCAAATGCTTACTAAATAGTGATTTTTGCGCCAGATACTATGCTAGGCACTAGAGATTCAAAGGTTAAGACACAGTTTATATTTTAAAGAAGTTCATAGTCTATTAATCACTTCAAACGGTACCCCTCAGTACCAGGCTGTATTAATATTTGATAAATTGTTGAGTAGATATTTTTAATTTTTATTTTAGTCAAAGCACTACAGGCACACAGAGGTAAATAATACAAAGGAGCTTATGTTAAAAGACAGTGAGATGTGCCTCCAAGTATAATTCCTCAGAATCAACTATTTTTAAAACCTCTTCATTGCCTTTTCTTTTGTTTATTCGTATTTCAGAACAATATTCTTATACTACTCCCTCTTTGTCGGTTTTAAATACTATCTGCTAACGTCCATGGATGGTACATGAGCGCTTAGCTGCATTATCCCTTCACTTCTCCGCTCCACTTTCTATCTCCCCCAGTTATATCGAAATATTTAAAATTAATGTTACTATGTAAATATACATAAATAATAGTCACTTTTGAGTCAACCAAATATGTACTATGGTTGTTTCGTTTCCTATGCAACTTTTGGTTTTCCTGGAAGTAATAATTACCTCATTTTTTTCATGGTTTAATTTTTGTGGAACATTGCTTTACTTTTTCCCCCCATACTTCAGTAACCTTTAAAAACAAATTTGTCTGTGGGGAAACTTACAGATAATTTCTCAGACCTCCTGAGCCCCCTTTTAAACTATTGATCTTGTTCCTAGAGTTTTCTGTCCTGCTCTAAGGTGGGCTACATGCTATTTAGGCCCGTGAGCCAGTCCCTAGAACTTTCTTTTGCTTCCATCCATTATTAACAACTATTGTTTCCTGAATTCTGTCTCCTTTTTAGTTT
This sequence comes from Rhinolophus ferrumequinum, assembly GCF_004115265.2. NCBI lineage: Eukaryota > Metazoa > Chordata > Mammalia > Chiroptera > Rhinolophidae > Rhinolophus > Rhinolophus ferrumequinum. The sequence goes on from NC_046296.1 coordinate 46,334,295, forward strand.
GTCCTTTTAATGGTATTATTAAGTCTCGAGAAAGGGTGCATGGGAAAGAACTGTTTTGGAAATTTATATTCTGAAAATGATTGAGTAAAGTAAAATTTATGATTGAAAGGAATGTTAGATAAGTAAAAATAACGGCACAGAAACTTTATGAGGAAAATTTCAGGAAACTCACTAGTTTGTTACAAGATAAAGATAACTGTAGAGTTAATACCAAATTAAAATACCGTTTTTGAATTGAACATCAGTTTTGTACTTGACTCCCGAGTTAAATAGGCATCCTGCTCTATTTTGTGTTTATTTTTATATTCACTGGTTTTTCCTGTAACTCTTGTTTCTGGTTCTGGTTGCATACAACAAACATATGCTACCGGTCCACATATGTTTTATTCAGCATACATGTTTCACTTGACTACAAGGGCTGTGTATTTGTTTTGTCACTGGTTTAGCCCTAGTGTCAGTAACTTTTCCTGGCACAAAGTAGATGCTCAGTTAATGTTGTTAAATGAATAAATGTGAATGTTTGACATTTATGACTCAAAGCCTCATTTATTAGGGAACCCACTGCCTTGTGTTAGCTTTTTTGTATACGTATGTATTCTGGTCTTGTACCACAACTAGTTTGGAAGTACACGGTGAGTAGGAACTTGGTTTTAATTGTCTTTCCTATATATTCCCTCACAGCAGTTTGGATGATCGTGGATAATAGGTATTCCCCAAAGACATTGAACTGATTGAACTGAATGAAAAATGGTTGATTTTATTTTCTTATCAGGATACAACTAAAAACATAGTCATAAACAAGGAATTTGGGAGAGAATCAAGAAAGCTAGTGTGTACTTGCCTGCCAACTTGAGGGCCTGTATGAGATTTCATGCTTCTGTGGAGTAAAGAGCTAGGATTCTGGGACAGCTCTGTTCATTGCTCTTTATCAGCCTGGTTGCTTTATTTCTGGCCTTCTGATATGCCACAGATGGAATAAGTCAGTGGTTCTCCAAGTGTTGCCCCAGAGTAGCACCATTAGCATCTCTAGAAGTGGAAATTCTCAGGCCTCCCTCCAGACCTGTTGAATTAGACACTGGGGGTGGGGTTAGCCCAAGGAATCTGTGTTTTAAGAAGTCCTCTGGGTGATTCTGATGCTAAAGTTTGAGGTTACCAAGTGGTGACACTGTCTTTAGGAGAGAGGGCTAGCTAGAGACAATGATTATATGCTGAAGAAAACCAACTACCGTGTTTCCCCGAAAATAAGACCTAGCCAGACTGTCAGCTCTAATGTGTCTTTTGGAGCAAAAATTAATGTAAGATGCGGTCTTATGTTAATATAACATAAGACTGGGTTATATAATACAACATAAGACCAGGTATTATAATATAATATAATATAATACAATATATATAATACCAGGTCTTATATTAATTTTTGCTCCAAAAGACTCATTAGAACTGATGGTCCAGCTAGGTCTTATTTTTGGGGAAACACGGTAGCAGCCTAGATTTAAGAGAATAATCTAAGCCAAAACTTTTCCAAGGAAATAGGTGTGGTTTATAGAAGGCACTCTGCTATAAAGCCGGTTATTAAAACTTCACTGTACGCTATTCCTTATCTTAACTGTATTATTGACTTTGACTTCTCAAGTAGTTCTCTTGTTATGTTTGAGTTTGAAACTGAGAACCTTAAAATAGTCAAGTTTTCTTGTATTTTTAGATTTTTGTAAAAGTGAGTATTCTTTCCCATAGCAGGTGACGAAGAAACGACTGAAAAGTATCTAACCCAAACTACTGTTTTATGTATTTTTCATTTTGAGTATATTTTTCAGTGATTTCAGTTTTGAGTTTTAACACTCTTTAATTTTAGAGTACAGGATAGTTTAAATGGTTTCAATAAATTAAATAGTACATTTGAAATAATGTTTTTATTAATTATTCCTGTGTGTAGATAAACCTGCTTACAAATAGCAGGTTATATTTCTTCTATATCCTTTTGACAAATTAGAATTGAAAATAATACAAAAATAAATTTCCTGTTTTCCATATAGACTTAAATCATAATGCATTCACTTTTTAATCTTTTTAATTTCTAATAGTAGGAAATAGAAGGCCTGATTTTAGATATATAATATAAAAATCTTATAAGGCATCATAGAAGTTTTAACATTCATTTTTCTTGAAGTTGATTACAAAATTTTCTTTTAAAAATATGTGTCATTACTATTAAATTTACTTGTACAGATACCTGGAAATATAGCTTGTGTTTTTAAAAATATTATTGTTTGTAACATGTGAAAACTTAACTACTTGATCAGATTGAATTACTTTAGTTTTGCAGTTTTTTGTTAAGATTTTAATTGCGTATTTTGATCTCACTTTTCTCGGAAATCTGAAAATTCAGCAGATTTTACTGTGTGAGAATGTTGAGGTGACAGTACAGGCAGAGGCAGGATTTCTAAAAAAAGTAGTTAAATTGTAACTTAATGGTACATGGAGAAGTATACTTATAAAATAAAAAAGTAAGTTCCTGAATTCATCACTATTCCAAATTATTGGACAATATTGGAGGCTAGGAATACATTTGTTCTCTAACTAGAGATCTGTTATTTGAGAAGGAATTATGTTGTAGTGTTATACACTGTATTCCCCTGTAGATGTGCAGGAAGAACTTTTAAGGGGTTTTGGGACCATGCATTTTTGGTTGTATTCTTGTTGCTGGTACCTCCACTACATTGAGTGTGTGGCTTGAGTTTTCGAAGTGGTGATTCATTCGGGATCTTAGATTGTCACCTCAGTTCGTTTGTGAGAACGCATTCCTCTTGAGAGGTACAAACCATTAATCTTCTTAGTGCTTCTTTTTTCTCCATTGTAATATTAATGAATTTGAATTGAAACATCCAAGGTAGAATCTACAAACTGGTGGCTTGTGGAGCCAAAGCTGGTGAATGAGTTTTGTTAGGCTCTAATAGAATTTTCAATTAAGAGACTTTTATGCATGGTAACATATTTATGGTACAGCATTCAAGAGGTATAAGGGGGGGATGTATACATTTAAAGGTAGGTTTAACTCCTATCCTTCTCCCTCCCAGCAACCCAGTTACTTTGTTTGGAAGCATTCACACTTACTACATACTTGTGAATCATTCCAGAGATATTATCTACACATAGAAGCATAATGATATATTTACTGCCCACCCCCTTTTTTTCTTTTTTCTTTTTTAAGAAAACCAAATGGTTGCAGACTACATACATTGTTTGGTGTCTTGGTTTTTTTTGTCGTTTAGTCTGTCTTGGATATTGTTCTATATCAGTATATGTAGAGCTTTGTAACAATTGCATAGTATTCCTTTGTATAGATGTATCCCACTTTCCTTGTATTTTCCTTCTTTTCTCCTTTCTTCCTTCCCTTCCATTCTTCCTTTTAGTCTTTTCTTCCCTTCTGTCTTCCCTCTTCCCCCTGCCTTTTCAATTAAATAATCCAATTCAGACAATAGTATCCTACCATATTAGGAGAATCTTTAACTGGGATTTAATCTTTATTTTGAAAGGGTAAAGGATTTATACCAGTTATGGTTTAGACTCAGTTTGTTTTTACAGAAGGAATTGACTTCCTTCTGTAATAACATGTGTTTTAAGACCTTTTGTTTCTAACTTTTCTGAGTAGAGGTTTCCATAGGAAAAAAATTTAAGAGATTGATTCTTTCTTCCTCTATCTATTCTTACAGTTCTTATCAGGACCTAATTTTATTACAATTGTATTCATAATTTATTCAACCATTTCCCTGTAGTTGGACATTTGGATTGTACATACATTCTTGTTTTATTTTTTTCAGTATATCATTTCACACGTGTAAATATATTTGAAGATAACAATCTGGAATTAGAACTCCTACATAAAGAGCATTTGCATTTACAAACTTGATATTTATTGCCAAATGGTCAGTATAGTGGTGAAACTGATTTACATCACCACAGCCAACGTTGAATACTTTTCACCACCATATTGTATTGTTAAATTATTGAACTTAAAAAAAAAATTATTGAACTTTATTAACCTGATGGGAAAGGGGAAATCTGATTACAATTTTAATTGGCATATCTCTTATATGTGAGATTGAACATCTTTTTAATATGTTTGAGCCTTTTTTATTTCCTTTTATCAACATGTCCTTTGTTCATTATCTTTTTTTCTTATTAATTTGTAGATACTCTTAATATATTAAAGTAAGCTCCTGTGATTCATGATATGACTGTTTTCCTATTTTTTGACATTTGTTGAAAAAGGATTACCTTATTTCTCATGATAGTTGAGCAACTTTTTTTTTTTAAAGATTTTATTGGGGAAGGGGAACAGGACTTTATTGGGGAACAGTGTGTACTTCCAGGACTTTTTTTTTTCCAAGTCAAGTTGTCCTTTCATTCTTAGTTGTGGAGGGCGCAGCTCAGCTCCAGGTCCAGTTGTCGTTGCTAGTTGCAGGGGGCACAGCCCACCATCCCTTGTGGGACTCAAACCAGCAACCTTGTGGTTGAGAGCACACGCTCCAACCAACTGAGCCATCCGGGAGGCAGCTCAGCTCAAGGTGCCGTGTTCAATCTTAGTTGCAGGGGGCGCTCCCCACCATCCCCTGCGGGACTCGAGGAGTTGAACTGGCAACCTTGTGGTGGAGAGCCCACTGGCCCATGTGGGAATCGAACTGGCAGCCTTTGGAGTTAGGAGCATGGAGCTCTAACCACCTGAGCCACTGGGCCGGCCCTTGAGCAACTTTTTTATTGCCATATATAAATAGTTTATTTTTTAGGTGAAATTAATTAGTCTTTTCTGGCATTGAGTTTTGTCTTATTCTCAGGAAGTCATTCCTCACCCTGAGATTATTAAAACAAAACAAACTATCTTTTCTTCTAATACTTTGGGGTTCCTTTAAAATTTTTTGATCCATTTGGCATTTGTTTTCACGTGAGAAATATTTTTCAGATGGCTGCCCATTAACATTTAATGAATAATTCACATTTTCCCCAATCATGTGCATGCAGTGTCACCTTTAGCTTTTACTAAATTCCTGTATATATTTGGGTTTGTTTTTGGATTTTCTTTACCACATCTCTACCTGTTTATGCATCAGTCCCACTTTTTAAATGACTATAGAATTATAAGTTTTAAAATGTTTTTGTGCTTTTAAGTAATTTGTTTATTCTTGCTTATTTATTTTTCCATATGTACTTTAGAATCATCATGTAACATGTTTTTTTAAAAACACTTGGTATTTAATAGGGCTTGCATAATTTTTAAAGCTTAATTTAGGGAGAAATAAAGTCATAATGCAGTATTTTTTTTTTAACATTTATTTTAAATGTGTTTCAGCAGGACCCATCAGCTCCAAGTCAATCTAGTTGTGGAGGGCACAGCTTACAGTGGCCCATGTGGGGATTGAATCTTGTTGTTAAGAGCACCGCGCTCTAACCATCTGAGCTAACCGGTCGCTCCCCTGCAATATTCTTTTTAAGAACATGGTTTTGCTTCTCGTAATTTTTTGTGCTTTTTAGTACCATTTACAATGTTCTTTACATAGCTTTTATTTTTTTCTTGTAAGATTTATTCTAATCATCTTATAATTTTTGTTATTATAAATGGGATTGTTTTCTCTTTAATTATATCATGTGACTTTTTATAGATGCCCATGGGTTTCAATTTATTATTTTTATATATAGCTACTTTACTAAAATTCCTCTTTTTAATAGTTTATTGGCTATTTTCTTGGATTTTCCAGGTATTCATTCATATCATTTGCAAATAATAGTAATTTTATATCCTCTTTTCTATTTGTAAACTTATTTCTTTCTTAACTAATAATATTGGCCACCACCTCCAGAACAGTGTTAAGTATTTGTGGTGAAAAATGAACATCCTTGTTTGGTTCCTGATTGTCAGTACTTCTAGGATTTCTTCATTATACATGATACTGGTTTTAAATTGTATTGTTCGAGTCTTAATCACATTAAGGAACTTGGCATAGTGTTTGATTAAAAAAAATCTTATATATATATATATATATATATATTTTAAATTAAAGTTTATTGGGGTGACAGTTGTTAGTAAAGTTACATAGATTTCAGGTGTACAATTCTGTATTACATCATCTATAAATCCCGTTGTGTGTTCACCACCCAGAGTCAGTTCTCCTTCCATCACCATATATTTGATAAAAAGTCTTATGTTGTCAGAAAGGTAGCAAGGGAAGTACAGAGAATTTTTTTTTTCCTGAACCTTTTGAGGACAAGTTGCCAGCCAGTCTGATAGCCCGTTGCCTCCCACCAAATACTTTATGGTTTATTTCCTATGAACCTATAGCCATTAAATTCAGACAACTAGCACTGGTAAATTGCTATTATCTAATCCTCAGACCCCATTCATGTTTCTCCAGTTGTTTCAATAAAGTCCTTTTGTAGCCAAATCCAGTCCAGAATCATACATTACATTTGGTTTTCATGTCTTTTTAGTTTTCTCCAATGTGAAACAATCTGTCCTTGACTTTTATAACCTGATACTTTTGAAGATTACAAGACACTTCATGTAAAATATCCCTTAGTTTGAATTTGCCTGATGTTTTCTTATGATTGATATGAGGTTATACATCTTTGGCAGAAATACCACAGAGGTATTCTGTGATCACCAAGGAATATCACAGATATTCCTGTTATTCCTTTTTGTTTGCCTTTTCCAGGCACCTCCATCTTCTTTGTAATCTTTCTCCCATCTGGGTATTGTATTTTTGTCAATATTTAACTAATTCAGTATGTGATAGGAAGATAGGAAAGGAAGTGTACTGGGAGCATAAGGAGATGGTTGGTAGGTTGGGGAATGAGTCACAGTAAAGACTTTTGAGTATTACGGGCTGAAGTTTCAGAATCATCCGGGACCAACGATGGTGGTAGAAACACAAAGCTAGCTGAAGGGTATAGACAGGAAGAAATTGATAATCAATTTTATTACTACTTTAAGTATATGATCATACTGATTAGTATTGTATATTTTTTTATTAAAGCCATTTTGAAGAGTGTATTGAATCCTATGCCAAAGCACTTTTTGGCCAAACAAGTTGGGCTGTCATTATCTTTTTGACAAGACTTTCATTTTTTTTTTTTTAAGACTTTCATTTTTGTCAGCTTTAAATGCATGTATTATTATTATTTTATAAAAAAGATCTCATTGCAGAATATATAATTTCAAGAAGTTTCTATGATCATTAATGTAGATATTGTAGACATTTCATACCTTTTCTGTTGTGTATACAATTGAATTATTTTTATAGACAAATTATTTCAGTAAGATAAAAATAATCTTTTAATTGCAATTAAATTTTTACGAACTCATTGACATAAGAACAAAATGTTAACAGTATCTATATCTTGAAAGTTATAAGAAGCTCAGTGAGTTGGGTTTTATGTTCATTTTGGTACTGAAGACATAGAAAATAGTGTCATTCAAACTAAATAGAATTTGAATGGCTCACTCACTAAACCTTCGTTGGACACCCCCTACAATTTTTTAGGGGTGTGGTAAGGTTTCCATTGTTGATATAAGAAACATCCAAACCTGTAGAGAACTTGAATGAGTTTATTTGAACCAAATGGACAACACTTGCGGAGAAACAAAATCTCAATGGATTAAGAAAATGCTCCAGAGACTTGCAGTTTTGCAGCTTATTTTATACGTTAGAATCAAAAGAGGAGACATAAGGAGGGTTATATGAAGTCCATTGGTGGTAGATTAAGGGGGTGGGAGAAAGCAAAGTGGGGAAATCTCTATGAGATTGGATAAGAAGTAAAATGGAGAGAGACATACTTCTTTTACATTGTGGACACAGGATATTAACAGTTAACATTTACAGCACATAGAGATGGTATGTAGGGTAACAAGATAACAATGAGGGACTCTGTAGTCTCATGTTTTGGTGCTGTGGGTTGTGTCCCGAGGGTTCTGGGAATAGGATTACTCTGACATTCCACGGGTATGTTATCTTAGATGCAAAAAGACAGTAGACAGGCTCATTTGAAGTAAAGATTGACCTTTGTCAAGGAAGCTATAGGCCAAGGATGTCACTACCAGCCACGACCCGCTTTTAGTTAGGAACTTTTATGTTCGGACCATCCTTTGCGGTTACTTTTGGTCTCTGAGTTTGTAGTGCCCGCCACGCTGGCCTCCCCTGAGCTTGTCAGTCAGTATGCGGCCCCTTTTCCGTCACACCTTTAAATGTAAGTTCTTGCTTACTTAAATGGAAAGCACTGTGGAAAGGTAAATAACAGTGTTGTCTAGATTAATATAATAAAAATGGGAGGGGAAAGCCTGTGGGAATAGTGAAATTGATAGTTATTCTTGATGGCCTTTAAATAGACCTCCTGCCCTATTCTTAGTGGTGTCATGAGTTACTTTAACAAGTTAGTATTTGCAGCATAGTTTCAATTCCTTAAGTGGAAGATATTATTTCAATCCTAAATGTCTTTTTAATTATTCTGGAGAGCAGCTCATTCCTAGCCCTCTGTTTTACTGAAGACAAGAGTTTTACAGTTTGTTTCATATTCAAATGTAGGGTGGTTTTTCCTGAATAATTCTTTGGAGGGGCCAGGAATCTACACAGGTCCAATATCTCTTAATTTTTAGTTTTCCAAATTGTACTTTCTTTTTTCCTGCATATTAAATATACTAAAGGGGAGTGAGGAAAGGAAGCTGTATATTGTTTGTAGGGGAGGTCCAGGATAAAGTCTCTCAACAGGAATCCATCGTAAAGTTAAATAGATGATGAAGCTCTGAGAACTCTTTCTTTGAAAGAGTATCATAAGAACTCATGATTTTACTTATCCTCCTACCCCATCTTCACTCTTTTTAAAAGAGAAAATCCTTCAGTGCCTTGAGAGACAACATTTGAGCACACTATACTGTATATTTTGCCAATGTCTGTGTTTCGGTTATTTTAGATTATAGACCCTTAGACGATATATATATATATATATAACTTGTAGGGACTATATATAACTTATAAATTACCTAGTCTGAAGTAAGATGCATACAGATGTTCTTTTTTTAAAAAAAAATAAGCTTTTTTTAATCTTGCAGTTAATGCCTTTTTATATACTTACACACTTACGTAAAGGAAATGTTTTTGTATCTAATGATCCAATCTTCTAAAGGTTCTGTTTTCAACTGAGTTTTTTTAAAAAATATTTGGTCTGAACAGCGGTTTGTCTTTCTTTTTCCAGGCCCAGATTGCCTTCCTTCAGGGGGAAAGGAAAGGTCAAGAAAATTTGAAAAAGGATCTTGTGAGGAGGATCAAAATGCTGGAGTATGCTCTTAAACAGGAAAGGTAATTCAGTAAAGTGGAAGATAGCGTTCCCTTAAATATTGGAATAATTTTTGTCATTCCTAAAACAAATCCAAAGTTTAATACTTTATACTTCTGAATTCAGGAGATAGTATCTGTAATAAACATTTATAAATGGTTGTAATATGCTAATTTAATTTATTATTAACATTTAATAATGACTGATAAACAGATTTATGTGATTTAAAAAAATTTTAACATTTTTTCCCTACCCTGTCCTTTCTTAAGAAACATGTACTTCCTGAACTATCAATATCCATTTCTTTATGGAATTGCAATAGTTTTTTGAGTTGTAAAGGAAATTTCTTTAATGCTTACAAACCCTTTTCCTACCATCTAATATTACTCAATTTGATATATTTTCTTTGGGAAAAAAATTGCTCTGGCAGACTATGTTGGAAACCTTTTCATAGACTTTTTTGATATTTTATTCCTTTGCTCTCAGCAGTTCATCTCTCTCCAGAAACAAATCTTACCTTTCTGTTTTGCTAGTGTCTGAGATACTCAAGTAACTAAACTTGAGTCATAAGTAAAGAATAATAGGCCATATATGAAAGTTTTAGAAGTTTTCATGTGAATTAAGTTTATTTACTGTAAAAGATGGTCTTTGGATTTTATTTACTTGTTTTGTCAGCAATGTGAGACTACATTGTTTTGAATACTTTGATAGGTGATACTGAAATTCTCTATTTTGCTTTATTTTTGATGATCACATGCTTTTTTCATTATTTTGAGGTTGATAAATGGGCTGTTTGCAAAACTACCATAAAATAGCATTTAGCAGATGATATTTATGAATACCAAGAAATAGATAAAACTTTATTAGAACTTGTGTTCATCTTTATGTGGGATCTTTAAATGGCACAGAAGATTGAAAACAGGTTGACCTCTTAGTGAAAACTAGGTGGTTCTTTTTTTTAAGAAGTTGGTTGAAAACTATTGGGGGAAAAACCCCATAAAACTGTACTTTTAAAGTAGTAATTTGGAAATATTTGAGATTTTAAGCTGTCTAAATCATAGGCATAACCAATTAGAGAGAGAGTAATAACATTGAAATGGCAGCTATTTATTAACTACTGTGTACCAGGACCTGACACTTAAAAACTAAGTGTCTGTGTACAATTGCAGAATTAAGTAGAGCTGTGATTCAGATCCCTCAGATCTGTCTGATTCTGAGGGCTGTACTCTTTACTAGTACGTTGTATTATACTATCTCGTAAGATGGAAGAATTGAACTATATATATACTACAGTGACCAAGAATATTGTGTGTGCTGTGTGTCTGTGTATGTGTGTGTATCCCTTCTCATTAAACATATTCCTTAATCTGTGCATCCAACTTAAGCACTGTGCTGGAGGTTAGTATAAACACAGGTCGTAGTCCTGGTCCTTCAGGGCTTAGAGTAACTGGAAACAGACTTGGAAACCACAGAGTTGCTGTGCAGTCTGTGGGATCACAAAGAAGGGAGTGGTAATTTCTGTCTGGAATATGGAAATAGAAAGGAGGGAGTTAATTAGTGGAGGTGAAACTTGACCATCATCATGAAAGATAAAGCGTTTGCCAGATAGGCAAGGTTCAGGAAGTAGAGAGAATCTGTTTGACATGGAATAAAGCAGTTTAGTGTGTTGACAAATTTGTAATTACTGTTTATGGAGGGTAGTTATGATTTGATCAGCGGTAGTGGTAGAGATGGGCAAGAGTCAGGTCACACGGAGCCTGACTCAGGAAGTGAAACTTTTCTCTTACACATAATGGGGTCTATTGAAAGTTTTCAAAAACTTTTTATTCTAAAATAATCTCAAACTAATAGAAATTGTAAGAACTATCTACCATTTACCCAGATTCACCAATTGACCACATTTTACTGTATTTACTTTTGTCATGCACACTATAGCATATTGTTTTTCCCTGAATCATTTACTACTTAGTTGGAGACATTAATTATGTCCCTTCCCTAAATTCCTCTGTGTATATTTTCTACGAGGAAGGACATTCCCTTGTATAATTACAGCTCATTGTCAAATTAAGGAAATTTAATGTTGATATAATTCCATTATCTAACATAGCCCCTATTCATATGTTCCAGTGATGATCTTTGTAGCATATTTTCCTCCCAAATGTCCCAATAATGATCTTTAGCTTTTTTTTTTCCCCCCAGTCCAAGATCCAGTCTAGGAGTACATATTACATTTAGTTGTCATGCAGTTGCAAGGCTTTAAGCATGGGTAGTATGCAATAGATTTTATAAAGATCATTCTTCCTCAATGTGGGAGATGGACTGGAAAGGTCTGTTAATACAAGCAGGAAGATTGTATTAGTCTGGGATGAGGAGTAGCTGCTGGAATAGAGGAGGCATCAGCTATGAAACATTTGAAATATAAAGAATCCATACAGTTTGGAAGATGGTAGGGTATAGGGTATGAGGAAGAAAGAAAGGTAATTCAAGAATGATTCCTAGATTTCTGGCTTGAAGTGTGAGTTTTGGATGTTATCAGTTGAACTGAGGATATGAATTAAGGGTTGAAAAGCAGATATGGGAGTGGATTAGTGACTAGAGAGATATATAGTTGGGAATCGTTAATATTATGGGTAAAGTTAAAGTAGTAGTTGAGACAAGCAGAACAAGTATTGTGGGAAGAGAAGAGACAGAAGCCACAGGAAATGGAGATGTTTGAAGAAAAGGCAGAGGAAGAAGAGCCAACAAAGCACTGGTTGGAGAAGGAAGGAGAGAGCAGTACATTGGAAGCAAGCTAAAGAAGATGGGAGTTTGACGATTGCAGGTGCCAAACAGACTGAGTAAATTGTATACTGAAAACAGTCATTTGGGTTTGCCAGTTAGAGCTTGTTAGTATCCTTGCCAGAACAGCTTCAGTGAGGTAGTAGGAACATAAACCAGATCACGGGGGATTGAGGGGTGAGAAGGATAGATAAAGTGGAGACAGATATAGTAGCTTGACTTTGGAGAACAGAAGAGATAAAGAACTGGCTGCAGCTGGGGAAGATTAAAAACAAAACAAAACAAAGCAAAATAAAAACACCAATGGGATTCTCCTGGAAAAGAGTCCCTGATTTTGTGTGTTTTGAAGTTCATGAAATGACTTGAGATTATTTCTGATATAATGGCACTATTGAAGTATAATAAATTAAGGAATAAAAAAGTATTTCTTTGTGGATTAGCACTCTCAAACATTTCAGTCTTTTTCACTTTGAAGTTATTTTTCTAATTCTTTAATGCCAGGAATTTTTAAAAATTTTGGAGCTCTAGAACACTTTATTCTTTTGATTCTGAAATTATTTTTTAATGCCTGAAATCTTAAGCCAATTAAAAAAATTGAAACATAAACATAGGGGGACTAATATCTTTTATATACACCTCTAAACCTCAAGTTAAGTTTTCTGTTAGGCTTGCTTTATCTTGATCTATTTTAAAGTGAATTCCAGACATCTTGTCATTTAATATAAATACCTGAGTAGGGATCATGGTTTTGAATTGCTGTGTTACAGATTTTCTAAATAGTCCCATTTAAGAAGATCCAAAATTATGTAAAACTGAATCTTTAAAATTACAGGATTACTCACCTAGCAATGAATTTATCAAAGCAATTTTTAAGTTATAAAATTTACAAAATGAGTAAACATACGAGCTGTGATTGAAAAATATGGTGAATGTTTAAATAAAAATTTATTACAGTAAAAGACACATTGCCTTTTATCCTCCTCAGAATACTCCCCCCTGCTTTGAACACATTCATCCCGTCGTTTTTGCCATTTTCTGAAGCAGTTCTGGAAGTCCTCTTTCATGAGTGTCTTTAGTTGCGCTGTCATGGCTGCCTCGATGTCCTGAATCGATACAAAACATTTTTTTTTCATGGTCATTTTGACTTTGGGGAAGAGCCAAGAGTCACTCATGCCAGATCGGTGAATAAGGTTGATGAGGACACACCATACTGCTTTTATTTGATAGAAATTTCCGTACCAGAAGCAATGTGTGACACATAGCTTTTCTGTTGTGATTGAAAAATACAGTGAGTGCTGCTGCCAAGTGCCATCCAACAGAAAGGCAGGGATCTTCAATACGGGGAGTGGTACAGAGAACCTTAGTAACAATGTGTGACAAGTTTCAACTTGTTCGGTGTGGTCAGTTGGGTGTGAGCTACGGTTGAGAGAAGGTCTTTTTTATTTTTATTTTTATTTTTTTAAAAGATTTTATTGGGGAAGGGGAACAGGACTTTATTGGGGAACAGTTTGTACTTCCAGGACTTTTTTCCAAGTCAAGTTGTTGTCCTTTCCATCTTAGTTGTGGAGAGGGTGCTGTACAACTTCAAGCTGTCCTTTCAGTCTTAGTTGTGGAGGGCGCAGCTCAGCTCCAGGTCCAGTTGCTGTTGCTAGTTGCGGGGGTGGCGCAGCCCACCATCCCTTGTGGGACTCAAGGAATCAAACTGGCAACCTTGTGGTTGAGAGCCCACACTCTCAACCAACTGAGCCATCTGGGAGCTCAGCAGCAGCTCAGCTCAAGGTGCCGTGTTCAATCTTAGTTGCAGGGGGCGGAACCCACCATTCCTTGGAGGACTCGAGGAGTTGACCCGGCAGCCTTGTGGTTGAGAGCCCACTGGCCCATGTGGGAATCGAACCGGCAGCTTCGGAGTTAGGAGCATGGAGTTCTAACTGCCTGAGCCATTGGGCCAGCCCCAAGAGAGACGGTGTTTTAAAGTGTGCCATAAATCATCCTCCATTATGACAAAGTTCCATGTCACACATCGCTTCTGGTATAAGGCAATTTCTGTCAAATAAAAACATCACGGTGTGTCCTCATCCACCTTATTCACTGGATCTGGTACCATGTAACTTCTGCCTCTTCCCCAAAGTCAAAATGATTCGGACATCGAGGCAGCCACGACAGTGCAACTAAAGACACTCATGAAAGAGGACTTCTAGAACTGCTTCAGAAAGTGACAAGAATGATGGGATGAGTGTGTTTGAAGAAAGAGGGAGTATTTTGAGGAGGATTAATGGCAGTGTGTCTTTTACTATAATAAATTTTTTAAATTTAAACATTCACTGTATTGTTTCATCACACCTTAATTTTTCAGGAGTACACAGTGTATATAATCTAAGATTTAGTCAGGAACTTCAATAATGCAGAACTTCAAATTTTACATAAAATATAATTCTGAAAAATTTTTCCTCATTTCTCTTTTATCTGCACCACTATAAAAACCTAACTACTCCCCTTTGTCTCTAATATTTCCATATTCTAATTCACCTTCCATGTCCATTGGACTCATTTTCTAAAACACAGATGTTATATACCTGCTTAAAAATACCTATTTTATTTCAGTTCTTAGTAAAACCTTGTACACCCAGGCCCCTTTTCTAGTCCTATACATACACATATACCGCCGGCAAGTGCATGCACACTCAAACACACACATGTACACACACACACAAGTTAGCTGTTTTTTGACCAACTTTGTATTTTCACACTTTGAGACGTTTAAGATGTTCCTTCTGACAAAAATACCTTCTACATAAAGCCATTTGTCTGATTGGGAATCTACTGGTTTTGAGGTTTAGCTAAAATCCCATATGTTACCTTCTTTTTGGTAGGTCTCCTTGCCACGGCCTTTGACAGAATTAGATAATCACTTATCTGAATTCTTGTAACAAGTTACATAACTCTTAGCTGTTACTGCATAGTGTGCTCTTGTTATTTATTTACATTTTTGTCTCGTAGGCATCTCCTTGCCTCACCCTTATAACTAACTACAAGCTGCAGGTTATTGCCAGCAGCCAGCAGAGTACCCGGCATGTCATAAGAATTCAATAACAGTTCATTGGATTTAATCAAATTATTTTTAACATCCACATTCACAGTGTGATGGGGCTGCTATGTTGTAGTCCTAGCACATTATATCTAATGTAGCTTTGAAACAAAACTATAATGGGACTTCTTTAATACATTATAATTACATAATTTTCATGCTGTTTTATTCAGTAAAGGGCAATTGGGAGGCCTGGCTATGTATCAAATGTATGGTTCTTAGACATGACATCTGCTGTTTAACTTGCAGTCAGATTTAGACAGAAAAAGATTAGGGAACAAGAAGAGATGAAGTGTTAAAACAATAGAAAACATGTGAGGGAGAAGATATTTTAGCATATTGACTTCAAAAGGAATGTTACTATATTGAGCAGTTTTCTGTGAGTAAATTATTTTTTAGTGAATTTAACTATTCAGTAGGGAGACTAATTTAAGGGAACACAGCTTGTAAACAGAGCAAGCAGTTCTTTACTTATTTTGTCTTTGTCTAATTCTTTATGAAATGTTAGTTCATTGTATTTTATTATTTTTGTTACATATATTGCATAGAATATATATTGTATATATGGCATAGAATATATTCTATTCCCTTTTTTGTATCTCTCTTGCAATTTTTCCAAAGACCACTAGAATGCACTATAATGCAGTATTTTGTGTTTGAAAATGTTTTTCTTTATATATACATAAAAATATATATATATATAAATTAACTCCATACAATTTTATTGCTACTTCTATTCTGTCCTCAGGCCAGTTACTTTCAGTTGCTGTCTTGACTTCTAGATTCTAGGAGGTATTTTACTTTCTTATGGTAGATGAAATATGTTTCTGAAAAATCTGAACATTGACAGTGACCTTAAGAACTTGGTTTACTTTCTGGTAACTGAGTTAAATTAATGGATGTAAATCTTACCCTCTAATCATCAACATTATTACAAATACATTGAAATAGACTAGGAAATATTTAGTCTGATGATGAAATCTTTGTTATTAACAGAAGCATTGGGGATAGAGAAAAAGATGTTCTAGATAATTTGGAACAAGATATTCACTAAAAATTAAAGAAAAGACATATGCATATGATTAATTAGCCAAATAACACAAAATAGTCTCCCTTCTGCATCAGTTCACTGATTTCCCTTCCCAAAGGAAGTCTTTTTAACTGATGTCTTATGTATCATGTAGCCTTCAGCAAGAGTCCATGCATATGAAATATAATAACACACACGTACAAAACACACATGTATATAGTATTTTGTACCTTGCTTTTTTTACTTAAGCTTAGAGATCAATCCATATTAGCAAACAAATACTCTTTTTTCTTTTTAATAGGTACATATTATTAATAAAACATTTTATCTATATGTAAAACATATAAAGATTAATATATCGTGTTTCCCCCAAAATAAGACCAGGTCTTATATTAATTTTTGCTCCAAAAGACGCATTAGGGCTCGTGTTCAGGGAATGTCATCCTGAAAAATCATGCTAGAGCTTATTTTCCGGTTAGGTCTTATTTTTGGGGAAACGCGGTAAAAAATACTAAATGTATTTATACTAAATAGAGATACTAAATAATATATAAAAATAATAATATAAAAAATATACCACTTAAGAACTAGAACATCAGCTTTCTATAATGTTTATAGGTTTTTTTAAAGATTCTCTGCATAAAACATTGATTTTTCTGTTGTAACCGCAAAATAATAATTGCAAAATAATATGATGAATTCCAGTACTTCTCACATTTGAGAAAATACTTTTCATTTTCTTTATACTTTCCTTGAAATATAAAAACTTTATAGTAAGTGCTCAATTAGTTTTTCATAAAGAAAAAAATAACTTTCAAATTTGGCTCTGTTACTCTTTCATTACTTCATTACTTAGATTTTCAAATTATTATTATTGTTGTATTATCCAAGTGTCATTACATTGAATATTTATTGTAAATGGCCTCAATATTTCAGGGAAGCACACAAGTCAAAGTATACAAATACATTAAGTAAGTATGGCCACTTTTAGTTAACCTTAAAATTGTTTACCGTTATTATTTTTCTGGTCTCAGGTGGTTAAATCTCAGATGTTAAATCAGATTAACCAGAATTAATAACATTCAGATAATTTTTAAAAGAAGGTAGACAAGAATTCCTGTTCACAGTTCTTCCCGAGTCCTTCCTAAAAAGGCAAAGGATACCTTGACCATTAAAAAAATTTATTCATTCCTGCTGGAATATCTTTTTCAACATTGATGATTTGGGCTTGTTCCCCTCCCTCCTTTGGATTGTTCAGTATAACGCATACTTGGCAAAGCATAATTGTCTGACGAGGCACAGTGTTACAGATGATTTTTCTTTTTAAAAATCTCAATTTTGAGAAAGGTTAGTTTTTTACAAGGTTATGTCACAATCCAAACTTATCTCCTGCTTTCCATAATATAATTATACTCTGGCAGTCCTCAAGAAAATTTGAATACAACAGAAGCTAGAGTGTTAATATGGTTCATTAGTGATTACAGAAAGATTTATGGTTCCCAGTGTTAGTCCTGCATTTGTTATAATAGCACTTGATGGTATAACAACAAAATGATAATGGAAGCACTTTTGTGTTACAATTTTGACATCCTGGAAGGCTGTGAGCCTTTGACAGTTAGCCAGGACTATTGCATACTGATAACTACTCCTGTTACATATCTAAATGTTCATTTAAATGTGTTTTAAGATGGTTTGTATTTTCTCATTTCTTTGTTAGAGCCAAATACCACAAGTTGAAATATGGGACAGAATTGAATCAGGGAGATATGAAGCCTCCAAGCTATGATTCTGGTAAGCTAATTTTAAAGGAAGTTTAAGTGAATAAAAAGAAATTAATGTCCAGTATTTTGTAGCAACAATATTTATAACTGCAGTTAATTTCTAATTATTTGCATGTTAGTTAATTTTTATTTTTTGACCTACTTATCTTTTGGCACTAATCATTTAGTGTCATCTAAATCATTTTCCACCGCCTTCCTTCCTTTTCCCTCTTCCCTTTTCTGTTAGTTCCCCATTTCCTGCTTATGTTCTATGCTTACTGTGAGGATCAGTCATGGGGTAACATGCACCAGCTGGGTCTTGCTGGGTCTTCCCAGTATCTTGCTGGGTCTTCCCAGTATCAGTGGGAAATGTGAGAGGTGCAGTACAAAGTACATCACGCCCTTTAAATCCTGAAAGAAAGCGTATGAACTATGGAGGGAAGAGAGCTCTTCTGTAAGTACAGGGAAATTCCTTGTTGCCTGATCCTTCAGTTTCAGTTATATAAACCTGATCCCTCAGTTTCAGTTATATAATGTTTATAAGTAAACAGTGTGGCTCAGTATAGGAAAAGTTTGGTCTTTGAAATCAGATATATATAAGTTTGACTCTGCCCTAACACTTTAAATACCTGTGATATTGCCTAATCTCTCTGAGGTTGCTCCATTCCTTATCTGTGAAGTGGGAAGAATTCTGGAAATAATTCCTAATTCCCACATTTATTTTCTTAGTATACAGTACCTAGTACCATCCCATCTATTGATCTTTCAAACCACCTATTTATCTTACAAATATAAAGTATGTAATACTTGTCAGACCAAGCACCAAATTCTGTGAATAAGATGATAACACCCTATTGAATTTTTATAGGAAAGATAAGAAAAAAATGATTATAGTAAATTGACATGTATAATGGTAATACGTTTTGTGTTAATAGAGCACAATAGCAGGGGAACCAAATCTAGCCTTAAGTGGTTAAGGAAGCCTTATTGCAGGAAGTGAGGTTTAAAGTTGACTCTGAAAGACAAGTAAGAATTAGTCAGTGAAAGTGGACTGACTAAATTGAGAGGTGGGAGAAAGGCAGAGAGCATTAGTGGTGATGTTTCTGAGGTAAGAATATGGCACGTTTGAGAAATGAAATAACGGGGTAGTATTGGGATGGAGGGAAGGAGTGTTTCTAGGTACAGGTAGAAAGTTGGGTGTGGGTATATGGTAAAATATTTTACAAGCGTTATAAAATATGTTAAGGAGTTTACAGTTTATCCTACAAGTTATGAGAAGGCATTTGAAGGACTTAATTAGGACTCTTGTGATCAGATTTGTTCTTAGTCCTGGAAGACGGATTAGAGAGGAGCAGAATGGGAGATGGGGAGACTGGTTAGAGGACTGTTAGTCACGTTACCTTGACAAAGCTCCTGGCAATGCAGAGAAGTGGGTGTGTTCAGAAAGTCTGTAGGAAGTCAAATCTGCAGGAAGTAGTCCTTGTTTGGATGTAGGGGATGAACATAAAAAAACGACTCCCATACTTTTAGTTTGAAAAACTAGACCAGAAGTAGGTTTGGAAGATGGTAGGTTCACTTTTGGATTGATTTATTAGGCAATCAAGTGAAGATGGCTGTTAGACAGATGTCTCGTGTGGGCTGGAGTTCAGGTTGGAGGTATGGGTTTGATACGGAGATTGAGGGGCATCACCATATAGTACTGGTGGCACTCTAGGGCACTGGAGTGGAAAAGCTCACCCAGCGACCCTTGGCAGGGTGAGAGGAGGATCTAAATGGAACCCTGAGGAATGGCCACATTTAAAATACTGGTAGTAGAGGAATAGAAACCTGGAAAGGAAACTGGTAAGGATTGTGAGAGGAAAAGCGGTAGAAACCAGGAGAAGAGTGGGTTTCCAGAAGTAAGGACCCTTCAGCATTACTGATTAGTGTCCAGAGGGCTGAAGAGTATCTCTAGGATTTATTGATTGTGAGCAGTTTTAGGAGAGAGGTGAGAGGAGAAACATAGACATAAGTGGAAAAGGAAGACTAAGTATAGTCAACTTTCAGGAAGCTTAGGTTGTGAAGGCGAAGGAGAGGGATGAGAGGGCAATAGCTGAAAGGACACATGGGATCAAGAAAGAGTGTGTGTGGTGTGTGTGTGTGTAATATTTCTTAGAGGAGGAACACATAAAAGGGAGAGAGTAGAGATATTCAAAATAGGAAGGTATCTGAAGAAGTGAGAGGGATTGGATTTTGAACATAGCTGGAGAATGGCAGGAAGAGCCTGTCTTTTATTGTTATCAAGAGAGAATGTAGGAAGTTAGGTGATGGATTTGTAGGTTTGGGTTTCAGTTTGGTGGTGGGTGTTTAATATAACTTTATGTATGAGACAGGATTACCTGCTAAGAGTGCTTCAGAGGTTTAAGAAAAGTAGAGAAAGTTTAAAATAATAGTGAACAGGGGGACAAACTCAGTAGAAAATAGTATGATTGAGAAAAGCTAAGGGTCCAGTTGAAGTCTATAATCATGAGTTTACATAGAAGCACTGGTCTGCACACTTGGCAGCCTAGGTAAAAGGTAGAAAGAATGAAAATAGGTAATAGTTGAATTCACTGAATTCATGGAGAGACAAGGGAATAAGAAAATTGATACGTTGGCAAAAGAATGGTTGAAGTGATAGTCTGTGAACTAAAACTAGACAGGGATGGAAGTGAAGACAAAAGGAGGCTAAATGGCTAAGAATTAGGGGATAGGCTATGATCTAGGGTAGGTCAGCACATTTTCTCTGAGGCCACATAGTAATACTTGGACTTTGGAGGCCGTATGTTCGCTGTTGCAGCTACTCAGCTCTGCTGTCGCAAATGAAAGCAGCCACAATACAGGAATGAATGAGGGTGGCAGGCCAGGTTGACCTGCATGCTGTAACTTGCCCCTGGACTAGTAGTCCCCAGTTAAAGAAGTAGTGAATTAGGAGTATTGGACCTGAAGGCTGTGCTCACAGAGTGAGTTTGCATCGTGGCAGCTCTTCATAATGACAGGGAAGGTAATGACGGCTAGAGAGGGTGGTGGTTGTGGAGAGGCTGAAGTGGGTCACCCACGTGAAGATAACTTCACTCAAGAAGGTGTAGGAAAAGTTTGGTTGCAGAGGAAGTTTGTGAGCCTGGTTGTGACTGTTATCAAGGGACATATAGATGACAGTAATAAAGTCAGGACTAGCAGAGGGTAGAAGTTGGTGTATCCAAATAGGGTAAATCTTAAGACATAGGGGTTTTTCCATTCTTTGTCCATTTTGTATTTTTCTAAAATTAACAATCCAGACTTTTTCAGAAAAATTTTCACAAAAAATTAGTGTCCCCTCTGATTTTTTTTTTTTTCTGTTTTGTTCCACTTCCAAACCTTCACATTTCTACTTTAGGAGAATATTAATCCAGATTATGTTAAAATCTATTTATCTTCCATATTTCAGTTTATCCTATTTAATATTATAAGCTAGATGCTTATTACGATAGAATATTTGTATGCCTCTAGTTGAGATGTTTAGACCATTTACAGTTAATGTGACTACTGATATGGTCTAAAACCACCATCTTGCTGTTTGTTTAATCTGTTCTTTGCTGCCTTTTCTTTTTCATATTTCTTTTGGATTAATTGGTATTTTTTATGATTCAATTTTATCTCTTTTGCTGACTTATTAGCTATAACTTGTTATTTTAGTGGTTGCTTTATGTTTATAACTTATTAGTCTATATTTAAGTGATAATACCACTTCAAAAGTAGTATGAGACACTTATAGCAATGTACTTCCATCTCTCCTCTGTCTTTGTGCAATTGTTCTCATTTATTTTACTTCTGTGTATGTTACAAACCACACTACATTATTATTTTTGTTTCAACAGTCAATTCTCTTGTCAAGAAAGTTGAATACTATAAAAAGTATGTATTTCCAGTGCTCATCATTCCTTTGTGTGGATCCATATTTCCTGGTATCATTTTCCTTCTGCCTCATTAAGGACTTCCTTTAACATACCTTGTAATATGGGCTGCTGATAATGAATTCTTTCAGCTTTTGTCTGTCTTGAAAAAGTCTTTATTTTGCTCACTTGCATTGTTTCTGATGAGATATCTTCTGTCATCCTTATCGTAGTTCCTCTGTGTAGAATATGACATTTTTTTCTCTGGCTACTTTTAAGATTTTTGTCTTTATCATTGGTTTTAAGCAATTTTATTATGATGTACTTTGGTGCCCTCCCTCAATGTTTCTTGTGCTTGGTATTTGTAGAGTTTCTTGGATCTCTGGGTTTATAGTTTTCATGAAGTTTGGCATTTTTTAATCCATTATTTCTTCTAATATTGTTTTTGTTCCTCCTCCCTACGCTATTATCTGGAAATGCTATCAAGGCAATAAGCTGGAACAACTATAGGGCTCACCGGTTTGCTTCCCTTCTCTCAGGGATCATTGTCCTTTTTTGTGTGATGTCTAATGCCTTAACCATGGTTTTATCTATTCTGTTTTTAGTTGTTTCTAGCAGGAGGATAGATTGGGTCCCCGTTACTTCAACTTGACTGGAAGTACCAGTCAAATACTTTTAATATTACCAAAAAAATATAACAGTTACCATGTTAAAATCCTCACTTTTGTATAATATCATTTTTTGAACTTGATAAGGTAAGAATGAATCTGATAGTTGATGACTACTTACTGACCATTGAGAGAACTGTGAGGTTGGGCTAGGTAAGGAAGTATGGGGAAAATCAAGTTCACATGTGTAAGAGTTTGGTTTTGTGTTTTCTTCAAACCTTAGACTTCTTTTTTTTGGTTTTTTGGTTTTTGTTTTTGGTAAATGTCAAATGTTATCCAGGGATTTGGATTTTATCTCAATGTAAGGATACATTTTTTAAAAAGAGTATAAAGATGCATTCTTATTTGATTTGGCTTAATTTATTTTTTATTAAGGTGTAATTTACATTCAGTGAAATCAATCTTTTTAGTGTTTTCACAAACACATGCAGTCTTTCTTGTTACTACTTCCCTTTGCAGTTACTCTTCACTCTCTACTCTAATCCTCTGACAACCACTAATCTGTTTTCTAGTGCTATAGCTTTGCCTTTTTCCAGAAAGTCACATGGATTCCGGAATCATACACAATGTAGGCTTTTGATTCTAGCTTCTCTCACTTGATATAATACATTTGAGATTCATACATGTTGGCATGTGTCAATAGTTTATTCTTTGTTTCTTTTGAGTAGTATTCCATTGAATGCATGTAACACACTTTGTTAACATGATTGCCAAAAGTAGGCAGTTGAGTGTATCTGAAGAAGGTATAGAAGGGATTTAGGCCTATTCTGATGGGAAATTAGATGACTTCAAAATTCTTTCACATCTGAAATTTTTAGCTTTTTTAGAATGTCAGTGTTATGTTCTTACTGGTAAGTACAGGTTGCTTGCTTGACTTAAGAAGGGGACATATTGGAACATACTGTGTTATATATGCACAATTCCGAATTTGTGGGTCACTGGAAACAAGATGTATCATTTTTCCTTAGTACTGGAACCTTTGTTTTTGCCTTAAAAAAAAAAGTATACCTTCTGAAGTTATCCCAAAGTAATTTTCCCTTTTTGAGTTAACTAATCTCCCTTATCTCCCTCTCCACCCCCCATATAACCTACTACTATTTCTTTGGTGTATCACAGAGCTTGGCCTAGTTATTTTAGGAGAAAAATGAAAGTGCAAGATCTAATTCTTATTTTTATTTACATATTTCTCTAATTTCTCATCATTGTAGTGATTGCATGTGGAGGAAAATATGTGTGCTTTGGAGTCAAACAGACATGACTTCAACACTTACAACTCTATTTCTAACTTAAAATTAACCTGTAAAACTCATATTTCTCATCTTTAAAATGAAGATAGTAATAACACCTATCTTTTGCGTTTGTAAAGATTAAAAGAGATAATGTATATGTTTTTAATACAGCATCTGGAACATAGTAAGTGAATACATAATAGCAAATACTCATAAAACAAATATTCCCAGTCTTTCTTGTATCTCCACTTGAATAAAGCCCTATAAAGACTACAGTTTCTTATTGTTTGATCAAGGGCTGATGGAAAGGGTGAACATTTTTGTGTTTTCAAAGTAGAGCCATAGTGTAGTTTGGAAATTCTTTAGTCCAGACTTAATCACAGAGAAGACTCTGTTACCACCTTCTAGAAAAGATTCGGCTTCTACCAAATAATGAATTTAAAGCTTTACAAGACCTAGGAGATTTTCATTCAAAGAATGTCTTAAAAAGAATACTTGAGGTTTTCATTTAATAACTAGTGAAGGAAATAGATTTGGACCAAGATTGTTTCTTATCTATCTAATATTTAATCAAACTGGCTCTCCCCGCCGCCCCCACATGCCTGGGTATTTCGTTCTAATTCTGGTATGCTGCTTCATAATACTTTTATTTGACTTTTATTGTTTGACTTGATTTAGATAGGTCTTTGTCCTGGAGGAAAATTCTAAGGCTGCCTAAAGATTCCGAAAATGTCTTTATTTTCGTTCTACAACTCAGGAGAATCCAGTAGTAATAATGTATTTAGGGTTTTGTTATGGAAATTTGACTTAAAAACAGAATTTGCATTGTCCTAAAATGTACCTTGCAGTGCAGTTTCACATATTTTTAATCTTACAAATTTTTCTTGGACAATTTTTACAAATCGAGATGCCCTATAATGTATATTACAAGGCAGTTTTATTATGATTTAATGTTTTGTAGATGAAGGTAATGAAACAGAGGTGCAGCCACAACAAAATAGCCAGTTAATGTGGAAACAAGGTCGACAACTACTCAGACAGTAAGTACCCCATGGTCATCGTAAAGAGGGGATGCGTATGTTTTCCTGAGAGTATTTTTGTTTTGTATTTTCAGCTCAATAGAATAATTTTATTTCTCATAGTATTATACTGCTGCTGTGGAAAATCTTAATTGAATTACTGTTCCTTTTTCATATTAATCATTTCCCCCCCTGTGGTAGAATTTATTTTTTATTAAATATTAATAAGAATTATCAAGAATGAATTCTCTCCATAATTTTAGCTTCATCAAAAAGAGTACCATTGTAAGCTTCTAAGTTTTATTGTATACTTAAATTTATAGTTTAAAGAATTCTGTACTCTTAAAGTCACTCTTTTCTTTGTGCGTTTTATACATGAATACCATGTTTCCCCGAAAATAAGACCTAGCCGGACAATCATCTCTAATGAGTCTTTTGGAGCAAAAATTAATGTAAGACCCGGTCTTGTCTTATATTAATATTATATTATATTAGACCAGGTATTATATTATATTATATTATATTATATTATATTATACCTGGTATTATGTTATATTATACCCAGTCTTATAGGACTGCGTCTTATATTAATTTTTGCTCCAAAAGATGCATTAGAGCTGATTGTCCGGCTAGGTCTTATTTTCGGGAAAACATGGTATACATGTTTTAATATAAATCTAATTAGTATTTATATGTAATTTTTCTGTATGTTTTTAAACTTTCTATTTTAAATTGATTAAAGAACTTTTTGAATTTTCCAAATTTGCAAACACTGCACAATGTATACTTTCTCCTATAAAATGTCTTTGAGACTATAAAGAGGGAACAAAGCCGAGTTGAATTTCAGATGTCAGGTGGTGGGGCTGGACCCAATCACCAGCTCAGTGCCTGGTCCTTGCCTGTCACGTTTGAAGCGTATTCAGATTTGTGCCTCAGTAAGATGAAATTTGCTACCTGTTTGGACTTTTGTGGTTTCTTGTGAATAGTTTAAATCTGTGATTTCCAAAGTGGATGCATGCCAGCCATTCTTTTTGATGAAGGGAAGAGAATATTAAAATGTCTCCTCATATCTATTTTTGTCTTACTCAAAATTAGAAGAAAATGACACTTCACTGATATTTAATAAGTGGGTTTTCAGTAGTGCCCTCATTTTGGTCTTAAATATGATTTAGGCATTTTCCTTTTATAAATAAACAAGTGTTCTTAAAGTGCTGATCTTTTTTTTTAATGAGTTGTTAATAGTGAACAATCCAAAAGATATTTTCAAAAACTTTGAAAGACTCATAATCTACTCCTTAAAGTAAAGGTGGCATTTTATCAGTGAATGAGGAAGTAACTATTTAGTAGAGCCAGCCTATTTATGGAAACAGTTATTCATAATGTGATTTTTGTGCCAAAGTGAAGTATGTATCAAATATTACTTGTTAAAAATGGAAAAACATAATACCTTTGTATTAGTTTTCAAGAATTAACTGATTAAATTTAAGAAAATTAGAAATTTATTATCCAAATATTAATCAGAAGCTTTCTGTAAATATTGGTTATCTTGTCTATTGATGTTTTCTCTTTCCTCTCCTAGAATTGATGCTTACTTATGAGTTAATGCCTGACATTTTTCTGTCATGTTTATTAATGACGTTATTAATGACATTTGCCTTTCTCATGTTCCTGCCACTACCAGTTTTGTATTTTTTGGTCATCTTTGTTGTTAATAGATATTGAGTGCCTTCTATTTTGTGTGTGTTTCTTAGGGGAAAGAAAACTGAGGTTCAGGAGAATTAAAGTAACACAGGAAGAAAGTGGCAGAAATGGGTTTAAGACCCAGTTCTAACTCTCAATACAAAGCCTATTCTCTTTTTTTCTGTGCTGCTGCCTCTGTAACACACACACACACCCGTGCACCCAAGCATCCCACATTCTGCAATTGAATTGTGGTCTTTTTTTTTTTTTTTTTTTTTTTTTTAATTTTAGATTTTTCCCAGGCTAGAAGCTTCCCTTCTGTAGAAGTGACTCTTTGGAATATACTATCTTCTTGCATGTCATGGAGGAAACCATATATGCTAGAAACATTCTCTCTAGATCTCAAACAGTTGATCCAATGACTCTTTACATCAGAAATGTGAAAAGACTACTGGTTATAATAATTATTTTTATAAAATAGTGATTCAATAGAATCTGAGCGTTTACTCCAACCATGCCTAGAAGAAAGAATGTGCTATTAGGTATATTAAGGAACAGCTTCTTCTTATGATAAGTATAATGAATGGTGTATTGTATAGTTCTTTGATTTTTCTCAGAGACTGGAGAGGCTGGTACTGTAGGAGACAGCTCCATCTGCAGCTGGAAGATAATTTATTAGCAAGTCATACTAGCATAGTGCTATACTGTTAAGTCTTATGCAGGCAGGAATTTAAAAAAAATACTTTTAGTTACATATGAAGTTATAGAATACTGATTCCAATATGACTGAACTGTAAGGATCCTCTTCATACACAGGTATCTACAGGAGGTGGGTTACACAGATACTATTCTGGATGTGAAATCTAAACGAGTGCGAGCTTTGTTGGGCTTTTCAAGTGATGTCACTGACAGGGAAGATGACAAAAATCAGGACTCAGTTATAAATGGCACAGAGGGTGAAGTTAAAGACACAGCAATGATTGGGTAAGTATTTTCTCTGTGAAGTGTTTTAGCTATAACGTTAGTTCTTATTAAGTATTTTTGGTTTATGGGTGATACTTATAATACTTGCACTTTTAGATAGCACTACAGAGTTATAATAAAGTTTAACAAAAATTTAAAATTCATTTGGTAAAGGTACCACATAGGGATTAGTTATCATTCGTGATTATTTTAACTATATTTTTATTTAAGACATTTGCTTGAGATTTATGGATTTGATATAGATTTTAATATTTTAAAGCTCATTCATTTACTGTTAGAATTTCATAGAAGATCTTATTTTGGAAATTCATTTCAAATTGGTAAGAATGAAATTTCATTCCTTGTGCCCCAGAAATCTTATATAAACACCTCAGATTCTTTATAAGTAAACCTTTTCTTTTGTTTATCTACTAATGCTGTAAACTCATCTTTCCTTTGAAAAATATCTATTTTAAATATATATGTTTTTCATTGATAGAATAAGTGTAAAAAATTCAATAGCTGTCTGAAATATTTTGTTTTGCTTTTTGGATCATGTATCCTACAGTAATTCTGCTTAAAGTGAACATGAACAGTTAAATGAGGAGATTCTTCCTTATGGAACAAAATTTGGCAGCATTCCTAAAGAAATAAAAAGTCAAAGATTCTCTGAAAGTCTAAATGTGATGTTACTTTACTTTAATGTATGTTTAGGCTGGAAGAATGGTTTTAATTGAACTCTTTATATTTTCTAGTGAGAACAGAGTTTCTGTTTTCTGGAACATAAACTAAAATTATGAGATTTAGGTAAAGGTTCAAAAATATGACTTTTATAAACATGTCATTGGAGCCTTCTGAAATGTGTTTATTAACAATTCAAACTACATTCAATTGTTTTGATAAATGTGAGATGTTGGTTGTTTCCTCTGTAGACACAGACAACTTAGGCATTATTCCTGGTTATGTTTTTTACCTAAAGGGTTCACTTTAGGTCATTGTAAAGACCTTCAGAAAAGACCACGCTAGTTGCCTTGTGTTTGGGCCTTGACCTGTCTTTTGACACTGAAAGCGTATTATTCTGACTCTGTCTGATTTATGTAGAGATGAAGAATAGGATGGAAAAATACTCAAACACAGCTCTCAAAAGATTCAAAATTTATCATTTATCTGTTTTGAAAATTTTGTCCATAGTTGTGGCTAAATTTTTCATGAAAATGCCTTCTTCGATTTAAAACAGTTTTTAATGAACTGGAGAGAAATCATTCTGTTCTGGCCATTAGGAAATTGTTTACTGAATTTAATTTTAGGGAACTAAACTCAAATCTTACATGTTTGAAAAGTCAGTCATTTCCAAAAGTTTAATGATTTACTCATCAATAGGGTCAAGTTTTATAGTAATATTAATTTGACTGATATATTGCTTAGTAACTTTATGTGCACATTTGCTTTTTTTAACTCTAGCTGTTTAGAAATGTAAGATTGCATCAGAAAAATGACATATTTACTTATTATTTTCTTAGTTATAGAAACTTAGGTGTCAGAGGAAGAGTTGCTTAGTGTAAAAGAATAGAGAAAAATAGCAGCAGATATAAGAAAAATATTTTTTAAAAGAAATACATGAAGGTTGACTTAGAATCAAATACTGAATCAGGAGGGGGAGTTCTTTACATTAGATTACCATTAATCTAAATAGATAGGATTGCAAAGTACTTGAAAAAGTAACCTCTTCCTATATTGGTTTTCCAATTAAAATTCATGGAAATGTAATGGATAAGAATCAATGTAGTTCATAATATGATTTGAGAGATCATAATTAATATAAACAAAAGTTAGTGCGAGATATCATGGATTAATTTTTATGTTGAGTTTAAAACTTTAACTGAGAAAGATGTACATGTTTTAAACCAGAAAATCCGAGTTAACAGATTCTGCCTCTGTGCTGGATAATTTCAAATTCCTTGAAAATGCAGCTGCAGATTTCAGTGATGAAGATGAAGATGATGACATTGATGGAAGAGAAAAAAGCATCATTGATACTTCAACAGTGAGTTGGCTAACTCAAATATAAATATTTTTACGGACTATTATATGATACATACTTTGAAAATAATCCATGTCCTTCAACCTAAACCCTTAACTTTTTTCCCCATGAATTTGGGGAAATTTAATATAAAAGAGTTTTTAGTATTGATTTCAAAATCAAGAATATTTTTAGTATAGCAGTTTTCTGTTAAGGGCCTCACTCTTTCTGGTAATTTATTCAACATACCAGCCTTTCCATAGAGTTGGTAAATATGGTAAATGCGTATATTAAAACAATACAGTATTATCGGTTGCTGTAAGACAATAGAACTGACAGACCCATTATGGTGCCTGATGGTAACTGGCATCAACTCTAATTGATGCAGCTTTTGTTTTTCTTATCAAGGTTGTTTTTGTAGATAAGTTTTGCAGACTTTCAGAACTTTTCCATTAAGAGTTCTTCATACTTATTTAGGGTTATTCTATAGTTTTGTTTAGTTCTTTATTATAAGTTTATTGACTTTCCCATGGTAGTTTCTTGGAATAACAGATGTCTCTAAATTGCTTCTTCTCTCTTTTCTTCTCTTCTCCACTCTGTCCCCTTCGTCCCTCTCCTTTTTCCCCCTCTCCTCTCTTTGTCCCTACATTTTCCCTCTTCTCCTCCCTTCTCTCTCTTCTTCCTTTTCCCTCTTTTTCCTTTTCTTTATTTTTGAGTAAAAGATGAGGGCATGCCTTGCTTTGTCTAGGAAAATGTTCACATTTCGTCTTTCACTTTTACTTCAGAAGAGGGAGGAGGTAAGTAAGGTAACATAAAGCAGACTGGACTGAAAGTCAAAAGCCTTGAATTTAAGTCCCAGTTCTGTAACTAATTATCTGTGCTTATTAATCCTTCAGGCTTAGTGTTTTAGTTTATAAAATGAGGATTATAATACATATCCACCTTATCCCCAGAGTAGTTTGTGAGGAATAAATGAGATACTATGTATGAAAATAATACGTGTAACTATAAAGTGCTTTCTAAGTATAACTTCTTGGTTCTTCTTTATGCCCTCTGCTTCCATCAGAGACTCTCAAATTATTATTTCCAGATTATTGTTTCCCTGGGTGCCTATTCAGTTGTATTCTGCTGATAACAGCCCTACCATGGATATTATATGAACTTCAAGTGGTTACTCCCATTTTTTAATTATCCAAACAAGAAGTAATAGCATGTGTTTAATTTACTATGGTAAAAGAAAATGCCTAAAGTTGCATGATACATTTTCTTTGTCCTGATCGTTTGGAAATTTTGTGCTGCCTTTTTTGTGATGTTGCACTGAAATATTATTTTCCTGTCAAAATACTCTATTATAGCTCAGTGGTTAATAATTCATTGTGATCATTTAAGTTTTGTTAGTCATTATCAGTTTAAACATTTTAAAAAGTCTATAAGCTGATCATTGTAACTATTAAGTATAGTCTCACTAGAAATTCCATCCATAATCTGGTTTCTTTTTAAGTAATGAAATATACAAATATCCTGTCTTCCAATTAGTATAGATCATAGCAATTTTGTGATGGAGCAATGAAGGCACAACTAATGTAAACATACTTAACCCCATTGAAACATTGGACTCAAAAATTCTTGTAGATTTTTCAGGAAAAAAAATTTCTAAACAAATAATTGGTTTCTTTGTAATAGTTTTGCTAATTTTTGTGTTATAGTACATTAATTTTCACAGCTGCAATCTAATAGCTACATGCCAAAAGATCTTTAAAAATCTAACTCTATGTAGCAATGAATAAACATGACTTAGACGATTTATTGCATTGCTATATATAGAGAGAGAATTAGCTGAAAATTACCCTATTAAAGTGTTTAGTAGAACAGTGTTTTTTTAATGTTATTCTATTTCTTTTATCAAAATAGTTTTCTAGATTCAACTAAGAAAATACAGAACCCTAAGGCTCTTACTAGTTGTCGGTTGTGTTTAGGCTATGATACAGCTCAGTGTCCTCAACAGCCGCACGTGCTCCTCCTCCTTTCTTGCTCTTTGCCCTTTGCTGGAGCTTGACTGTTCTTTGAGTTACGTTGTGGATCATTTTTCTGCCCTCCGTGTCCATCTCTTGTCTCATGATCAACCTCTTCAGCATAATTTTGTTTCCATCATTATGAGCATTCTCGTCATCATGTCATTTGTTAAGTGTAAAAGTCATCTTGGAATTACATATGCATATAAAGAGTGATCAGTTTTGAACTATACGAAGGATAACTTCAGCAGCAATTCAGCAAGAGTCTGAATTTGGCCTACACATTCAGACTCTTCAGGAGGAAAATGTAATGAGAGTAAGAATGATTAACTGCTGTTACGAAGAATCCCATCCCCATGTATGTTGTGCCTTTTCCAGTGGTTTTCAAGGTGCCAGCCCATCTCTTTTTCTCATCTTTTTAGCACTATGCAACCCGTAACTTTTTGTTTGTCTTAATTTCGTAAGTTGATTCATAATCTCATTGAAGGTAAGAGTGGAGTAGAACCTTAGATATAAGGGAGAAAAATAATATGTGCTTATTACAACAAACCCTACCCATTCCCATTTAGTAATCCTACTCTCCATTGGTAACCATAGTTCACTGTGCCTAAGCATTACACACATCGGAGTTTTTGTGTATTTGTTTAAATAGGATACTTGATAGACAGTGATCTGCAATTTGCTCTTTATCTTCTTTCTTTATAAGGTCATGTAGAGGTGATGAAAGCTACAAACAGGATTTTCCCCCAAAGAATTAGTTTTGTGACTTACTACCATATTTAGTAGTAATAACTAATGTTGAAAATACATTCAGACTTTGAATTTAAGGTTCCAGATACTTCGTCTATGTTTTCCCTGCCCTTTTAGTCAGGCATTGAGAACGAGGATTCTCTGTCTCGTTCTCAACCATCATCAACAGGATGTTGGTGATGATCCCTTCTAATTCTATCTGGTGTGTCTCACCAGGGTCATGGAAATGCAGGGATCAATCCTCCAGCATAAAAGAAGGTGGATTGGCATTGCATTTGTATGTGGAACTATGAAGACCAGTGCCTTCTGTTGGTTTAGCTCTTCAGAGACACTTTTCTACCTTAGTCTGGTTGCCCAGGGAAAAATAGAATAGATTATTAGCATATGATTGGTGAACACTTACAAGAGAATACACCTTCAGCATGGTTTTTCTGTTCACAGTCTGTTAAACTGATATTACCTTTTCTGTTTAATAGATTTGCTAGAGGGTAGATTGGAAAATGCTGTAAACATAAAAGTATTTCTTGATTTTAGGGAAATATTCTAAATAGTTAAACCAATTATTCTAGCATCATTAAAGAATCCTTGATTTCTCCTATTCACTTTTAATATATACCAGGACAGTTAAGGAAAATTAGGTTTCATCTACTTCTATTGATAGTGGCTTCCTGGAGTGCTGCTGCATGGAGAAGGATTTCTGAAGCTGTATCTGGTCTTAAATGAAAAGTGCTGTGATTGATAAGTAATAGCAGTCATGAGCATGAGAACAGGGCCATACAAAGCAGCTAATTGTTATCTCTTAGAATCTATTTCTAGACTCTCCAGGCTGTCCCACTGATCTGTGTGTATTGAACCATTATAATTTTAAACCCCTCAAAAAAGTCCAGTGATAAAGTTTGACCAGATCATGCTATTTCTATTTTGCATGAAATGGAGAAGCTGAGGTCTGGAGAAGTTGAGATACGGAGTCCATTTTATCAAAAGAAGCTGCAAACCAGGTGTCCTAATTTCTCTATGCTCTTGATGGTGGAGGTGACCAAAATGGAGATGATTCATAGAGTATCATCATTGGCATATAAATCTCAAAAATGATCTCTATATGCATTAGCCTAAATTGTAATATTCCAACTGGATTTGTGATTCCAGAGATATTCCTAAATATATAAAAAAGAGACATAACTGCCCTTATCATATTTGCTGTTAATTCAAGTCTCACTCTGAAACATCAGTATTTTAGTAAAAATTTGAATATGTAGAAGGTTATTGGAGAAAATTGATGCAAAGTTGGGGCAGTACAAATAATAATTGGAACCTTCCCCCCCGCCACAAACAGAATACCTTCTAAGTCTTGAGGCATGTATTAGTGAGTCTGTAGTTTTTGTGATTATGTTTTGTAAGGGGATGATGTAGTAGAATTAAAATTTTATCATGGTTATATTCTGAAAAACTCTTGCAATGTTTTATGAAGTGCTTTCTTTGGTTAGATTAGAATGTCTGCACACTGCACAAGTTGCATTCAAGAAATGTAAGATTTGGTTGTGGTTCTTATAATACAGTATTTTAGGGATGTTTTTCATCTATTTGTAATTTAAATACATCTCTTACATTCCAGTGTTTTCAATATATGATTCCATTAATTTATTTAAAACAAATCAGCCATCATTGAACAAAGTTTAAATTACTACTTTTAAATATATAATGTATATCTTTTTAAAGTGACATCTGTGTTTTCCACTGAATTGAATAGTTTTTACAATTATTTAACACAAGTGTACACTTTCTGAAGAAAACAATAATTAGGTTTTCTCATTTAACGGTAAAAGGATACCATCTTCTTTATTTAAATTAATTCCATAATGTATTTTAATTTAGCATGTTTTTTCATTAGATTGTTAGGAAAAAAGCATTGCCTGATAGCAGTGAAGATCGAGATACTAAAGAAGCTCTAAAGGAGTTTGACTTTTTGGTTACATCAGAGGAAGGAGACAATGAATCTAGAAGTGCAGGCGATGGAACAGACTGGGGTAAGGAAGAATACTGGATTCAACCAGAGATACTATGTAAATAAAAGCAACTAATATTTTATCAGGAGGGCAACATCTTGAAGAACACTTTACATATCTTACAATGTTGAAATGTTGAACATCCTATGAACTTGTTAACTACTGTCACTTTTTGTCCGGGGGGGAGGGGTGTGTGTGTGTGTGTGTGTGTGTGTGTGTGTTTAAAGAACAACTGTTTACCTCTAATTGTTTTAAATATAAGCAGTACAGTATGAAAATAATTTGAATTAATATACAGAATGTTTTTCTGTTTTCTCTTTTTAAAGAGTCCAGGATAGGATGTCTTTAGCTTACAATCTATGTACTTTAAAAACAGATAAGGTTAGAGAATCAGAACCTATCCTAATTTTTTCTTGGTGCTTACCTTCAGGAATTCTGATGGCGCTAATACCACATATTTTCCTTCTTTGTGGCGAATATTTGAAGAACTATTTGGGGTAATTACTTGAAGTCATTGAAGAATATAATGGCTATTTAGTGACTGACATTTTTTTTTTCAACAGAACAAAGTTTTGGAAACCAGGGGAAGTTAAAGTGAAATGAGTCTCTCTTCTGTCTTTCTCCCTGATGAGCTTATGTATCAAGTTATTCAGCTATTTTAGGCAACAATTTTACCAAAATTGCTAGATCTACTGTACTACTTTCTTTGAGCAGTCAGTCATCTGCATAAGTAATAATTGGCTCTTTTCATTGCCAATGTTACTGCAAGGGTAATGGGATTCATTTATCTCCAAAGACAGCTGCATTGTCCCTTATGTAACTTCCTTTGCTTTAAGGTGTGAGTAGCCCCGAGTATTAGATGATACATGTGTGTACATTTTCACCTAATCTGCTATGAAGTTACCAGGGAAAACATGAGTGACTGTTCCTACATTTGAGCTGTCTCACTCTTCAAGAGTGTGGTGGATATTTCTGTTTATGAGTGTGAGTCAATGGACTCTTTCAGTTAATTAGAGGTTTCTTTATCAGGAGTTTGTCTTTATGTGTTTTAGGATTTTATAATTCTAATTCAAAGCAATTCACTTTTAAGCAGTTAGCAAAAGTGGATTGCAAATCCTGTGTACGTAGTTGAATGAACATTTAAACCATGTTAAGTTCTTCCTTTATCCTTCCCCTACCCCACTAAAAAAGTGAATATGCATAGGTTAAGAATTTCCTTAGTTTCTGGCAAGTAAATATCTTCTGTGATCTTCCATTGCTATTGTTATTATGGGTCTAGTTAAGATTATGATAAGGCTAAGTTTTTTTAAAAGCTGAAGGTATTTTAGGAGCCACAAGCCACCCAGTTTAATTAAGACCTGACTAATGAAAATTAACATTCTTGATTGTTAGAATGTTAACAATTAAACTGGAAAAGAGACTCTTTCTACTATTGATAGGTTATAGTTAGGTCTATAAAAATGTTTGTGGTTTTTTTTAATTGTGTTTAGTATATTCAGAGGCAAATAAATTGTTTTCTAAAACTGTGGATTAAAACTTGTTAAAAATAGATTACCATTATTCTGGTTCATTTTGGTTTATTCCAGTCATTCAACGAATATTGATCAAGTGTCGTCTATGTGCCAGATCTCCTAGGTGAAGATCCCTACTCTTGTTGTCCCTACAGTCTGCTAGTAATGGGATGCAGGCAGCAAGCAATTAACATGATAAATGATACAGTACATCAGAAGGTGATAAATGAAATGGAAAGTAGAAAAAGTATAATAGAGTAAAGGGAATAGAAAGTGCTGGGGTCAAGGTTGGGTGGAGGGACAGGTTACAATTTCAAATAGGATGGTCAGCCCCATTGAGAGGCTAACATTTGAGGAAAAGACTTGAAGTTGATGAGGGAGTTAGCCGTATGGTATCTGGGGAAGGAGTGTTGAGGAAGAAGAAAGCCAGAGCAAATGCCCTAAGATAGCAGCAGTCCTGGTATGTTTGAGGAATTCAAGAAAGCTAGAGTGGCTGGAGCAGTCATTCTAATGTAGTAACCCAAATCATGTAGGGTAATGTAGGCAGACCACTGGGGAGATGGGGAACCATGGGAGGGATTTGAATGGAAGGGTGACATGATATGACTTTTATTTTAAAGAATTACTCTGGTTGCTATATTGAGAACCCAGAGCAACCAGTGTTGATAATAGACTTGGTGGGGAGAGGGGACAACTATTGCCGTAATTCTAGCAAGAGATAGGGTGGTTAGAGAAGTAATGGATAACCTGAGTAGTAGTCAGATTCTGGATGTGTTTTCAAGGTAGAGAAAACATTTCCTGAAATATTTGATGTTGGGTGTGAAAGGGAGGTTTTTGGTCTGAGCAAGTGGAAGTAAGGAATTGCTATCAAATAAGATGGGGAACCCTGTGGGTGGAACAGATTGGATGAGAGAGATTGGGAGTTTGGTTTTGTATGTCTGGTTTGGGATATTATTTCAACTTCCTAATGGAAATATAGAGTGAGCAGTTGGATATATGAGTCTTGAGTTCATGCAAAAGTTCTGAGCTAACACGTAACATTATATGGTATATAAATTATTTTACGAGCATAGTAAGTATAAAATATATAACATTTATTCTTTAAGTATTCTTCTCAAATAGTGAAAATTAATGATTGAATTTCTTTTCTACTATAAGATCAGTTTCCTGTTTGAAGAATTTATAAACTAACAAAGAATTTAGAGACTAAATTGTTTTAAATTTTGGATGCAGGTTGATTGACAGTTTACAAGTGCTCTTTATAAGTCTTGTAAAATAAAAATGATTATTTGTTGATAAATACATGCCAAAAATATAAAAATTTTGAAATGAAAATATCATTGAAGAGTATAATCTCTTAATAATAACCTTCTCTCGCTACATAAATTAATAAAAAAAAATTTTTGTGATTCATTTTGTGATTCAATCCTAATCAAAATCAAATAATTGGATGAAAATGAGGGGTGTCAATTACAGCGTTTTGGCGCTTAATTTACTAAAAGTCACTCAAATCTTTCAGGTTCTTTTTTTCTATGTCTTTAGAAAGAGAAATTTAATATTATTACCCAGGAAATTGAATTGCTCACTGTCTCTTAGATACTACATTTTGTGTGACATATATCTAATGAATAAGCAGTAACTTTTTAAAATTAGTGATACTAAGGAGGAAATAAATGGTTGTTATGTCATTCATTGACGTAACAGTGAATTGACTTAGAGTGTTCAATATTTTATTTAAAAAGGCTGTTTCATTTGTTTCACTCTGTTTAGAAAAGGAAGACCAGTGTCTCATGCCTGAAGCTTGGAATGTGGACCAGGGAGTAATTACCAAACTCAAGGAACAATACAAAAAGGAGAGAAAGGGGAAAAAGGGGGTGAAGAGTAAGTGGAAAACATTGTATCTATAAGTCATAAATCTTGCCTCTTCCATATCCCCCAATTTTTTTTCAATGTTTTCCTAAAACTACTTACTCTTTTTCTTTTCTACTCCTGACCTCTTTCCTTTTCACCTGCTCTCAGGGGTTGAAATTAAATGGTTTGCTATTTAATTATGAACTTAAAAAAAAGCATAACTGTGCATATGATTATGGAATTATAGTATGTCCCAATAATACATCCAGAGCCTCATGAGAGTATGGAACTTGGTATTCCAACATAGTGATAATTTGATTCTAAAAAAATATATGTGCTTAATTACAGTAATGATTTTTCACTGTAGACAATTTTAAATCTCATCTAGTATGACCCTCTCATAGTCCACCAAAATTATTGCTTATAATTTCATAAATTGGAGACAGAAAGAAAGTTAATTTCTACCCCTGAATATTCTATATGTTCATAATACATTTCATTTGCTCTCTCCACTATATGCTATACAGGGCACAGAGTCAAATACACAACTTCTAAAAGTATTTTCTAATTAAAACTTTTGACCAATTTCATTTATAATATTACCAATTAGCTTTTTTCTTTTTGATAAAATGTGTTACATAAAAAAACAACTAAAATGAAATTTCTAGCCCTGTGAATCATATAAGAGTATATATAATTCATTATGCAAATTATTAATAAAGTTTAGCAGTAGATCTAGTGAAGCATGTAAAATAGAAATACAAAAGCTTTTAAACATCCCTGAAAACCTTCTTACACACCTTTTTAGGAGGACAAGGCTAAGCCATCTCCTTGTGCTTCTATTCTCTTTGACCATGTGAACATGGATCTCCCCTTTTATGGCCTTAGGAATTTCTTCCTTTGGGATATTAAAGTGGTGTAAAGTGAGAATAAAATCCAGTTTAAGGAAACATGTTTAAGAGTTGCAAAAGACTCGAAGGATATACTTTTTCTTTTTTTTATTTATTTTATAGTGGTCCTAAACCTTATCAAAGA
Organism: Rhinolophus ferrumequinum; assembly: GCF_004115265.2. Lineage (NCBI taxonomy): Eukaryota > Metazoa > Chordata > Mammalia > Chiroptera > Rhinolophidae > Rhinolophus > Rhinolophus ferrumequinum. The sequence continues at coordinate 46,372,897 of NC_046296.1, forward strand.
CCAGTCATTCCTGCTGGGATAGTCTTTTACAACCTGGTAGTTACTGAGAAACATATAAATCTTTATTTAAAACATCTTAGAATTTACAAGTATTTAGGTCGAATGGATAAAATCAGTGACCATTATTGATGATGTCATTTGATGCCTTCTCATTATAAATTAAATCAATATAAATATTAAAGCATTAGAATATTTTGTACATTTTATTCAAATATACTGATAAAACATTTAATCTGAACAAACAATAGTGAGGCATGATTTGTTACAGCTTTTCAGAACCGTGACAAAACCAGTTATACTGAAGTTTTGAGGAAATACCATACAAGAGAAAATAAGGAGAACATTTGAATTTTTAGATTGACTTAAGTTGATAAATTTAAATCATTATACTACAATAATAAATGTCTTGAAATGTAAAAGATCTTTAAGTTGGAAAGGAATCCAGGACTTAATGTGGAATCCAACTACTATTACATTAATTATTCAGTTCTTGTCAAACATCAAGGCATTGCTGTAGTTGAAATTTAGCACTTAAGGTCTAAAACTGCACCATTTGACTGGAACGGTATTCCTACTAATAGAAGCTATTAGAGTTCCTAAATCTGAGGATTATGATCAGTATTCAGGTATAAAGCATGTAGGTTTTTAATGAGTCAAAGAAAAATCACAGGGGGAGAAATTTTAATGTCGTTACTGAAGATAGAGGTACTATATAGACTGAGGTTCAGCACATTTTGTTTTCATTGACAGTTCATCTTATCTTGATTAATGGTAATCTGGGAACAAGTGAAGATGATAAAAACAAAACAACTGAAAGACGATAAAAAGAGAACTGAAGCAAAGCTTTGAATTGAAAAAATGAAGCATTAATTTATAAGCCACCATAAATATTTTATTAATTGAACTGTTTACGCATTAGAAAAGTTGAGTCCTTTTAATATGGTCTAGTAGAAATATTTCCAGTCAAATTGTGTACTCCGATCATACTGTCTTGAACTATATTTCTAGGTATTAGTTAAAATTGCTTAAAAATAGTTGTATTCTTTGCTGGTATAGGAAAAAAAACGTAACAGACTATGGGTAAGATTTTCCCATTCTTAATTAAACTTGTAACAGGAAAAACTACCGAAGATCTGTTTCAGCCTCTATCCTATATAAAACAGTCAAAACAGGGATGTGAGAGAATGAAGAATCAAGTTTCAGGTAAGTAATCAGGGCATGAGACTTCACCTTGGGTACCATAGCTTCAGGTTGTAAGGCAATGAATAAAACAATTTAAATGAACAAACAAAAAGGAACATTATTGTTTAAGTTGATACATAGTAGTTTCACAATCTGTGGTATCTGTCTACATTTAGAGTAATATGCAAGGATTACAGAATAATATTTTTAATGGTCAAAATTGTACATGAACATTATTTCTCATGCAAATGGTGATATATTCAAGTAGGTTAATTTTTAAAATATATGTAAAATATTCTTTTCAAGAAATAATAAACTTAAAATAATTTGAAAACTTGGAAAATAATTACTTTTTAATATAGTAGGATAGCTTTAAAGGTGAATGTTGGCAGAAGTGAATAAAGTTTATGGTACCATTTTGATGCAGGTCGTTAATTCCATTTCCTCTTTTTTGTTCTCTTCCTCCTTTTTTGGGGGCTAGGACCCAATAGGTCAAAACTACAAGATATGCTTGCTAATTTGAGAGATGTTGATGAACTTCCCTCATTGCAACCATCTGTGGGTTCACCGTCCAGACCCAGCAGTTCCAGGCTTCCTGAACACGAAATAAATAGGGCAGATGAAGGCAAGTACTTAAGAATTCTCCAGCACAAGAAACTCTTGGATATACATATCTAAATTCAGTTATTAAAAAGGTCTCTCTAAGAATTGTATTCTACAAATGTTTGCTCTATGTATTATTCCCCAAATGTAGGCTTTCTTACATTCAGTGGGGTTTGATTCCAACTTCAATCTTTTAAGACTGAAAAAGGGTGCTTAAACTAAAAAACCAACTCTACATTCTGGTTTAGAATATGTGTGCAGTTTCAGAGAAAGCTATAGTCGGTGTGTGCTACATACATTTATTTTTATTTTTATCATTCAGAGGGCAGCACCACACGTAAGAAGCACGACAGTCTTAAGTTCCAAGGAATTTTAGCTCTCAGATGCCAGTTATGCTGCCCCTTGTTGCTCTCTCTTCAGCCCTCAAGTCTGCTGGCATAGCAAGTGGTGTGCGTTTTCAGGTTTTACTTGGCTGTTTCTAGAGCATTAGTTACAATATCCCAAACAATGTGTATGATCGCATCCAACGAGTCTTAGTCGTTTTTTTCTGAAGAGTCATTTGTATTTCACACCTGAATAAAATTATCTGAAAATGTTAGAAATGAAAACAAAACAAACAAAAAACCTGGTTGAGGACCTAGTGTGTTATAGTGTTGCATGAATCATTTGGTTGAAATTTTGGTGTGAAAATTGCTTTTCTAATTTAAACAATTCCCTCAACATTAGTAAATGTTTGGAATTGTTTGAATCCCCCCAGCAGATATATGGTTTGTTTGGGTAAAATCCATTTTTATTATTGCTGTTTTATTATGGTGGTTTAATTTATGCTTTACTTCATTCTGATAAAGATTTTAAGTAGAGTTTCTGCTACTGCTGTTTTTAAAAGCACATAACTATTTTTTTCATTTCAACAAATATTATGAATGAATCAAAAATTATAGGAATGAATCTAAAGCTGAAAAACACCTTGTAAATCTAGTTTTCTGCATATGCTAATTAATACAGTCAGCTTGTTTCTTTTAAGAAAAAATTAATTTACTTCTTTAATAGCCAAAGTTTAAACTACTGAATTCATCTAATAAACTCACAAATGTTTGTCATCAGTAAAGTAACCACCTCTAGAAAATTACTGAAAGACCATCTCTGACAGTTTGTCAGAATAATTTACGTTCACAAAAAGTGACATTTTATTATTAACCAAATTAAGTAAAATCTCTTTTAATTTGGCATTTTGCTTTTTAACTGGTTCTTCTATGATGGTGGCTGAAGGGATTAGATTGGAGTGTCCAGTGTTGTGAAGTAAGGATATTTAAATTGATCACAAAGTAAATCTGACATCATAAGGTACAATTGGTAGCTAAAGACAGCGTTCAAATGGACACTTTAAAAAAGTTTCTTTGAGCCCTCCCGCCACGGAGTAGCACGGAGTGGAGGCTTGGATGCATTCAAGATTTGGCTCCACGCATAACCCACCTCCATGGCCCAGGAAGGCATTGTTGCTAGAGGTGTAATGGACATTAATACTGCTTTACAAGAGGCGCCAGACCACCCTCGTCCGCGATGGCCTAACCACGTGGAATTCGTGAAGCTGCCCAAAGCCTTAGGCACCCAGCCCAACTTTGTGTACTTACATCCAACTGCAGTGAACCTACGTACGTCAAGTCGGTGGAGGCCCTCTGTGCTGAACACCTAATCCGCCTAATTAAGGTGGATGACAACAAGGAACTAGGGAATGGGTCGGCCTCTGTAAAATCCACAGAGAGGGAAAGCCCCACGAAGTGGTTGGTTAAAGACTGTGGTAGAGAGGTTCAGGCCAAGAATTCCATCGAGGAGTACTTCAGCTGCAGGAAATGAACAAGTAAACTTGGCTTTGTTTTCTTAATTTCTTTGAAACAAACATTCTTAAATGAAATATAAAACACCTACAGAAAACTGCTGAAGTCACAGGGGTATAGCTCAGTGATTTCTCACAAAGTGAACCAACCATGTCAGCGCTGCCTGGGCCAAGAAGCACAACTTGTCCAGGGCCCAAGAGCCGTGCCTTCTAATTCCCACTCCACCTCCCTCTTCAGAGGTAATCCTCGCTTCTACCACCACGCACTCATTTGGCCTCAGATAGGTACATTTTACAGTTGTAACCATTTTTGTTTGAAATTTCCTGTGTTCCTCCAGGTTATAGAATTAACAATTTTGTTTGAGACCAGATATGTTTATAATTATGTTTAATATGTTTGATACATGTTTAATAGTTGATCGAAATAATTGGGTAATTAGCATGAAATACCAAATGAGGAAAACCTACTTTCATTTAGTCACATTATGTTTCTGTGTAGTGAGAAAGGACAATGGACATTAGATTTGTTTCATGTTTTATTTTTCTAATTAGATGATAACCTTTAGCTATGGTTAAGATATGGAAAAAGCAGTTCTTCAGGATTTTCTGCTCACTGAATTTTATTATGTTTAAAAGCATTTAAAAATTATCAAATGTAGACATGCCTTTATGAGACTAATTGTTAGCTCTCGAGAGGTTTTTTTTATGTTTCTTTTGTCTTCTTTCAGTGGAAGCACTGACATTTCCCCCTTCTTCTGGGAAGTCATTCATCATGGGAGCAGATGAAGCCCTCGAAAGTGAACTGGGACTTGGAGAATTGGCAGGCCTGACAGTGGCCAATGAAGCCGATTCGCTAACTTACGATGTGAGTGGTAGTTTCATTTTTGTTGTTTTTACTCATTCTTTTTAAATACAAAGTTAATTTTATAGGAAAAGATGGCAATAAAGAAGCAAAACTTCACAAGTATAGAATTTGGTTCATTTTTTTAATCACAAACTTTGAAAATGTGAATATATTATAAAGATAAACAATAATATTTTTCACATCATATAGAGATTAAAACTATGGGGTTTACCTAAATCTGTAAGTCAACATAGCTTGTTTATTGTTTTTAGATAAAGAATTCCCTTTTCCATTACCAAGTTTAGATTTTGTTTTATGGTTTAGGGCATCAGTGACTAATTGAAATTCATACCTGCTGAGGGCATTGTTTATCTTGCTTCTTCAGTACATCATAGGTATCCTGCTGAGAAGTGATTTTTAGCTGCTGTTAGGCAAGGATATATACAGGATACTTTCCAGGTAGTAAGGCTGACCTATTAGTGATTTGGACTAAAAATCATTATGCATCCCAAACACAGTTGTTTTATAAATGCATTTATAATTGTTTGTCATAATCGTCAGAAAACTAGCTGCATATTTCATAAAGTATTTACAACCTATCTTATTTCTTCATTTAAAATCCTCTCAGTTTGCCTCTTGCTACTTCATTATCTTCGTTGGAGGATTCATTATAGTTCCTGCCACATGGGGGATGTAGTGTGGATGCCTAAGCAGACCAAGGATATGATAAGAAAGTACTCCAAGGAGAAACCCTCACCACTCATTCCATTTTCTGCAAATCCAAAACTCAGTTTCTGTGCTAAGTCATTTAGTAAGTGTTTTGGGTTCTGCCTCCAAAAACAGCTGAAATCCGTGTGCTTCTTTTTACCTCCCATCCTAGTCAATTTTTTTTCTTTACCTGGAACTACTATAATAACCTAATCAAAACGGGCTCCTTATACTCCATTCTCCACATCTGTGAAACAGACTTTTTAAAAACCATTTCTATTTCCACTGTTTTTGTAACCTTATATTTTCATCTATCTTAAAAACACCATTTAGTTGACTTGTTTTTTTCATTGAACCTTTGACAAACTTTTAAATTGGAGCATTTAGTCCATTTCTTTTTAAAGTAATTATGATATCTTTGGATTTAAGCATTGCATCTATTTATGTCACCTATTCTATGTTCCTTTTTTCTCCTATTTTTGCCTTTATTGGGATTTTTTTTTTTTTTATAAAGAGACTTTTTTTTAAACATACATTCATTTATTATTATTATTTTTTTATCATTTTTTGGGGGGGGGAACATTGGGGAACAGTGCGTTTCTCCAGGGCCCATCAACTCCAAGTCATTGTCCTTCAATCTAGTTGTGGAGGGCGCAGCTCACTGGCCCATGTGGGAATCGAACTGGCAACCCTGTTGTTCAGAGCTCGTGCTCTAACCAACTGAGCCATCCGGCCACCCCTGATTATTTTCTTTATTATTCGCCCCTTTCCCCCATTATTTGGAGTTTATACACTCTTCATTACTCTTTTAATTGTTACCCTAGAGGTTACCATAAACACATCCTTTTAACCCTGTTTGAAAAGCTCCCACCCTACGTATGTGTCATTCTTGTGACATATTTTATTTCTCTATACATTTATCTGCAGTCTTACATGAAGACTTGCCTTGGGGAACATCTGTTTCCAGGCTTATTCATGTAGTTGTTGAAAGGCCTTGGTTCCTTGCTGGCTATTGGCTGGAGACTGTTTCCTCACCACATAGGCCTTTCTGTGGCTTCCTCCGGTGTGAATGCCCTTGAAAAGAGCGGGGGCGAAAACATCCAAGATGGAAGGGTTTATAACCTGATTGTGGAAGTAATTTGTTCCCACTTTGCTAATGCTATTGGTCACACAGAGCAGTCCTGTAATGTGGAAGAGGACTACACAAGGTGTAAATACGAGGAGGTGGGCCTGATTGGGGACATTCTTAGTGGCTGCCTACCACAGTAAGACATTCAGGAGGAATCTGATTGCTCTTCATATGAAAACCTTTCAGCTCTTTAACAAGATCAGACAGGAGTCAACTCATTTGTTCCTCCCACCTTCCTTCCCCCCCTCCCCGAGGATAACTAGCTCTAATTCTTACAGTAGTTCCTTGCATAGTATGTTTTGTCATCTCTTATTGCCACAATTGTGACATGTCCTATCCAAATTTTTCTGCAGGTTTTTAAACTTCTGGGTTCTAAATTATAGTATATATTGAGTGTAGCCTCTGAAGCCAGACTGCTTGGGTTTGAATCCAGACTCCTCCACTTACTAGAGGGCAAGTCACTTAACTTCTCTTTTCCTTACATGTCTAGTCTAAAGTGGGATAATGTTAACTCCTACTTCATAGAGTTGTGAGGATTAAGTGAGTTAATGCATGTTAAGTCTTTTGAGTAATGTTCAAAATATTAATGCTCAAAATAGCGTTTATTGTTAGTATTATGTTGGTTTTTGTCATGGTAATTATGGTAATATTTCTCCAGTGTGTTCCTAATACTTGTTTCACTGTTACTTACTTAAATCTAGCATGATTATTAGCCTTGGAGTGTGAAGAGCTCGTACATGGTGCTAGTGTAAAGTCAAACACCAACCTGTTTAGCTTTCCTATTACTTGGAATGAAAAAAATAGTCCTTTTTTTCCTTTCAGTTGTTCAGATGGAGTTTCTATGGAAGAAGGCAACATAACCATGAGTGTATCTTACCAATGGAATCTATTTTTATGTAACATCTGATTGTCTCTTCTAATTTTAACATTTTATGTTTCTGGTCTGTAAACTTTGTTGAAAATATTTAGCTCTTGTTAGAAAATATTGGAAATCTCAAAAGTATGATGATATTCTATGATATTAACATATTTAAAGATAACTTAGTTTTTCAGCTCTTACCCTAAAATTAGTTTTTATACTATAATTTAGGTTGAAATTACTTCTTTTTTTTTAAAATCATCCCAGTGAAGATCTGTTTTATGTTATTAAATTATTTGATTTTTTTAATGTTGAATTATGTTACCTGTTTTCTTATAGCATTCATATTTCTTCAGAGAAAACCACTGTTGACATATTGCTAATTTTGCCTATTGATTTGGTTATTTACATTTAAAAATTGTTGTTTTGAAAGTTGCAAAAATGGGATGGTTTAATGATAAATCAGCAAAAATTATGTTGAAATATTATTTTTCCCCCTATCGTAATTAAATGTATAGTCATCCTTTTTTTGTTTCTTTAATAGATAGCAAACAATAAAGATGCATTGCGGAAGACATGGAACCCTAAGTTTACATTAAGAAGTCACTTTGATGGCATTCGAGCCCTTGCTTTCCACCCCATTGAGCCTGTTTTGATAACAGCATCAGAGGACCACACATTAAAAATGTGGAATTTGCAGAAAACAGCCCCAGCCAAAAAGTGAGAATGTCTTATTTTAACTATTTGAGTATTTTAATTAACAGATTTTCAGTAGAAAAATACTCACTTTATTATTTATTATTCCCCAAATATCTCTTCCAGTTCTTCTTCACCATATCACATAATTTAGACTGTTTGTCTATTCATACTCACAATTGAATGTTAGGTTGGAAAACTAACACTTAGGGAAAAATGGTATTATCTGATGATTTTCCCGGATTTGTGAATCCTGATTACAATCCTTATACAGTATTTTAACTGTGTCATATTTAGGGAGGCTTTTCCTTTGTACTGAAATTTTCTACTGTTGTTGGAAGCAGGTTTAGACATGTTTAATCATCAACCCTCACCCCATCCTGCCCCATTGTTTACAAGGTTTGTTTGAACTTGTGGAGTGGAAGGGAGGGAAGGCTGATTGGGAGGGGTGAGGGGCTTCTCTTTGATCTGGTCTTTTGACCTTGACCCTTGAGGTACTTTCCATACCCACCGAGATGTCTAGACTAAAAGGCAGTGTTGTGGCCGTCATTTAACTGCTAGTCTTGCCTTGCCCTTTGGTCCCTCCCTAAGCATGGGCAGACATGAGTTCGTATAAACCCTTTTATCACTCACCAAGCTAGTCCTAACCCCAGTTGTTGGGGTCTTTATTGAAGCTCCTCTCCTTTCTTCCTTGGGTCACATGGTCTAGAACCCAGCATCTGCTAGCAAGGGCCCTTCTATAGTGTCAGGCATTTCTGTTTTTAGAAGAGTAGAAATGAACACCAAATAGATACTACAGAAGTTTTATTACTGATAGAGAAAGCATATCTACTGCCCAGTTTAAAAGAGATCAGTGTCATTCCTGCTCTGAGTCATACATAGACTAGGTAAAATACTTGATTAATCAGTCTTTATCAGTTAGCTGGACCAGATCTTGCTAAAACCAAGTGAATCCTCATTTGGATCAGGTATCTTCAGCAGGGAAAAATTATTTCTTGTTTATAAGCTGTGCCTTTTGTCTTTCTTGTTCTTTGGTCACAGTGGGTATCACATTAGACTAAAAAATATCAATGTGTTATGATATATTCTTGACTAAAATTTAGAAAAATATTGAAACAAGTTTCTTGCTGGTGATAATACTTCCACATGTAAATAACAGTGGCCTTGAACTTAAAACTTTGGAAATAACTTGAGGAGAGCGATCATATGCCTATAAAAAATTGCAATACAATTTAGAAAATGGTAAATACTTGACTTTAAATCCAGTTTCCATTAACAGTCATGGCCAGTTTAGACACTGTAGAGTACTCATATAGTCAGTGTTCTGTAATGAATGACCTGATAACTTGGACAGTTTCTTCTAGTATCAAGGACAGACATATTAGCCCTCATAGAAACACCAGGACATTAAAGTACCATTTATTGAAATTCTGTGTGTATGGTTCTGTCCTGGGCTGTTTTACTTGTAGAATCTCATTTAATTCTATGAGTATTTGGTGTTATTCCTGTTTTTTTGTTTTATTTTAAACATAGAAGAATCTGAAGTTCCAAAAGATTGAATAATTTGCCTAAAGTTTGTCAGTTAATGACAGAACTGGACATTGAATCCATAATTTATGATGTAACTCAGCCATACTGTTTACTACTGAAACTTAGAGTGCTAAAAGTCCTCTCCCTCTCTGATTTAGGAGTACATCTCTTGATGTGGAGCCTATCTATACATTCAGGGCTCATAAGTAAGTATGTGTTTTTTCTTTTTTAAAATATCAACATCACTATAAATCAGCCTGATTAAAATATTTTATTTTCTTTCACTTACGTATTCATGTTACTTATTTTTGTATTTTGTATTTAGTAGCTTTTTTTAAAAAATAATTTTAAAAGAAACTGGCAGATAATATAATGTTAAAAACAAGTTTATTACTACCAAACAGGAATCCTTGCTGACATTAGATTTTGTTTGCATGATGTTTGAATGTATGTATGTATGTATGTATGTATGTATATGTGTGTGTGTGTGTGTGTGTGTGTGTGTGTGTGTGTATATCTTTTAAAAGATAGTTGAGGAAATTAGATTTAAATATTAGAAATCCTGACCTTTTTTCCCTTAAGGATAACCTAGATAAAAATATCCAGGAAATTTTTTTTTTATTGTGATCACATATTATTTGCTTTTCTTGTTTCCATTTAAGCTTAAGGAATATACATATTCACTTGATTTAGCAGAGAGATTAGCGTACTTTTCATATAAAGGGTCAGATAGTACTGTGTTTCCCCAAAAATAAGACCAGATCTTATATTAATTTTTGCTCCAAAAGAAACATTAGGGCTTATGTTCAGGGGATGTCATCCTGAAAAATCATGCTAGGGCTTATTTTCTGGTTAGGTCTTATTTTCGGGGAAACACGGTAAACATTTTTAGTTTTTTTAGGCCACATATTTTCTGTTGCATATTCTTGTTTTCAGTTTAGTTTAGTTTTGTTTTACAACCCTTTAAAAAATGTAAAAACCATTCTTAACTTGAGGACTGTTCAAAAACAGATGACTAGCTGGATTTGGCCCACATACCATAGTTTACCAGCTTTTGGTTTGGTAGAAGAAGAAAAATGAACAATGGTTTGATAGTATTTTTATTCATTGTACAAAGCTGAAAAATAGAAGCCATTTGAATACTTAAGTATTGTTATTTTTAGTAAGTCCTATTACCAGATAATTTTTGAGACCAGAAATTGATTTGAATCTCCCAGAGGTCCGGTGCTCTGTGTGGTGATGAGCAGCAGTGGCGAGCAGTGTTACAGTGGTGGTGCTGATGGGCTGATCCAGGGCTGGAACACCACCAACCCCAACATCGATCCCTATGACTCCTATGGTATGTGCGTCCCCAAGGTCTGCAAGCATAAAATGGTTTCTTTTCACACAGTTTACATAGCATGCATACAGAGAAAATGAGATAGTTTAGAAAATAAATGGGTAAAAGGGAATCATGTCTTTATTTTGTTAAAAAGCTCTCCTGTATTTAGGAACCAATTTGATATATGATGCTGAAAGAAAAAAGAAAAAAATGTATTTATTCTTCCTGAAAAAAACCGTTTCCACCACCCAAAGTCTTATTAATTGGAGATACTGACTTTCTGGATAACTGTTTTCTTTATCTAGGCATCTGAACAGTACTTGATACATTATTACTAATCTGCAATCATAATTTATCACTAACCTTAATAAACAAGTTTGAGGGAAAGCGCATGTTGGCATCATCTTCTTGATCAATTATTGGAGGGCAAAGAGGCTAATTACTTTTCAAGTCCATGGCACCAAAATATTTAAAAGTCATTAAAAATTAAGAGGTGCCCTTTAATCTTGGGAATACGACCATGAAATACAGACCCTTATTATAATGTATCACTAGCTATTACTGTAAATTTTCTAGTAAAAACTGGTTTAGGAATTGATTATATTGGTTTCCTCTTAAATTCTCAAATGGTACGAAGTATCATATTTGTCATTAAACCATATTTTATTTTGTCACTTTAGTTTAATTTTACCACCAAATCTAAGTAAAGATAAGAAATTTAATATCCAAAATTTTTCCCAACATTCCTTTAATAAGCATTTAACATAAGTTTTGTGAACGGTGAACTTCCTCTTCCACCCAGTTCTCTTACAGATTTATCTGGTTCATGCTTTTCCATGTTTCCGTTCTCTGTGTATCAGAGGATCGATCAGTTGTCCTCATCCTGTCCCCTTTTTGCTCTTGACCTCATTCTCTCCTTTCCTTTGAGAGTGCACTCTATCATCCCCCCCTCCCCCAGGCTTGCTTCCATCTTAAGCCTTCCTCTCTTTGTTCTCTTTCCATCCCCTCAGCATTTAAGTAAATTCAGCTATCCCCCTTCCTGAGCAAGGGGAAGGCTTTTCTGGCTCCATTTCCCTCTCTGGTTTCTGTTTAGTCTCTCTTTCCTTCATCATCTTTGTCTCTTTGGTGGTATTGTCTAGAAAACACAATTACTAGTTACCAATTCCATGTCCTTTTCCTGTGCACCATCCCCCTGCTTTCTGTCTTCTGGTTATACCACTTAAATATAACAAGATTTTCAGTGACTACCTAATTGGCTCCAAGGGGTATTTTACAAACTTTATTTTACTAGATATATTGGCTATCTGAAACTGTGGACCACTCCATCCTTTTTGAAATTTGTCCACTATTGACTTTTTTGGCATGTAACACTGACAGTTTCTGTTCTCTATTCTTTATAAACTCCTTTTATTTTTCTCATCTTAAATATTGGCATCAAGGCCCAGATTCCAATCCATTCTTTACATTGTCCACATATCCTTTGGTAGATTGAAGCCACTCTGTAGTTTTATATGCGGTTGACTCATAAATCTCTTCTTTAAGTCTCAGACTGCTTACAGAACATTTCAAAGTGGCTGTTTCCTAGTCTATAAATCCCCATAGTGTTATGTTTCCTCTCCCCTGTATTCTTTGTTTGTTGGTGGTGCTACTAGAATTAGTCAAATTAGAAACATAAGAGTTATCCTTGATTCCTTGTTCTGTTTTACTGTCCACACCTTATTAATTACCTAGTCTTTTTGATATCACCCTCTAAATATTTTTTGAATTTATTCCTTCTGCTTTGTCCCTTTTACCACTGCCTTCACTTGGGTCTTCATAATCACTCTCTCAGTCTACTGAAACAGTCCCCTTGCTTTCTTCTTGATTTTATCCAGCCTGTTTTCACTACAGTCCGAGTTACCTTATTAAATACTTACTTCTCCGTACTGACCCTGGGAAACCCTTCAGTGGTTCCCTATTGCTTTGCGGATAATTTCCAAGTACCTTAATATGTCTTAGGAATCCCACCATAAACCAGCCACTCTCATCTCATCCACTTCCTGCCTCAAACTTCATACTTCTGTGATACTGAATTGCTTATAAATTTCCTCACATATCATGCTGTTTTTCCTTCTGGGATTTTGTAGGTGCTGCCTCCTTTGTCAGGAATGTCTTCCCTCTGTTCTTTGCCTAATATCTCTACATTCTAGGTGTCATTCTCTTCAAGAAGCTTTCACTCATCCCAGTTTCTCTCCATGTAATGGGTGTCACTATTATTATACTTATCACATTGTTTTTGGAGGACAAGCATGGCAATGTGTCTTAATCATCTGTGTGATCCCAGCATCTAGCATAGTGCCTAACACACAGTGTGTCTTCAGTAATACTTTATGGGATGGCTGAGATACAGCACAGATAACCACCAGTGACATTTTCAACTTAACATCTGTGAGCCATCTTGAAAGTACCACTTCATAGAATCATTGTGAGGATTAATAATTAAAGTTCCCAATTTGACTTTTATCAGAAACAGTGTTAAGTGATCCTCCCCCTGCTTGTCCTCCCTCCCCCATGTGCACATCATTCATATGTAAGTTACTGCTGTTTGAGAATTTGGAGATTCCTGGAGGCCTCAGTTCATGTCCATTATGTCAGAGGCCTGTTGCTCCCAGGAATAACTGCCATTCATAGTATAGTTGGGTAAGTGGCCTAAAGGAGTCTATCCACAGTGCTAAAGGAGGTCAGAGGAGGGAAAGATCTCTGTTTACTTCCTCAGGGAATAATTTATAAATTTAAAATTCTCCATTTGCATATTTCCAAGCCTGTTTTTAATTATTGCAGCATTTCAGAAGAGTGATAGACACTAGGAAGCATGTTTTATACTGTTACTGGGTGCTTTGTTCCCCTCTGTAATCTAAGTATCTTTATAATTGGTTTTCCTTCTCCTGATTTTGCATTCTTGCTGTTTTGTATAGATCCTTCTGTTTTAAGAGGCCCTCTGCTAGGCCACACCGATGCAGTCTGGGGTTTGGCTTATAGTGCAGCACATCAGCGTTTGTTGTCCTGTTCAGCAGATGGCACTCTCCGTTTGTGGAATACAACTGAGGTTGCTCCAGCCCTGAGTGTATTTAATGATAATCAAGGTACGTACTTTTTAAAATTATTTTGCTGACTCTTTTATAAAATTCTAAATTATCTAAATTGTGTCTTATTATAAAAACAAACATACAAATAAATGGTTCCAAAAATTCTTACTGTTCAAATTTAATTTGAAGGGTTTTTGAAGTAATGACAGTATATTCTATTTGAATTTCCAACTTATGTATAATTTAAAAAGCATAGTAGTTGATAAAAGAGCACATCTTAAAATTTTTTTAATGATATAAGATTTATATGTAGTACAAAACAGATATTAAGGACACATTTTAATGAGTTTGATAAATGCATAACTCTTCCATCAAGATACAGAATGTTCTCCTCACCTCCCCAAAGTTCTTGCGTGCTTCCCAGTCTCCTCTCCCCATTCCCAACCAGCTGTGATTTCTGTCATCATAGATTAGTTTTGTCTCTTCTAAACCTTCATATAAATGAAATAATACAATGTGGACTCTCTGTATCTGGCTTTATACACTCACTATAATTTTTTGGTGATTCATCCATTTTGTAGTTAAGTATCAATAATTTATTGTTTAATAGTATTTCATTCAACCACAATGTGCTTATTCATTTACCTCTTAATGGACATTTGGATTGTTTCTGGTTTTTCGCTATTATGAACAAAGCTGCTATGAACATTCATATGTTTTTATTATATGTGGGTAAAGACCTAAAAGTAGAATTGTGTGTTTAACCTTGTATGAAACTGCCAAACTTTTTTTCAGCATGGTTGTGCCATGTTACACCACTGACAGCAATGTATGAGAATTCTAGTTTGCTCTACATCCTTATTTACTAACATTTGGTGTTGTCAGTCTATTTAATTTTACCCAGTCTAAAGGGTGTGTGACAGTATTTCATTGTGGTTTAATTTGCATTTCCTTGGTGGCTAATTATTTTGAGCATTTTTATGTCTCTATCAGTCATTAATATATCTTCTGTAATATGCTCATTTTTGAACTGTTAGCTTGCTTTAGTTAGATTTTTGAACCAAATGAAAAAAATCAGATTTTATATATATATATGTCATTTTATTTTTTTTGTTTATAAATAAGCTCCAAGTTTTAGCCAAGCTTTACCCTATTCTAGATGATAAAAATACCATCTTTATTCCTGAGCTCTCATAACTTGTGTCTAGGTTTTGATGAGTTGCCTGCATCTGATATTTACATGACTCTACCAATAACAGTTTGAATTTTACTTTTTAAATTCCATATTTTTGATGAATTAGAATTTATAATAAGAGATGGGCTTTTATAATGAATTCTCATGTTGCCACTCTAAGCCCCAGGTTGAGGTGGAAGCAGCAAAACTTGTTGTACATACATGTTTTCCATTTTTTTCCTGAATAAAGGCCGGCATTCATATTATATATGAATATAATATATTCATAATATATATGAATATAATATATATGAATATAATATATATATCTGAGTAACACATAGAAGATGTACTGAACAGGTAAGAATAATAAAATAGACTAGGGCTAAAAGAAACCAAACAGATAATCTCCATTGAATGGCTATGAGCAAATTCTTATTCTAATGTCAAGCCTTACTTCTTAATAAAATCATGCAACTACTTGTTTTGCTGTATTTTAAGCACACTGTCAAGTAGACCCTCTAACTGCCATTCTCTTTGAATATGTTCTGACTTTTTTAGAATTGGGAATCCCTGCCTCTGTGGATCTAGTGAGCAGTGACCCGAGCCATATGGTAGCATCATTCAGCAAAGGATATACAAGCATCTTTAACATGGAAACTCAACAACGCATTCTCACTTTAGAATCCAACCTAGATACAAGTATGTATACCAATTTTAAATAGTCTGTGTTTGGCTCAATTTTTTAAACTTTATCAAAATTATCACTACTGGAGTCAAGTATGAAAAATACTTGTCATTATAAAGTCTTCTGCCTCTTAAATCACAGAACACAGTTACTTAGAAGGATATAATGATTTACAATTGAGTTTAAGACTTGGGAGTAAAGTTTATGTACATTTATAACTATACTATTTGAAATAGCATTTGAACTATTCCAGATAGAGGTCAAGTTTAATTTTATACCAAATGATTAGTTTTCAGTTCTATTTGAAGAAAATATTCTGAATATAAAATAAATCTATTTTTCATTTCTCATAATTTGAATTTTTAAGTCTATTTTATATTAGTAATATAATTTGACATAGCTTAGTACTGATTAGAATATAGATCAGGTTATGCCTTTCAGAATCTGAAATCTGAAGCATCTTATTGGATACAGGAAGTCAGGAAATAAATCATTTCTCAGATTATGAGGAAGATATTACAGAATTTTTTTGGCTTACGGCTCTTTTAACCATTGATTGCTTAATCCAGACAATGACTGTTTAGGTTGCAGTTGGTAGAACTACATACACATACACTGTTATTTTAATTTGCAAACTAGCTTTAAAAATAATTATTCCGTTCTTCATTCCATTTTGGTTTTCTTCATTTTCTCTTCCCAATCTCTTGTTCTCTGTGAGAATTGTTTGGAGAAGTAGGCATGAAGACAGCTTTGAACTATTTGATTGTAAAAGAGAGAGGCAAAAAAATTAAATTGAGATTATGGCATCGGAAAAAAAAATTTTTGCCAAGAAATATAGGTTTTTAGGCTCTCAATAAGTTTAAAATGTATGTATATGACCTAAAGCTATAGTAGTAAAGTAAAAAACCATATGAAATTAAGAAGGGTGTGAACATTTTTGGAATTACCTTCAGAGATTGTGGTCAATTCTTTAAATGTCCCGAGTGGTAAATGTTGACTTTTAATGACTGCTACAGATTAATCCAACGTCAAGTCTGGTGGACGAAATGATTAATTGGACTAGGCGATTCCGTTTTTTTCCCCCCAAGATGGGTGAAAATGTCAGACTATAGTCATCTGACTTTTTGCCTGATAACTGGAAGCATTTGCTGAAGAAAACTACCAAGAGTATTTTGAGCAAAGGCAGCATTATTGGAATAAGTTAAAATTATTTTGAGTTAAAATAATGCGTCCTGAAATTTCCTAAATTATCAATTTGATTACTTTAGAGTTGTATAGAGCAAACTTAAGTTAGTCTTTTATTCCTTTCTACTGTGACTGCCCTTGAGCTATTTATATTTGGGTATGTTCTATTCTGTAATTTAGCAGATGCTTTTTTAAATTCAAATTCAGACCAAACATATTTCAAGGGAAAAGTGAATTTCATATAGAGTTTAAAAGGATGAAGACACTTGTTAGAATCAGATTAAATTATCCTTTCTCATTGAGGTCAATTGTGGTTTCACTGTGATAAAGTCAAAGGTAGTTGAAGCAGGTAATTGGGTACTTGTGAACCCAGTGAAAGGCAAACCATTTCTAAGCTGCAAGCTGAATATGAATATTTGGAGAATTGTTTTAATTCATTGTTAGAATAATGCCTGGTAGGCCTTCAGTTTATTTCTAGTGTTCTTTGCATTTTGCGTACTTGTCTGATTTACCATCCAGTGGAAAAGCTTCCTAAATAAGAATTTTGATTTGCCTGCATCCATCATTTGATTCCCGTTGTACTTATATTCTAGGTCTGAAAGTCACTGAAGCTACTTACATAAACTTCTGTCAGAATATGTGGGATATTTAAAGTATTTGTATTTTGTTATTCTCCTGCTATACTTTAGACAGGGTATTGCTCAATGGTGTGATATTTCTGGAGGGGAAAAAAAAATTCATAGGCAGAATTTTTTTTTGGGGGGTGGGGGGTTAGCTTTTGATGGTTTCAAAGTCCTCTGGTCAACCTTTTTTTTTTTTTTAATTTCAGGTGTACAAAACAATGTAATAGACATTTATACCCCTCACAAAATGATAATCCCCCTCCCCCAATCTACTACCCCTCTGACATCATATATAGCTGTTACAATTCCATTGACTCTATTCTCTACGCTGTACTCCACATCCTGTAACTACATATGTATTAAATTATAGTTGACATTCATCGTTATTCAGCTTCAGCTTCAGGTGTACAGCGCAGTGCCATAGGCTGAATATTGAAACTAAGTTCTTTACTTAGGACCATTTAAATTGAGTATAACTGATCCAAAGCTTACTCTACATGGTCAGGTGACTGCCTTCAGCATTGGAAAAAGACTATCTTCAATTTTAAAGCTGTCATATTTCTAGGAAACATGAAAATCCAATGGAGCAGACTAATGCTACTGCTATTTTTAGCTATATTTAACTATATTTTATTGTGACTATAAATTCATAATACCTATTCTAATATTAAAAATTGTTATTAAACTTGTTATTTTGAAGTAATTTTTAATTTGCAGAAAAGTTTCAAAAATAGTACAGGAACTCCTGACTACCTTTCACTAGATTTGTCAGTTTTTAACATTTGCTGCATTTTGTCACATTTACTTTATCATTCTCTGTATATGTGTATAATTTTAAATTCTGAATCACTTAAGAGACATCATACTCCTATACCCTTAGATCCTTTATAAAATGTCATTCCTAAGAACAAGGACGGTCTCTGACATAGCACATTACATTATCAAATTCAGCAAATTTAACCCTGACACAGTGCTGTTGCCTGAGTTATGATTTACATTCAAATTTGCCAGTTGTCCCAATAATGCACTTTAAAAGGACATCCTTTCCTTTCCCTGGGTCATGATAATAATGATTTTTAAACTCTGATATGTCTTAAATTAGTGTTACCTTTATGTAGATTTCCCCCTTTTTTCTTACAAAAAGTATCTTAACAAAATCACTAATTAAACGTAAGTTCTTAATTATTGAGTTCCTTTTGATAAAAGGCTTTGAGGAGAAACTTTTGATAGCGTAGGTAGCAGTTTTGGCAGTTGTCTGATTTGTGTGAGCCATCTGGTTGGGATAGAAGTAGAAGTTAGAATAGGTACTTTGTCACAGAATTTTGGGGGAGTCACAACTTTTTCTAGACCTTTGTTCATTCACTGTGATATGGGCCAAATGACACGTCCTGGCCTGCCTGTTTCATTATAAAGAGAGGATGCCAAAAAATGTATACACGTTTTAAGAAATGAAAACTTTTAATTGTAATACTCAATATATACCCATAACAAAAGATAAATACAAGTCACGTTTGACTTCTGCGCTTACAAGAGGTACTCAAAGTGGTTACCATCAGTGTCCAGACACTTCTGATTACGACGAACTACTGCTTGAGCATAGATAGAGTCTCTTAAAATGTGTATACATTTTTTTGGCACCCCGGTATATACTTGAAATCTCTTGAAAACTATTAAGTAGTACACAAAAAGTAGTATTGGAATGCTGACTATTTAAAAAATCCAAACGTGGTAGGCTGTCAAATGATGACCATTTGTATTACAGTGAGAAAGAGAAAATTAAAGTGTTAAGATACTCTCTTTGTCATGTGTATCATTAGATGATAACCATGTGATAAAGAGGTCTCTATCTAGAAATAATTGAGATTTAAATTTGGGCATTATCTACATGTAATTAATGATGGAACTTTATTAAAGTAGCAGAAATATCACAGAACATTGTAGAATAAGAAATGCCAGTGGCTCTATGATAAGCCCTAGGTGGCACCCATTGATAGCAGGTGGTAGAAAAGGAAATTCTAATTTTAGGTACCTCTAGATTTGTCAGTAGAGTATTACTCAGGCAAGTCTCATTTCCTAACATTGAAATTATGAACACAATCGCAGAATAAATGGACTAAAGAAAAATTAAAGTCACATCATTTGCTTTTTCAGCCTCTTAGGTGAGTTTTCAGTTCTCTTTTGTGTGAAAAAATAGTAGCTTTGACTAATTTGTGTTGTCTTTAATTTTTTTTTCTTTTTAGCAGCCAACTCTTCCTGCCAAATAAATAGAGTCATCAGTCATCCCACTCTTCCCATCAGCATCACTGCTCATGAAGACAGGCACATCAAATTCTATGATAACAATACAGGTAAGAATTTATTAAAAATTGAT
Source organism: Rhinolophus ferrumequinum (assembly GCF_004115265.2). Lineage (NCBI taxonomy): Eukaryota > Metazoa > Chordata > Mammalia > Chiroptera > Rhinolophidae > Rhinolophus > Rhinolophus ferrumequinum. Next base: position 46,392,709 of record NC_046296.1, read on the forward strand.
TGTTGTTAAAAAAAAATCTCCACTATAAGTAGGTTAAGATCAGTGTTTATCAGTGGCTTTATTGTCAGGGAATAGGCGTTGAAACACAAAAACACTCTCTCAGCTCAGTTTCTGTTCATTCCATCCAAATCCATTGAGAGCTACTCTTCGTGATCTCACGTAGAATCATCTTGGTTAATTTAATTGTAAGTACGTGGTATATTTTGGCCCCAGAGCCAAGGTTATCACTAGGAACATAATGAAAAATTCATTCAAACACCAATAAAAATGATCTCTTACTGTGAGTATATTGGGGGAAAGTAGAAACATGTACTGTGGAAAAGTAGAAGTAGAGGCATATGATCATTATATTTTGTTTAAAATTGTTCAAGTTTTGAATAGCCTTAGTGTTCAGATTGAAAACTCCTGAGTCATTTGGTTTATCTTATTCATTTTTCCATGGACTAATCTTTTCTGCATTATAATACTGTTTCATCCAGATTGATTTGAATTGGGGCTTTCCCAATTTTTATTGGATTATATTTCACTAGTCTAACGGAAGTTCATGAAGAGTTGTGCTGGTAGGAAAACACTCTGTTAGCAGCCATATTTACCTGAGTATCAGCTATTGGCTTTGTAAATATGTTGACTTTTGCTGACTTTGCTTAGCTATAGGTGATGGGTAATTTAATATTTTTAAACTTTCTATATATTGTTTCCACCAAAATTGTAGCCAGGTTTTCTCTCTGTTCCTTAGTCTTTGTCTCAGTCTCTTCTTCTGTTTCCACAACCCATATAATTTGCCTATAGCTAAAGGATGCAAAGTAAGTGATTAACAGTGTATAAGTTTAGTTAATGAACATGACTTAAAGAATATTTGTGTAGAAATTACTAACTTTTGTATTGTGATTCGAAAGATAAAAATATGATCTGCAATTTGAGCTTTTGTTTCTCATCATGACTATGGCTAGACTGGGGAGGGAGACACTGTTGTTTTAGCTGATGAAAAAAGCTCTTGATGCAGTAAGTACACCGAGAGGTGTGACTGGAGAAACCAGTGTAATGTTGTAGTTGGCATATATTCAGGATGAGGAAAGCTGTTAATAAAGAGTAACAATCTCTTTTTCCAAAGGCAAACTGATCCACTCAATGGTAGCCCACCTAGAAGCCGTTACAAGTTTAGCAGTTGATCCTAATGGCCTATACTTGATGTCTGGAAGTAAGTACATCAATTGTGCATTATTTATTTATTCTTTTTAATTTCATGTTAATGTGATTTTTCCTTTCAATTTCTTTTCTTTTGATAATAGGTCATGACTGTTCAATACGGTTATGGAACCTAGAAAGTAAGACATGTATCCAAGAGTTCACAGCTCATCGGAAAAAGTTTGAAGAATCAATTCACGATGTAGCTTTCCACCCATCCAAATGCTATATAGCCAGCGCTGGGGCTGACGCACTGGCTAAAGTCTTTGTATGACAGAATGCATCATCCTCACCTTCTAGCTCTTTACAAATAATCAACTGCACAAAAGAGATACAGAAGACCAGGGCAAGAATCAACCCATCCTGCCCTTTCGTTCTGCTGAAGGAGCACAGAGGACATTTGTTAAAGTATAGTTTTGCAATTCGTATACTGTTTTCTAAAACTAAGGTTTGTTCAGGTTGCTGCAAGCTCAGCTGAATCTATGAGCCTGAAAACTGTTTCAAATTTCCCCCAAAATAGAAGCTATTATTTCTGAGGTGGTTCTAATTCGCTAGGCAGGCCTGAGCGAACTTAAGTTTAGTTTGTCCCCTACTGAGTAAATAGGGCACACTATATGGAATAGTTAAATAGCTTGGTGGCTGGGAATAGTAGAAGAAGAGCAGAAAGTTAGACCTAGTTCTCCCCTGAGAAATCTTGTTAAACACATTAGTAGTCAAAACAGTAATCTTTACCATATCTGTTGTACTAACCCCTGTGTGCATAATGACCATGCAGTGTTAAAATGAGTTTTGAATTTAGCAATCCTTTCAACTGTTCACATAAAGCACTTGGCAAAGCGTTTTACTTATTAGGGGAAAAAAAAAGCAATAATATGTTAAATATGTTATTATTTAGAAATGCTAAACAAATACTTAGTTTGTAAGCAGATTTCTATATTGTAATACATTTTGGAAAATAGATTTGGTACCATTCTAAAGTTTAGCTGTCAAAAACACTCATCGGTGTGAAGAGTAGTTGATAGAATCTGCTTTTACTAAAGGATTTAACTTATTCAGGTTTAAGATTCTGTTTATTTTTAAGGGCGAGCAGGGCATGTCTTTGTAATAATTTCTATTAATTTTAAAATTCACTTTATTCATGTGATATTTATATTACCAGAGTGATTATTTCATATTGATGAACTCTTAACTTTCTAGTGGTTGAAAAGATGGGAGTTATTTGCCAGTACTCATTTATCAAAACCCATATAACCATGCTTCAGAAGATCTCTGCTCTTTCTTGTTTGTCTCTCATATTCAAATTATCTGACACCTATCAAAAATAGTTTATAATTATTATGTTTTCACAGTCCAAGGGGTATGGTTAACCTCAGGCAGCTGCTTTTGCAGATGTACTAAATAAAGCAAATGTTTTATACCCCAGAAGCCCTCCAGTAGCATCTCCAAGAAGAACTTCTTGGAAATCTGGATGGAAGACTTCAGTGCACATTGGATAAATAGCTCTTTCTTTCTCCCTACCCCTTCTCCACTGTTTAATGGAATACACAGCATGTTTTAATGGGCAGTGACTATTATTTCTGGGGAAAACCATATTTTAAAGGACCAGGGTTCCCTGGTCCTTGCCTGTGACTGAAATGTGGTCAGCTCTTAGGATTCCCATGACCTCATTCTCTGGATCTGGTATGTAGACCTCATTCCTACAAGTGTCCCACCTCTCCTCATGTACTCTTGTTTGCCCAAAATGTCAGAGACCAATCTAGAAATGAGAACTAAATTAATGCCCAACTTTTCAGCAAAATATGTATATAATAAGCTCTCGGACTTTAAAAAAAATCCATATTATAAATATTTTAACCTTTTAATGTAATTCTGGCATTCCTATCCCCTCATATTCCATTGTCATAACAGTCACACTTCTGATGATATGAACTCCTGGAAGAAGTATTCTGGTAGTGAGTGATGTGGATGAGAATTGACAACTTTTCTTTAAAATTTCTGCTCGTCTGCCTCTAAAATTCTGCAAATTTTCAGGCAGATTTTCTTTTACAGGCAAATTTTCTTTAAAGTTAAGGACCTGTGTTAAATTTACTTAATTGATATGCAGATATGCTTTAACACTTTGACACAGCTACCTTGTCATTTCATCTGTGCTTTGGTTAACAGTAGGCTCAAGGGACTCATTTGTATAATCAAATGAATTGACCTGAACATGTGCTACCGGGTCATATCTGAGTTACATACCAGGTGACGATTTATATTCCCATGCAGACACAGAATTCCACATCGTGATTGGTGAATTCCTCTTTCGGTTCTGCAGAGCAAAGAAGTGGCGTTGCTAACCTAACATTTGTAGAAGGATACTGGAAAACTTAAGTCAGATGCCTGCCCGTGGCATATTTATGATGAGCGACTACAAAGCTATTGTTCTACCAGTTATCGCTTTAATTACCTTCCAGGGTCTTCAGTGCCTGCTTTACTTATGTAACTGAATTTCTCAAAACCAAGACCTTCTTTTTACCTGCATTTTATGCCTCACAGTTGAAATTTTTCTGTTAGTGAGTGGAAAATAACCATGAGATACGTAGACTGTACTGCAAATGATGGAACTGTTGAAAGTTCCTTAGGAAGCCAGTGCTGTGCCACTGGAGACTGTATGCAGAAACAGACTTGTCTCACTAGCACTGTATGATCTCAGCCTAGAATTGAGCCAAAGCTGTCTTCCAACCAGATAGAACGATCCATGTACATGTGTCTGCTTTTTCCCCCCTCAGCCTATCAAAAATTGAATCAACATTCACAAAATAATATCATCATAATTCAAATAGTCACTGAAATGCTTTCATAGTGCTTAATTTGTAAATATTTTGGATGAAATGTATTGGATTAGTATGAAAATTAGCAGGAGATATGGGTCCCTGCCTTATTTTCATATGCTATGGATACATCTCGGGAGCTTGCAGCACCCTTCTCAAAACTCTGCTGTCCTATGGAGCTCATTTGCTACTCGGACCATAGATAGATATTTAACATAAGTGATATAATGACCTTCAGTATTTTTCTATTGAACAAGTTTATCAATTTTTGCCATTAAACAGATAATTCGTTATGCAAAGTATTTAGCTTTTATAATCATTTTAGTTATGACTTAATGGGGAGGAATTGAGCTGCATCACTGATAATGAACTTTGTGAGAAATTTTTTGTTTATCTGACTTTCATTCCTTAAGTATTCTTGCTATAAATTTCTTTTGGAGATGATGATTTATTTGAAAATGTCTAAAATGTATGTATATTTTATAAATATATATTATATATATTGTAAGAATATATATAATATATATGGACTATATATATGTGTATATATATGTGCATATATATATACACATATATAAAACCATAGGTGCATTTTACTGTTTTGTATTTTCATTTTTGGAGGTAGTGTACACAGCAGGTAATGATGAGTATGAGTGTTGTGCTGTTTGCTTTTACAATATAATATATAGTTCTAAATGTTTAAATTACTGTAAATACTATATTCATTATAGGCTAGCATGCTTATTTTAAAGACTGTCATTCTAGTTTATTAAAATCTGAATGTAAGAAAACTTGGCTATTCAAATGTGAATTGAAAAATATTCCAGTCTCAGTACTCAACCATTTCCATTGAACATTCAGGATTTTTAACGAAACACATACCATCAAGAAGGCAATAGCTAGAGAATGAGAGGTGCCTTTACTAAAAATACAAATGCAGCCTTACAGTGAGGATGAGGCTTGAGTTTGGGAGTGGGGATGAGAGAGAGAGAGGGAGAGAGAGAGTGTGTTGGCCAATCTGTGAAGGTCCTGATTTGTGACCATCAATGTCTTTTTAATATATCTGCTCAACTTCTAGGACTTCAGGGGACATTTCATGCGCTATCTTTGTGCTCTTCTCAGCACCGTATATACTTTCCAAGAATTTTGAATGTGAATTCCTAAAAATTTCAGTAGAGAAGGAAATGACTCCTATTTCATTATAGTCAAGTTCAGGTAAAAGGAGAAATTGTTGGTTCACCAAAATTATGGGATCTCATTAATGTTAGCTCAGTGTAACTTTTAAAAGCTCACTTTTTTAGTACTTAATATATTTTCTCCTTACACAAGAGCATGTATGAAATTCTTATGTAATGAAGATTCAGCTAGTAAAAATTATTTGTAGGTTAAACACCTGAACTAGTTAAAATTCCACCTACGAGTAGTATTTAAATGGCATCTTTCGTATCTACCTCTTTGTCATTGCTGCCATTTTAACTAAAGCAAATCTTTATGACATCTGAAATGATGGTTGGATGCAAATTAAAAATCTGTGTTGGTGCTTTTCTCAGGCTTTGTCATTTAAGTTAATATGGAGTTAAGATGTCACAAATCAGATTGAAAGACAGAATTAATTTTGGTTTTCTTTTGAAAGAACTGCTTAAAATTTATTATCAATGTTGATAGTTGAGATAGAAAATCTTGGGTTAGTATATTTGTCTGTGTGATGTTTTCAACCAAGAGCCAAACTGTTACTGAATTTATATGGAAAAAGCTCTTAGTATAATTTTCTTCAACTTACTTTGTTCTTTGAAAGCTAATTCAAGGCTATTAAGTACATAATCATTAATTTTATTTACTCAGCAGTTGCCTCCATTACTATGTTACTTGTTTAGTTATTTATATAATTACAAACCTTTAAGTGTTTGACACTGGGATTCAGGTTGTACAAAAGTAGTAGCTGACAAATTATATGTATATTTTTATGAAATGTATCAATTCCTAAAGTTCATTTTAGGGGAAGGTCCAGACAACTAACATATGTGTGTATAAAAACAAAGGACGGGTCATTGGTAAATGATTTAAATAATTTTTACTCTTGCTACTGAAGGTTTTTAAATTGGCTATATTCATTATCCAGCTGAATCTCCCCATGTTAGTGTAAGGGACATATAAGGTTGACAGCATTTAACAAATTGTGTCAGTTTTTTTTTTTTTATTATTTTAAAAACAAATATTAGGTAAAACGGAGATCCCTAGATCCCACTTATTTATTCTAACAGTATTTCTAAAGTGGTGCTTGGGGGTCAGAATTTTCTGGATATTTGCTAATCAAGCTTTAGAATTTGATTTAACTGGGACCACATGCTTACCATCCTTCTGATGCAAATTAGAAAGTTCATTTTAATTTACATTAACTGTAATGTCTGCCTGGGTTTTTAACAGGCTGTGAACCAGTGAGTGCCTTGTTAATGCAGAATGATTTTTCCCTGGTTGTGTGTTAGCTCCTCTCTGAAAATGTCTCAGAGAATGGTGTTTTAGTTGACTTGTAGAGAGCTGCTAAATTTGGTGTTATCAGCAATCAGAAAAGTCTTCATTGTACCACATAACCTCCCTCCCTACTTTCTTCTCATTGTTTGGCTGAAGTTGGCCTCTTGTGAGAAACAAGTACAACCCACCTTCTCCACAGTTTTTTCTAATCCCGATTAAGAGGTATCCCCTACACCCATCCCAAATGTATGATCTAATAAGTGTTTTTAGGAGGAACCACTTCTTTGTAATCCTGAAATCTATCAGTTATTTCATGTCTTCTCAACTTCAGTTTACTAGAGCTGACCTCAGGGCATCATCAGTTCAGATTCCTAAATAACTTCCCTTCTCCACACTCCCACACCCCTCCAACTGGTGAACCCTGGACCAGATTGTTTGATCTTCAGGTATTTTAAATTTTAGTTATATCAATTAATGTAAATTAATCCAAATGCTAATTTTTGTGGTGCAAGAAGTTTCTTTTGTAAATTCAGGGTATGGATAAGCTAAGATATCCTTTTTTGGTGGCTCTAAGTGTATTATTTGTTTTTAAATAAAGTGTACAAATATAGATGATGTGCTATAGGTGTCTCATGAATTGAAATATTTGTCAGATTTGGAATCTAGTGGATTTGCACTTAATACAACCTGATTTTGTTATTTTTTTTGCGGGGGGAGGTAGTAGATGGTTACAGAGAAATAAAAGGGTATTAGAGCAGATGTGAGTCCAAAATAATGACCCAATCTTAATTATTAATTGTAAAGAAAGCAGAGAAATTTATCATTATAGAGAGGTTGGACCTTTGGAAAGCCAGTAAAATTAAAATACCCCATAGATTGGATCAATAATACTTTCAGGGACACAGGTGTATTTTTTCAAGTGTTCAGTTACATAACTAAAAAAATTATACACGCATATGTATATAATCTAATATGTTTTTATTTTTTCTTTGTTTGGCTGCTTAACAGACAAGCATAATAAGCTTTCCCCTTCCCCTTGATCCTTGAAATCAACATTATTTTTCCTGGGCTTCCCCTGCTCAGAACTCACAGTCTTCTCTTCCAGTCTGGACTCACAATACTGTATGGAATGTAAAAGGTACCTCTTCTGGTGTCCTTGAAACTATCCACTGTTTTTGATGTTGTGTATGCTGCTGTAGTTAGTGTTGCATCCTAAAAATGTACACATTTCTCAGTGGTGTCAGAAATGTCCCTTTTTTTCCTTTTAATGAGAGCTGAGACATGATTTGCTTGGAGTTATTTTAGAGTAATCTAGCTCAGATGGTCCTGAGGAACTCCCACGTTTTTCATGGATTGATGGAACCCTGGGGTCAGCCCAGGTTCAGAGTGGATTTCTGACTTGCGTTGGGGTTCCAAGACCACCACTGAGGTTTTGAGGGGACCTAGAATTGTCGCTGCACTTCGAGTATTCCCCAGGAACACCTGAGAGCCGGGCAGCACCCTTTAACCCAAACACTAACCGTGAAGCATCCCTCCATTTGTTACTTCTCAGTGACGCCTGTCGCTTACAATGATCAGGACATTGTGATTCTGTGCAGGAGCACCAACATGCAACTCTGAACACTGGAATCCATATTTTCTGGAACACAGATTTTAATTAAGTATACTTTGTGTACTTTCAAAACCATACAATCCCAAATCCACCAAACAAAAACTGACTCACTTTCCGTTTCACTTAGATCCTGCAAAACCTTAAGCCCTGTCTTACTCCTTGTTATTAGACTAAAGGTCATGGCGGTTTCGGTCAGACTTGAAGATGGATCTGACTATTTGGGTGAACAAAATCTGCAATATCCTGCTAATAGGATTCTTTCATAGAGAATTCTCTTGTCCTTGGTGATTTAGCCATTCACCTTACATGAAGACTGGTGCAGATGCTAATTCCACATTGACTTTCCCTCGGTGCCTCTTTAAGAGAGAATTAATCCAGTGAGGTAAAGGAGAGCCCACTGTAAAACATCTGTTAAATAGCACTTGGAGTATTAGAGTTACTATTATTAATTCACGTGCCAAAGTTTTTCATGCCCTCGTAAGATCCAATGCATGTACCAGGTTCCCAATCTGTAACCTCAAACCAAAGACGTTTTTTAATTACTTTATATAATAGCATCATCAAATTAAGGGTAATGGTAAAGAAACCCATCACGCACAAATGAGAATTCCCAAACTGAAAAGCTTTCTTTAATTAAAAAAAAACTGCTCAGATAGCAAAATTTAATGTTAAGCATGAGTTGTTAAAATGCTTGTGATTTATATAAAATGGGCTGAAATGTTAAAGTATACTAACATCCAACTGCTTTCTTATGGGAGTGGGAGCAAGGCAGTAATTGTTCATAAACAAGATGAATTTACCTTACAGAAAAGAAATTTCATCAGAAACGGTTTCCTTTGGATACTGGGTAACGTGGGTGAGGGTGTCGGGAAAGAAGAACCTCACCGAAAAGAAAGAGCAGCCAGCCCTGTGATCTGCACCCACCACCTATTGTCTCCCTTTCTCTTTAAATAGCCTGGAAAGATGACCTCTGAGGTCCTTTTGACCTCGAAAAGGGAATGGTTCCTATTCTGGCTTCTTGTTTGTCATTGGTCCCTTTATCTAAAGATGTTTAGGAAATATATCCGAAGTATCCTAGAGTCCCCCAGTTAAGTGTCAGACAACATAGCTTTTATTATATTTTAGGATGCTATATTAACATAGGCTCAGGGATGTTGTGTGATCTGCACATGTCAGACTGAAGACTAGACATGTAAGAAATACGTGTAGCCAAGTGATAATCTCATGAAAAGACAGAATCATTTTTATTGGATAAGTTCTGTTTTGAATGATTTTGACTGCTTTTAAAAGCATTTTAAACATATATTTTCTTTTTCTACAGACCTTTGAGTCTACATATTTCAGAATATCCTATTGATGGAATAATTCACTCTGTGTATTTCAGAAAAAGAACTCAGTGTTTTCACATATCTCTTGACATTTATGAATAACACTCCTGACATACACATTCTGTGTACTCAAGTGCTATCGATTTAAGAATGCTTTTATATGAGGTAAATGTATCAGCATTTTGCTGACTGGGAAATCAGTATTTTTGTACATAGCTTGCAGGTAAACATGGAGCCTTATGTATTTGATACATGTTAAAATGAATAGAACATTAAGGTAAAGCATATATAAGCATATGTACCACATAAATAATGTCAATAGCTGTGCCCCCCTCAGAACTAACAACATTAAGGTTAAATTCTGCCAATTGCCATTTTCGGATTTTGAAAGTATGCAACTTCAGTCAAAATACTATTTAACAATCAGTTCATTTAAGTGGAAGCTTTGTTTTTTAATGAAATAGTACCTGTTCAGTTGCCTTGTATATCTTAGGGTCAGAATAAATCAGGCTTTCTCCCAACTAAAACATTCAGATTTTCACTTATTCTTTTTGGTCAGCCTTTTAAACAAGCAAGACAATAAGCTCCTTATTTCTCATTGCTGTAGGATACACATCTAATGATTCCAATTAAAAAAAAGCCTGCAAACAGAGTTTTTTCTCTTTAGAAACATTATTGCTTTCTGGAGGCAGAAATATTACTTTTGAACTTGAAGGTTATAGATCCAGGCAGATTTGTGCCCTCAATGTATGCAAGTTATATACAACTGGTCTCTGCAAATAAACACATGAAAGTTTTATTTTGTGTGACTTAGAAATGATTTTGGGAGTACAAAGATTGGCAAGGAAGATATAAGTTTATTTCATATATTATCTTTCAAAATCTTGTGGATTTTTTAGAGGCATGGGTAGCAGGTAGTGTGCTGAGTTTTAATCTGAATATCTTGATTCTATACAATCCTCAACTCAGATTTTACATATTAAGTACTGCTCCCTTCTCACTTAACAAAAGTTAACGGTTACTTGTTTGCTTCTGTCTATAAACTTGAGGCAGGGACAGTGTGTGTTTTTCTTACATTCCCCTTTGCACCTCTCCTGGTACCTTACCATATAGAAAGAACTTAATAAATATTTGTTGGTTGAATAATCAGAAAGCACGTTTTTAAAGCTCTAAATCTATCCAGATCATCAAAGGCAAAGAAAAAAATCATCCCCGCCAGTCCTAGGCGATTTCAAATGTATTTAGATCTGTGGAGTTGATTCTCTAAGATTGAGGTCTGCAACCTTAAGTGGGGTGGGATTTGGACCTCACCTGGAAGGTGGCAACAGAATGCCCAAGGCATCACCCTCTTTCTGCCACACTTAATAGTCCTGCCTGCATTGGAACTGAGCAAAGCATGTGGGGGACAAGGATGTCTGAAACCTGTTACGGTGTCCCTTCTTTCCCTAACCTCCCAGCACCAACTCGCTGGCCTCTGATCCTCCACGGGAGCTCCTCCATAGCCTGGAAACTAAACTTACCTTGGCTGTGTTGGGCCTAGACCAGGTCCACCACTCTTCTTGCGATCCTCAGGTGGCCATGCTATTCCTGACTGGCTTTTTTTCCTCCAAAGAGTTAGGAAATTCCTCCAGAAGAAGCTTGTCAAGAAATGCATTCCTCCAGGAGCTTTGGAGTTGAGGAATCTGGGACAATATTCCTCAGGATGTTCTCAGGGCTACTTTTTGTCTTGAAGATTCAATGGTAATTATCTAAATGTCTTTTAACTCGCCTAGGAATAGTTCTGTGTTGTCTGGGTTTGCTGCTACCACTCTGGGCAGGGCCCCTGTGGTTTGCGGGCTTGATTAATTGCTCCAGGAGTAAAATAGTCAACAAGCTAGAGTAGATATTTATATTTAACAGTCAAATGACTAAATCCTTCATAGAATCAGCAGAGTAGTAAATTCTATGAGTATGAAATAGTGAACTAAATTTTAAAATAATACTAAACCTATATGTTATATAAAGCTATTATCTCTTTTATTAAAATACGATTCCTTTAAAATCAACACAGCACAGAGGAAAGAAGAGAATTTGGGCGACAGAGGACATTTGTTGTTTGTGAGACTTTAGACAAGCTAACTTTCCTGAGTTGTTTCTCATCTATGAAATGGGGATTATAGATTGACCTAATTAATTGATTTGAAGTAATAGATACAAAACACGTGATAAAATATCAGGCAGTGATAAGCATCCAGCAAATAATTATTATTCACTCCCTGAATTCAAACTTTTTGTCATGTGGTTCTGTCACACTTCTGATAGCTTCTAGAATATCAGGATTTTAGGAGAAACAAGGTTTCAATGAACATCAAGAGTGGCCCTAAAGAAGTTACACATAAAATATTTCTTTCCTCAATATTTCAGTGCCTGCTATGTGCCAGACTGTTTGGTCTAGGTGTTGGCGTTCAGTCAGCAGTGAATGAATTGTTTACCTGCGGCAGCTTCCATTCCAGTGGGGAGGAAACAACAAATAACATAAGTAAAATACGCAGAATATTAGTGATTAAGTACTGAGGAAAAACAAAGTAGGTAAGGGAGATGACTTGATGTTTCTCAGATTATAAGAATGATACAAATTAACTATAATTTGATACAATTAAAAACACAAAAGCAATAAATGAAATAATAAACATGCATAATGCAAAACTAATATCCTACCATACCGTTTCACTTCCACTTCCCTTGTTAACATCCTGATATATGTATCTTTATTGTTCATACTAATGCGTATACACAAGTATTACATATGGGGTTTTGGCTTATTCTACCCATTACTCTTGCTTTTAAAATTTTATGTGTATTATGAGCATCTTACAAATCTATACATACATAGCTTTCTTTTAAGTTTCTTAATATACACACAATCTTATAAATAAAATGAGAAGAATTTTTTCGGTAGGCCAGTTTGCTTTAGATAAATGGGATTTTATATATATGTATATGTGTGTGTGTGTGTGTGTGTATATATATATATATATATATATATATATATATACATCTTTTCTCATCCAACAATATATGATGAAAATCTCTCCAAGTCTATGTTATAGCTCTTAGTTCATTGTTTTTAATGCTGTGAAATACTCCATGATGCTGACTTACTAAATCTCTTCCATAATCAATGGGCATTTACTTTGTTACCAGCTTTTTACAATTATGATAATTGTGCCTTTCCCAAAAAGGCTGTAACAATTCTATATCCATCAGTAAATGTATAAAAATACTCTTATCCTTTATACCCACTAGCAATAGCTATTATATCATTTTAAAAAAAAGAAAAAGCCTCGCGGTGGGTATAGTGATTTCTGTGTCAATTTATTTGCATTTTCCTGACTACTGTAAATCTGGACAATTTTTCATATGTACTTTGGTCATTTGGATTTTACTCAAATTACCTATTGTATTGGTATTCTGTAACTGCATAACAAATTACCACAAACTTAACAGCTTAAAACAAGGCCCATTTATTACATTATTTCCTAATTCTGTGCATTAGAACTTCAAGCAGGCTTGACTGGGCTCTCTAGTGTCCAGTAAGGCTGCAACAAAGGTGTATGACAGGCAGAGCTCGTCACTGAAGGTTCTGGGGAAGAATTCACTTCCAAACTCATTCATGTTGGCAGGATTCGATTCCTTGCAATTGCAGGCTGGTTGTAGGACGGAGGTCTCCGTTTCCTTGCTGGTTGTCAGCCAGGTGTTGTTCTCAGCTCCTAGAAGGTGCTCTCCAGTCCTTGCACATGGTCCCCTCCATCTTCAAAACTAGCAAGGATTCATCAAATCCTTGTGCTCGCCTCTGTATTCTCTTATGCTACCAGCCAGAGAAAACTGCTTTTAAAGGGTTCAGGTGTCTAGATTAGGCCCACCCAGAATATATCTATATGTTAAGGTTCACTGCTTGGTACCTTTCATCACATCTGCAAAATCCCTTTGCCCTGTAAGTGAAGCATCGACATGGGAGTAAACATCATGGGGGCAACGACACCCCCAACATCATGGGGGAGTAAACGACATGGGGGCAAACATCATGGTGGTCATCTGAGAATTCTGTACCACAAAGACTCAGATGTTTACTTCTATCTTTACATTTAGCTTTTAATTTTTTTTCATATTTTTGTCCATGTTTATATTGTGTTTCACTTTTTATTTAGCTAGTTTGTAGGAACTTTTTGTATATTACATATATTAAGACTTTCTACTCTTGGCTACATTTTTTTCCCAACTCTCATAAGTTGCCTGTTGGTCACATTAATAAGTACTTTTTCCACAGAAAATGTAACCATTTGGTTTTTGCTCTTAAAGTGAATTGAACATTTATATTTTTCACATTTTAAATTTTTGTTCATTTTTATTTTTTTATTCATTTTTATTAACATTTGTCCATATTGACACTCTTTTTAAAAAAATTGTAAGTGCTCTTTGTATATTATATAACTATCTTATTTGCAAATTTTCTCCAAATGTATAATGTGTCTGCTAACCATATTTATAATACCTTTTCCCATTCAACATTTTATATTAGTATGTATTCAAGTATATTATTTTACAAAATAGGGACATTTGTGAATATATAAAAATTTAAAAGTATTCTGTATTAAGCTCTTCACCCCTGGGTGGCATGTATAATCTCCTAGAATGGCTTCTGCATTTTATTTTTGTTTTTTGTCGTCAGTGCTTTTTACATTTGTCTTTACTCCATTTGGAATTTGTTTTTATATAGAATGCAAGCTATGGATCCAACTTTACTTTCTTCCAAGTGGGTTGCCAGTTGTTTCAGTACCCTTTAGTAAATAAACTGTCTTTTCCCAATGAATTGAAATACGAACTCTGTCATATATTAAATTTCTCAATATGCTATTTCACTTACAGTTCTCTTTACATGTGGCAATATCGCATGAATTCAGTTACAGTACTTGTAATGTTTTTGTACACAGTGACTTTATAAAATGGCCAGGTAGAGCTTTTTCCCACTTCACATTTCTGCCTACTGTTCTGTTTTTGTTTTTTAACCACCTTCCTTGGCTACGCTCAGGCATTTGAAGTTTGTGATCATTTTATCTACTAGGAGTTGAAATTGCATTAAATTTACAGATTGATTTTGGGAAATTGAAATATGACACTATTGTAAGAGCTAAGAAAATTGTATCATTTTCTGTTTGCTGAGATCTTGTCTTTGTCTTCAGTAAGATTGGAGAATTTTCTTCATTTAAGTCCTGTGTCCTTTTTTATTAAATGTCTTCTTGTTCTTAGTGTTTTGGTCACTGTTGTGAATGGATTCTTGTTTATTCATTTTTATTTCTAAAAGCTTATAAATTTTAAAAAGCCCATTTTTTTCTGTGTACTTATCTCATATACAGCAAAATTATTATATACACTAAGTAACTTTCTCATTGATGCCAGCACTTTTCTCTAGAGTCTCAGAATTTTTAGAAATGTAATGACACTCACAAAAATAATATAACTTGCTTTTTCCAATGTTTGACAGATTCTTTCTAGAATCTTTATTGTCTAAAACTCTAGTGTTGAGTGATAATGGTGATAGCAGAGATTTTAGTTGAAATAGTTTGAGTATTTAGTTATTTAGAATATTTGTGTTGTTACTTGGTATAGAATCTTCTCTCATTTGAATAACCTTTTTCCTGTTTTACCAAGAGATTTTATTAGGAATAGCTGCTGAATTTTATCAAATGATTGTCATGATCTTCTGGTATGGTCGTGTGTTGCTCTCTAATCTGTTGACGGGCTGGATTATGTGCAGAGTTGCTAAAGTTAAGCCACTTTTGTGTCCTTGGAATAAAGCCTGCTCGGTCATAATGTGTTACTCTTTTCTGATAAATCAGTATTTCCGTTGCTAATCTTTTATTTAGAACTTTTGCATGCATATTCATAAGTGAGATTACTTTATAGATTTCTTTAGTGGACTATTTTATTAGGTCTAAAAAATTGTGCAGGCCAGCAAAATGTGGAAGTAATCAGAAGTCTCACCCACTGTTGGTGAGAATGTAAATTTATTCAAACATATTGGAAAATAATTTGGAAAGATCTACCAAAGTGAAATATTCATACCATGGAATCTAGTAATTCTGGTTCTCAGCATACACCCAATAAAATGCATACATATGTTCATCAAAAAATGTGTTCTAGAATGTTTATATCAACACTATTAGTAATGGCCTCACACCAGAAACTACCTGAAAATGTATCAATTATTGAATGGATAAATACATTTTTGGGTATTCATACAGCAATAAGAATGAACAGTTATAACTACATGCAACATATGGATGAATCTCAAAAACATGTTGAGCCTAAAAAGCCAGATGTAAAAGAATATGCTTTCATTTATATAAAGTAAAACAGGCAAAACTAATCTGTGCTAATTCTAATGTATGCTCTATGGTGAAAAATGGTAAACATTTCAAGAAAAAGAAGTGCTCAGTTTGCACACTCAATTCCCCATGGCAGGTTAAAGGATGAGGAGGAGGAAATCAAGGTGGATCAAGACTGCACAGAATCCTATCTGAAGATTCCTCCATCAGCAAAGGAGGAGGTGTGTTACTCAGTTTCTGCATTTCTATTACCTTTGGAAAGTAAGGACACCAATTCTTTTTTTCCTCAAGTCTCATTGCTTTACCCAAACTTCTCTTTTTTTAGTGTCATTTGGAAAATTTGCAAAGTAGCTTGGTTCCTGATATTATAGTCAATGAACAATTTCCAACCAATTTAAAAACTCTTCCTTCCATTTCAAAAAGCAAGAAAATACAACCCAAAATGAAAAAATTGAATAAACTGAAAATGACCCAGAATTAATACATATGATAGAATTAGTAAACAATGACATTTAAATGTTATTATAACTATATTGATACCCCAGAAGAAAATGGAACATTTTAAAGTACTAAAAAGAAAAAAAAATCTCTGTGCACTTGCAATTCTATACCCAGTTGAAATATCTTTCAGAAACAAAGGCAAAGAAATACAAGAGCCAAAAGTATTCATGACTACCAGATATATTAAAGAAAGTCCTCCAGGCATAAGGAAATTGATACCAGATGGAATTGATATCAACTGATAACAGAAAAAAAAATAACTTATTTTTAAGTCACCATAAGTGATAACTGTTTAAAGCAAAAAATAATATACAGAGGTTGGTTACAAAGCTGTATAAGTAAATGTATAAGTAAAATATATGAGAACAACACAAAGACTGGAAGAGGGAAGATAGAAGTATACTGTTGTAAAGTGTATCCTATATGTGAAGTAGTATATTGAAGATAAACTGTAATTATAGATGTACAGTTGTAGATACATGTTATTGAACCTAAAGCAACCACTTAAAAAGTATAGCTAATAAACCAACAAAAGATACAAAATACAATAATAATAATAAAATATCCAGTTAATCCAAAAGAAAATAAGGGAAAGGGGAATAAATAATATATGGCAAGTAGTAAACAAATACCAAGATGGTATATTAAAACCCAACCATATAAATAACCACATTAAATGTTAATGGTTTAAATACCATAACTGGAAGGCAGGATTGAAAGATTATGTATAAATAATGGACCTTACATACATGAAATGCTGCATACAAGAAACCCACTTTAAATATAAAAGCTCAAATACATTAAAAGTTAAAGGATAGAAAAAGATATGCCATACCAAAAGTAAGCTTCAGTGGTTATATTAATATTAGGCAAAATAGATTTCAGAGAAAAGATTTTCTCTGAATAATATTTCTCAGCAATAAAAAGGTTCATTTCATAATGGAGGCCAATTCATCAAGAGAACGTAACAATCCTCAAAGTTTATGTACCTAATAACAGAGCTTCAAATAAATGGAGTAAAAACTGAGAGAATGAAGGGAGAAATAGGCAAATCTACAATTGTAGTTGGGAATTTCAACATTCCTCTCTCAATAATTGATAGGACAAATAGAAAAATCAGACTATAGACTTAGGTAAGACTATCAACCTACTTGACCTAATTTATATTTATAGATCATTCCACCCAAGAACAGCAGAATATACTCTTTAAAGTGCCAGGAACATTTACCAAGATAGACTACATTCTGGGCCATAAAACAAGTCTTAATAAATTTAAAAGGATTCGAATCATATAAAGTATGTTCACTGACCAGTGAAATTAAATTAGAAACCAATAAAAGATGTCTGGAAAATTCCCAGGTATTTGGAAACTAAATAACACACTTCTAAATAACCAAAGGGTCAAAAGGAAATTAAAAAGGAAAACTAAAAAGTATTTTGCCTGGCAAGGAAGTAGAGCAACAGTAACATTCATTCATTACTGGTGGGAATGCAAATGGTGCAGCCACTTTGGAAGGCAGTCTGGCCATTTCCTACAAAACTAAACATACTCTTAGCATACAATCCAGCAATCATGCTCCTTGGTATTTACACAACTGAGTTGAACGCTTTAATCACACAAAAACCTGCACAAGGATGCTTATAGAAGCTTTATTCATAATTGCCAAAACTTGGAAGCTACCAAGATGTCCTTCAGTAAGTGAACAGATAAATAAACTGTGGTATATCTGGACAATGGAATATTATTCAGCACTAAAAAGAAATGAGCCATGAAAAGACACAGTGGAAACTTAAATGTATATTACTAAGTGAAAGAAGCCAATCTGAAAAGACTACATACTGTATGATTCTATATGACATTCTGGAAACTATGAAGACAGTGAAAAGATTAGTGGTTTCCAGGGACTAGTAGGGAGGGAGGGATGAATAGGCAGAGCACAGAAGAATTTTAGGGCAATGAAATTATTTGTATGATACTGTAATGGTGGATATGTGTCATTATACATTTGTCCAAACCCATAGAAAGTACAACACCAAGGGTGAACCTTAATGTAAATTATAGTCTTTGTGTAATAATGATATGTTAATGTAAGTTCATCAATTATAATAAACGGTAGGGCCAGTGGGGAGAGGGGAAGGGAGTATATGGGAAATCTCTTATTCCTTCTGCTCAGTTTTATTGTGAACCTAAAACTGCTCTAAAAAAAAAATAAGGTCTATTTTAAAATATTGGGGGGAAATATATTTTGAACTAAATGAAAATGAAAACACAACATACCAAATTTGTACAATGCAGCTAAAGAGTGCTTTCAGGGAAATTTATAGCACTGAACTCCTATATGAGAAAATAAGAAAGCTCTCAATTCAATGACCTCAGCTTCCACGTTAAGAAACTAGACAAAGAAGAATAAAGGAAAACCCAAGTAAGCAGAACAAAGGGAATGATGAAGATAAGAGCAGAAATCAAACTGTAAAACAGAAAAAAGAAAATCAATGAAAACATAAGCTTTTTGTTGTTGGTTTTTTAAGAAAATGAAGAAGAATAAAATGAAGTCTACTATGCCAGGTTCTCCAGACAAGATCCTGCCCTGAATAGGTCAAGGAGGGGACTTGCAAAGCTGCCTCACACCCAGGAAAAATGACAAAAGAGGTCTCTGGGTAATGAGAAGTACTCCTTTCTTACATGCTGGTGGCTGATCTAATTCCCAAATCAACTAAGACCCTATGTGTTCTTCCATGAGGAAAAAAAGCACAGGATTTCTTTGTTCTCCCAGGAAAGTTGTACTTAGTGTCGTGCAGGGCAGCCTGCGGGGTCTCAGCTCCCGCTCCCCACAAAAGAACGCAGGATGTGGCTAGGCCAAAAAGGAACACCCACGGAGCCATAGGTAGGGGAGTCATACCACTCTAGTCTCACTGGAGGTTGGAGCCACACGACCTGCAACCTGCTTTCTGCTTTTCCGCCTGCCAACCGACCGACTCCCCAACCAACGCAGCAACGGCAGTTATATCAGTAGGTAATTGGCTAACTGGTTACAGCTGATGGTCAATTAGCCACAGCTGACGTCCATCTACTACCAGAGTCAGCACCTTTCCACGTGAGGCCGAGAGCCTGGAAACTGCTCTCTGGGACTCTGTCCCCACACCTAGTCATATGAGAAGTTCTGTATATACTTGAAAGTTCTAAACCAATATTTCTTCAAATAATTCCTTATTTCTGACTTCACATTTCAGACATCCTTCTTTCATTTCTACTCCTTGTTATTCAGAATTTATAAATTTGAACCTTCTTCACTGTGTCACTTAATTTTGTTCCATGGCTTTTTAGCTTATTGCTTTTCTGTTTTCTTCTATGAGGAACAAAAATAACAGTTGTTTTTCCCAAAATATTGGTGCAAAATTTTATTGCATTTACTTAAATTGTATTTATTTAAATAATGCTATTCCTCACAAGACTTGGGTTTAAACTTGCCATTTATCAGATATGTGACCCTGGGACAAGTTACTTAGCCTCTCTGAGTCTCTACTTTTCCCTCTAAAAATGGTGCCTTCTTTTATCTCAATTAAGTTCCTTAAAGATAGTTCCAAACACATGAAAGCCCCTCAGAAAGGCTAGTTTCTCCACTCCCTTGCTCCTCATTTCCACCCTGCAAACCCATGGCAGCTGCTAACAGTGCCTGGCCCATAGCGAGAAACCTCACTGTGGAGAACTCTGGACCTGGTAACCAAAAGCAACACATTACAAAGACCTCTTGGTTTAGAAACCTTTATAACTTGAATCTTTCCAGGTGATTTATTTAGAAACCTCCTTTAAAAAGAAGTCAAATGAAAGTAAAACTAATTTTCTCCAGTCCTAATTTTTTCCAGAAAATAAAGAGATTTATTTAAGAGAATTTATAGGCAATGCCATATTCATGAGGAAAAGCTAAGAAAGCTCCCTATAAATCCCCCACGTCTGCTTTTCAAGATGCAGCCTTGCTCCTTAAACCATAAAGGTGGGTAAATAAATACCAACTGTGAGAACAGACACTGCCCCCTCTCTCTGCCTTGACAGACATCACTAATTGATTTTCGCATCTCTTTCTTTAAGGGCCTTGGCCTCAGCATCTCTCTTCGTATGGTGCTTCAGGCAGTCACTACTAGCTGATCTGCCCAGACAAAACCTGTGCACCATCCCAGCCCTGTCTTTCGGGGCACCACCCACACTTTGGTGAAGGCAATGTAATTGCAAACATTCCTAGGTATGAAGAGAGAATTCTTGGTTCTGCATTTTTCTCCTTAGTAAGAAAAAGTTCCCCAATTGCAGCTGGGGCAGTAACTAGGGTAGGACTTGATGTTGTTGTGGATATGCAGGATCCAGGGCATTCAGAAACCTTTTGGGGGACACTGTTATGGTAGGGAGGGCTTCCTAGGGCATCTGGAAAAGGTAGCTGCTGCCAAGTGACCAGATAGTCTCTATGCAACAGGGATTATCGGCACAGCTGCGTGGGCTTGTCATTCTGTAACTGGATTTGCAGGTAAGGACATAACACACCCAAGTGGATTAAGATGGTTTACTACATAGTCAGGTCCCTTGTCCCACAGGGCACTACCAAGCATAAGGGGCCGGACGACAGCAACATGAGTGATAGAGCAACAATTCTAAAGGGCAGTAAATTTACTTTACAGGCTACAACTGAACTTTAAGGAAGAGCCGGGTGGAGAGTTCTAGGCATCACTGAAACCATGGAGGCTGAAAAGAATGTTTAGACACCTCCTACGAGATGGAGAGGTGAGTGAAAGTGGCCTTGTGACAGCTCCTCATAAACTGCCTACCTTGCCTTGTTCTTTGGATGATCTCAGGGCATTCCAACAAGACTTTGGTCATACTGTAGCTTAGCCTTGCTCACATGGCCTATGTGACGGTGGCAAGATTGCCAGAGTGCCACTGCAGAGCATGTGAACCTCAAGAAGGACTATTATCTGCCAAGATAGACTCCTCATGGTTAACTGAGCACAAATTCATAACCAGAGTCTAACAGCCATTGCTGACAGAGGCCTCTCACACACTCTGCATTTCAGGGAAAATCCACAGACTGAGCTATCAGCCGCCAGCACTGTGCTCCTGCCTTCAGAGTCAACCTTTATCAGGGAGTTCCTGGTATTGACTTTCAACCAACAAGCCGAAACCTGCCCCATCCAATCAGAATTGCACAGCTATAGTCTCATATGCATCTGGCCAATCAGAGCGGCTCCATAACCACCAATCAGAATGTATGATTATGACGAATCAGAATTGTGTGATTTGGAGTCCTCATTTACATAAAAACGGGCCAATCAGGAACCAGGGCGGGAATTTTATAAACAGTGGTTTCCCCTTTGTCTCAGCGGTGGGCACTTCTGATTTCCACTAGGGGTTGTGTTTCTTGGTTTTGCAAACTGTTCACCTGAATAAAGTCTCTCCTCTTCCCGTGCCTCAGAGTGGGAACTTTTGTTGACGAGCCATTTCACTAAAGTGGCCACCCCAGTTTGCTCCGTGGAAGGAAGCAGATATGGGAAAGGTTTTTACCATGGAGTCAGGAGTTGAAGAGTGCACCTGACAGACCTGAAGTGGCTTTCACTCAAGGTAATTATCCCAAGATATAATTCCAGTTTGGTCAAAGAAAATTTCCCAGAGCAACTTGTTTCTAAAACGCTTAGTTGTTCTAATGTTCAGAGTCCCTTGAAAGCCGAAACAATTCATTAACCAAATACCTTCTCTTTAAAATAATAAAGGTTGGGAGAAGTTCCGCATTGGGACTCCTTCCTTTTAATCCGTCGGCTGCCCAAAGAGGTGCCAAAGGCAACTGAACGCTTCTAAGTAACTTCCAAGATCTTGGATTCCATGCTGCAGAGTAGAAAACAGGGAGAGAAAAATATACAGGCGCTAAAGGTGTGGAGCTGAAAATATGGGGACTGGAGGAAGAGGGAAATCGGACTGAGGGTAAAGTAGCTGGTGACTCACAGGTGAAGAGAGAGGAGAAAACAGGGCGGACAAGGAGGCTGTTTTGTAATCAAGAGAGCCCTGAAGCTGGAGTCAGGAGACCCAGGTTCGTGGCCCAGCTCTCCTTCCCACCTGCTGCGCGACATTAACCAACTCCTTAACCTTTCCGATTCTCACTGTCCTCATTTGGACAACGGAGTACTAGTTGAGGATGGAATGAACTATTAAAACCTGTTCATCCCATAGCCGAGTCCTAATTATGATTGTTGTTCAAGACCAATCTCTCTCAAATGAAGTATGGGAGAAGAATGGTTTTGAAATACGCGTTTATTTGACAACATGAATTCTGTGTGTATTCAATACCATAGCGAACGTAAAGCTGCAGCAGTTCATGGCACATTGGGACTTCATAACTGATGTCTATGATTGGTTTTACTCTTGTCACCAGAATTTCCCTAGGCCTCCTCAGCCTGGAGATGCAAACGAGGTCATTGGCTTGCCCTCATTGGCATAGCGCGGGAGCAAGTATTTGGCGGGGTGATGGGGTGGAGGGGGTGGGTCTCTAAGGGATGTCCCGGATCTGCTCATAAGCAAGCCTGTGGTCCTGCCAGGACAGTCTTGGCTGCCCATGTGGACAACCCCTGTCACCCAACCCCCCAGGCTGCCATGGCTCCACTGGTATTTTGTTTCCAGAGATCTTTGCTCACTGCCCAGGATCAGAACAACTCCAGGATGAAAGAGTTGATTTTCCACTTCAGGAGAATGCCTCCTCTCTGTAGAGAGAAACAGGCATGTGGGTGTTTCAGGCCTTGCATTTAGGTCATAGGAGCTGGAAAGATCCCCTGAGTTTCCACACGGCAGTTGTGCCCCAGTTCAATGAGGGCATTCTCTTAGTAGAAAACCAAATTACACTGCTACTTTGCCCTTCAGAAAACTTCATCGGCTCATTTATTTTGCTTGGTGTGTATCTTAGACAGTCATTACCACAGTGGTTTGTAACCTTCGACTTGTCCCTGTTCCCTCTTTGGCTTTAAAATGCCACACAACCTTCCTATTGAGGGTTGGAAAGAAACTCCCTTTCACTCTGATTGCAAGGAGAACTTGGAGAATATTAGGATATTTGAAAAAAAAATCAATACCATAATATCAAGATGCAGGTTTACCGATGCCTTGGGGATGTCAGACCGACAATAATTAAAAGGATTTGGGGTCTTGTTTTGGTGTTTACACAGTTTCCATGGCTTCCAGACCCTCTCAGTCTGTGCCCTGGGCAGTCATGTAAAGGCTCTTTGTTGAGAACCTCGATTCCAATTTGCCATTAACCTGAATACACCCTGCTCACCTCAACGAAGTGTGAAAGTAGAGGAGTTGTAGAAAGGAGCTATTCAGTTGGAATTGTGTTTTTTTATAAGAGAGTCCCAGCTGCCAAGCCAAGTATAGCATTTGCTTACTTGGGCAGCTTGTTTGCTACAGGCCCAGTTTGTGTAAGAAAGATGGAAGGAAAAAAGTTAAGCTCAGTATTTTTCAATTACAAAACATTTTTTAAAAAAGAAAGAAAAGAAAAACAGCAAAGTCTGCATTGAAATTGTGGTCTTTCAACCTTATGTGTTTTCCATGTGGATGGTTATTGAAATAGTACATTTCTCCTCAGTCAGGCCTTCATACTAAAAACTGAAGTGAATCCCAGAATCAGCATCTCTGCCTCCCTGAGAGTCTGAACAGTTTTTAGCAGCTAATGGCCTATAAACAAGTGACATCTTGTAGCCACTGAGGCCAAGAGAAGTGAAAGGGAGTCTTAGAGAGGCAGTCATTGGTTTTCTTGGGTAAAGCTTCTAAGCAAAACAGAGGAAGACTATTATTCGGCCGGCCTTTGGTTTTCCAAACTTGGGTACTTGTGGACATGCATGCATCAGCATTCAAGACAACTTGATGCTTCAAGGGATTTCAAAAGGTGATTAATTGCAAGGCGATTAGCTAGAAAGATGTGGTTTGCTGGTGGTCTTACTGAATGAGACTGCATCTTGGGGCCAATCCTTCGTGGGTGGGAAGTTGCACCCTGTTCCCTCGGCAGGGTTCTTCAACAACTTCCAGATGAAGAGTATTCTGGGGAAGAGTAGTGTGAGGGGCCTACATGGTTCTTCTGTCCTTCCTTTCCTTTCTGAGGCTCTGCTGTCGCCCTGAATTTGGAGTTCATGAGTTACTCCAGTGTCTGCCCCCTAAAGTTCCCCCTTTGCTTGAGCTACTGTGACTTGAATTTCTGTTATTTGCAACCAAGAGAACTTTAACCAACGCAACCTTCCATGGCCTGGCCCCTGCCCCCCCTTCCAGTTTAATATCCTAATACCCCTGCCTCAAGTTTCACGCTGTCATTCTCTGTGTGTCACACCTTCATACCTCCTTGCCTTTGCTCCCATCATTCCCTCTGCTGGAACACCTTGTCCATCTTTCTTCATCTGGCTAAAACAGACAAAAGCCAGCCCAGGAAGCCTTCCCAAGCTTGCCTGTCACATCAGTCAGAGGTTATCTGTTTATGCGTGTCTTTCTCACACTAGCCTCTAAGTTCCTCGGGCAGGGACCAGGGATACCCCACTTCTTATCACAATGCCTGGCACATAATAGTCCTTAAGACATGGTTGTTGAATGAAACTGATGAAGGTAAATAGAAAACGGGATTTTCATTTCTTTAGGAAAAGTGAGGATCAGAGTTATCCTATGGGTAGATACTCGAAGAGGATTCTGGTCCTAGAAAACCTTGATTGTAACACTCTTTTAGTAATGACCTTAGAAGGGTGTTCGAGAGAGTGATGTAGTCTGGATGGAATTAGATCCTCTCTTCCTCTTTCTTCCTGAAATATCTCTGACTCCCATTCTATCAGTGCTATTGTATTAGGGGTTGGCACGGTCAGATGACTTAGACATAGTCAGAACTAGGCTTAATTCTCATTCTCTGTATTCTGTTTTCCTGATGATATGTGTCGATTGTGTCCCCTAATGAGAACGGACTAAAAAGATTGCTGGAAAATAGGTGGGGAAGGATTCTGTATCCAGATAGTGTAAGTCTCTCTGAGCAAGTTAGGGAGGGCTCCAAAGAAGAGGTGACATTTGGACTGAAACTTGAAGGATGAATAGGAGTTTAACAAAAGGATAAGGAGCCCAGTGTGTCCAGGGAGCTACAGGGATTATAAACTATAGATTCAAATTGCTCATCCTAAGCGAGGGCAGGATGTCTGTCCAGGGGATCAGTTGGGAGCAGTGATGGGGGAAAGTGCAGTTTGTATTGGAGGTTTTATAGACTTTTCACTTTGTGTATTTAATGGATCCTGAGAATACACTTCTCAGAATTATACATATATTTTAAGTTGTCAAGCTCACAGAGAACCCCCTCTGCAGCCACTTTGGTTATTTCACGTGCCACCATGTAAAGAAGCAAAGTGGTTAAGTACATAGACCATAGAGTCAGATTGCCCAGAGTTTAATTCCCATATCTGCTTCCACCAGCTCTGTGGCCTTGGGCAAGTTACTTGACTTCTCCATGCCTCAGGTGCATGATTTGGAAAATGCGAATAAGTAATAATGATATCTCCCTCAGCAAATTATAGGGACAAAATAAGTGACTTCATACCTGTGAAGCCGGTAGAACAGTGCCCAGCATGCGGCAAACACTCACTAACTATTAGGCACTGTTACGATTTGATTTCTCATGAGGTTGTTTGCAATCGCCAGTCATGCACTTCATGCATACTCCCATGATATTAATTATACAATTTTAATTGTTCATTTGTGTGTGCTTTCTCACTGAACTGTGAATTCCTCAAAGGCATTAGTTGAATAAATGTCCCTTTCCAAAGTAATTGAAGTTATGCTTTCAAGCATCTTTCCTACTTACTACATTTATGTGCTGGTAATCTAAGGGGAGAACTTTCCTTAGGATTCTGACTGGGAAACAACATTGTTATTTGGAAACTCCTCTTTGAAGCTGAAAAATCCCTGGACACAGAAGTGGTTTTCTTTATACACCCAGGCTGATCCCCCAAAACTGCTGCTAGGAAACCTGCTTCACGGAGCTTTTGTCCTGTTCAAAAGGGTTTAAGGAGCCCAGAGAAACAAGAAATATCTGAACCCTGTCAGTATGGCTGAAAATTTTTAGCAGAGCCTTGTTGTAAAACTTTTACTGAAGAAACCTCTTTCAAAGGGCCCTAACTCCCAAGAGGTGAAACAATTGAGTGGAGTTGAGACATCATACGCACCCAGAGAAGCTGGCCCAATATGCTTCTTGTCTGATTGGTTTGGTTGACTTGGAGGAAAAAGGGCACGGAAGAGCTTTTCTGCTGAGATCATCTCAGGGGATTGGCTCTGAGTCTGCAGGACCCAGAGAGCTCTGCAAAGACTGGACCAGAGCCCAGAGGTGTGCAGAACCAGGTGTGTGTGTGTGTGCGTGTGTGTGTGTGTGTGTGTGTGTAAGATAGGGCTGGGGTTAGGGGTGGGGGTTCTGACCTCCCAAGATGACAGTCAAGTAAATCCATAGATTGGAAGACAGGAAATATGGATTCTAGTTCTGTCCCTTCATATCTGCACAACCTTCTGGCCTGGGTTTCCTTTCTGCCACTGGAGGGTTTGACCAGAATTGTCTCTAAGGTTCTGTTTCTAGTGTAAGATTTTAGTGATTCCCTAGCAGTATGGGGCACAGTTTAGGTGGCACAAGGTGGTGTTTGTATCCGAGCCTCCCACATCACCCATCACAAGCAAGACCTTTATCGCCAAACTGCTCCAGGCAAATCCTGACCTGACCCAGCCCCACTCTTACCCCAGCCTTCCCACTGTGTCCTGGGGAGCTGCTCTCTGTTGTCAGCGAGCTCCCCAAAGCCTCCATCCCTGCCTGCATCCACTTCCCTCAGACTTGGTCGTCTTCTGCAACTTCCCAAGTGGAAGCGGCTTGTGCTGTCTCACTCCATGGATTTCAGGCCTGGAGTGGGGATAGTCTGCTCTCCATCCCATTGCTCTTCCAATCTCCCTGTCTTCCTCCCGCAAAGCACCCCACTACCTTGAAGATGGAGCCTCAGCCCACCATCCCTGTCACTGCTCTCTTCTCCCAGCCCCCCAGTCACCTGCTCTCATTCGCTGAACATCCCAGAGCTGGGATCACTACTTCTCTCTCCATCCTGACTCCTGTCACTCTCGTTGGTGACTTGAACATCCACGCAGACGATTCTGATGGTGCCGTGGCCTCTGTGCACTTTAACCACCCCCCTCCCGATGATGCTTTCCTCCACACTTAAAGATTTATTGACAACATATAGACAACGGGCCCATTTGAAGAGGTTTCATTTATCTTCAAAATCATAATATCTATTAACCAGGGTGACCATATAATTTATTTTCACATCTGGGACAATTTTATGAATGAAAGAGGATATCGAAATCATTAAAATTATATTATTTTGGGGAATATTTACTTATTTATGACACATTGGTTTTCTGTTAAGGCCCCTATAAAGTAATTATATTCCACAACTACTTTCCAAAAGAAAATGTTTCTTAAAAAAATTAAAATAATGTGTGTGTACATGCAGTGACACTGAAAAAAACTCCTTTATATCAATTATCTACACATGCAAAAATATAGGCAAAATAATTGTTCCTAGTACTTATTTAAGTTCTTAGCTGAATCTGTCACTAATAGCGTGTCACTGGTATCTCTGGGAACAGAAAGAATTTCCTTTTTGAAAATAGTTTTTGTATTTTGAAGTTTTTGAACATACCTGTTTGCAGTTGCCTTCAAAGTAAAATTTATGGTTAATAAGTTTGATATTGCTGACATCTTTCAATGATACTTTTCTGTAGATCACAACTTTTTTAATTGATGATATATTCTCTCCCCAGTCCTGAGAGATTTGATGAGCTCTTTGAACATTCTGCTAAATGGATATCTTCAATTCAATTTTTTTCATGTAAATATTTTGTCCCAAGTCTTGACACAGGTGCCATCTTTCTGCCTTCATTCAGAGGAGCATGGCTCAACACACATGTTAACAAAAACTAACTTGTCAAATAAGTCATCTCTGTTTATGATTCTTTTAAACGTTTCTCAATTGCACAAGTCTTTCACATCCTAACCCATGAGTCGTTGCCAGAAGCTGGAAGTAAAAAGCGGAGTTCAACCAAACCCGTCCTGGCTTGTTTTAATGCAACCATTAATAATAATATCTAGGTAATGAATGAAAAACCCAGGACAAATGCTAGACTGGATGGGACCCACAACGGGCATAAACAGGGACTCTCCCAGGAAACATCGGTAAAAATGACCGCTTAGAGGTAGCTCAGTAATTCCCAATCCTGGCAGCATTTTGACATCACCAGAGAGCTCTACCAACATGCTAATGGCAGGCTCCATTCCCAGAGACTCAGGTCTCACTGGTATTGGGACGGCGCCTGGGAACCAGCATTTTAGTGTCCATGTGATTCTAATGTGCAGCTTGGGCTGAGAGCATGTGTACCAGCCTAATGCACCACTTTTAAGCCAGATCCACTTGGTTCTCCAAAGCCGTTCCCCAGCTGCTTCTAAAGCTAGAGATTGCAGTAAAGAGTGATTCAGATAAGAGAGAAGGAGGTAAACCAGGAGTCGCTATGCTGCTGCCCCCGTGGATGTGTTGTCACCTTGGGCTAGTAGTGAGTGCATAGCAAGTCCTCTGGGAAATGAGAAGAGCAGAGGGTAGCTCTGTCACAAATCCTGTGACCACTACCCATGACAAGTCAGAATGATCACAGGTAATCCTTTTAAACATTTAATTAAGCAACTCTTATATTGTCACGACAAAAATGAAACTTGTTGAGGGTTACAGAGTTCTAATGAGAAATAAAAATTAAAAAAAAAAAACACCTCACAAAAGCTTTGGCTAAGCCTGTTATAAGTGCTGTACTCTATTCTGAAGAGTTATTTTGAAAACAATTGTCAAAAGGTAAAATCCCCAGCACCCTCAAAAGGATGTATCACTTTGGTTCATTCTACACAATTATGAGCATCTTTCTAACTCCAAGTTTTGAAGGATGAGCCACACTGGCGAAGAATAACAACACTTCGTTTCCCAAGTCCTCCGTGCCCTGCTGCCCGGATGCATTGGGTGTTGTCCCAGAGCCAGTCGGGAAAGCAGCATTTGCTGGTGCTTTTTTGCCTGCTCTTAATTCAGTTCCGAGGCTGTGAGTTGAACTCTGTACAAATGTTCTGGATGACCTTGGGGACAGATCTGTAGAGGTTGTCAAACTCGTCCACAAAGAAGGCGTGGTCCTTGGCCGGGTGAGTGGCGATGACTTCCAGCTCGTCCTGTGCAGCCCAGGCAACACCTATCGCATAGGTGATCACTCCTGCGGGGACAAAGTTTACATGAAGCTAATGTGCCCAAGTAAAGGTGCTGCTAATGAATCATGGAATTCCTGTTCCTCTGTGGGCTATTGCAAACTCCAAAATCAGACACGTGCCTAAACCATCCTGGCTTGTTTGCACATCCGCTATGTAACAGAATTGATATAGTTGGCGTCTCAGAAGAGTGTATAGACTTTTGAGAGGAAAAAACAGACACAATGGAACAAATGCATGGTAAGAATTTCAAGTCGGGGAGCAGCAGAGGGGATGATATTTTGGAAACCGTGAAACTTTTGGTGCCATGCAGACCACCACATGGCACAAGCCTGCTCTACTTGTGTGCCGAGCCAAACAAAATCTCAGTCTTAAATGCATCAGAAGTCAGTTCAAGGTCTTTTTCACTAAAATAGTGGAATTGAATCATTTTAGGTTTGAGGATGACTTTACAAGCCATAGACTCCAAGCTCATTCCCAATACAGGAACCCTTCCAGAAGGGTCTGGAGAGAGAGCCACCCAGCATTTGCTCCATCACCGCCATGAAGAAAAAGTTTCAAGATGAGGAAGCGGCCAACAGTGTTGAATGATGCAGGGAGGTCATAAAATGTGAAAAACAAAAAAGTGCTCATTGGATTTAGAAAAAGCAAAAACAACACCTTGGCAGCTTGGAGAGAGCAGTTTCATGGGAGTAGATGCCCAAGAAACCCAATGAATTGCTGTGAGTTGAGAGTGAAAAAGGAATGACGATGTAGGGACAGCATGTAAAGCTAATCCTTTCCAGAAGTGTGCCTATAAAGGGGAGAAGGCAGGTAGTAACTGGAGCAGAACATGGCCCCAAAGGAAATTTTTATTTTTTAGGAAGAGAGAGACTTGAGGATGTCTAGATGCAAATGGGAAAGAGTACAGTGGGATTAGAGGGGTTGGTCCACAACAGGGAGCAAGGTGCCCCAAAGAGCAGAGGACAGATTGAGAGACGAGACATCTATTCTCAGTGGAAAAACTGGGAGATGGCCTGGTGTATGGTTCCTGATTTGGGTTGGGGGCAGCTGGTTAGCAGGTACATGACCTTACTGTGTCCATGCCACCTTCAGGTTGGCCAGAGTGGGGTGAGCAAGATGGCCGTGGAGCAGAGGGCAGAGCCTGGGGATGGACTTCCTGCCCAGGCATCTCTCCCCCAACTACCCACAGTGGCTCATGTCACCATCTCCAGCGTCTTTCCTGCTGCTTGGAGAGCCATCCACACCTCACATGGTCTACGCTGCTTTTTAACTGTGGCTCATTAACTGCATTTAAGCTGCCAGTCTCTTCTCTTACCTCTCCGGTGTCTTCTTTGAATATTGCCTATATTTGGAAGATCCAGCTTTGGTCTTTAAAATGCTGGCAGTGGCAGAGTAACAGCTTTGCCACAGACTGGGACGAGCTTAGACTGACTCAGCCCACATTTCTGCTCGAAGATGGAAAGCGTGCCCTCCTCCCACCTCAACAAAGACAACGCAAACAGCGTTAGAAATTTGGTTTTTCAGATCCTTGCTTCCACCCTTGTGGGAGAGGACCTTGTATTGGCAGTTCTGACAGGGACACAGTGCTCGTCACCTCCATGTAATTTGCATCTGTTGGTCCTCTCTCTTTAGAGCTGCTCCTGATAACCCTGAGAGCTCCCAGGACATCTCCTCCAGTCTGCACTTCTCCTGATGAGGAGAAGGCCAAGGATACCCTCTGGGTGAGGCCCAAGGGATGTACATCTACAAAACTAAGAGAGAGTGGAGCTGAACATGAGCTGGGGTCAAATGTTTGGAGAAAGCAGGAGAGCGCTGGGCTTGAAGTCAAGAGCTGGCCCCCTTGGCTTTGCCCACTCACTTTGGAACTTTGGGCAGGTTTTTTCTGAGCCTCAAACTATCTTCGTTCTACTGACATGAGCCAAAGGGACATTGTGACTGCTGGCACACAGGCCATCTATCATCCCACCATTCCGAGTACGCCCGACGGGGGCAAACCACTGTGAAAGCTCTTCCTGAACCTGGTATCTGGTTACTTTGGTTTCCAGAAGCCAAAACTGCTGGTTTGTTTTAAGGCTTGTTTGTTTGTTTTTACCCCTCCTTGTTTCAAGAAGGATTAAAAGCAGCTTTAAAGACTACTGAAAATCCTGCAAAGTGACCCAAGTTAAGAAGAAGAAAGAAAACGGAAGGAAACAACCCTTGCCCTGTGTGAGTCTTGTTCAGTAGTGCTTATCTATGGGTCTTTGGTGTTCATTGATCACTCGGTTCACTTTTATTATCCTCATTACTATTATTAGTGTCGTTTGGGGTTTTCTTCAGGTTGTTTGTACTTTCATGATATTTTCTGACACTTTTCAAAACAATGATTATACATAGATTCTAGGAAAGAGGCATTGAATGTGGCTGATGTTCTAAACATTTACAAAAATATATTGTTCTTTTCTTGTGGTTTTAAACCTTCTGTTGCCCTCTTACAAATTTTTATACATGGAAATATCTCTTTAAATGTTTTAAATGAAAATTTCTTTGAGGTCTCCTCCAAGCCCCCAACATCTGGTTAGCAGTTGCTTACAAAAATAGTACTTTTCTTTTAAACCATTAGTTTTCTTCAAATTTCTAACATAAGTTGGTGGTCTTCAATGGAGATTAAAATAATGAGTCCAATTCCTTTTTAACGTGTCACACCTTCCTGAGCAATGAATGGCTCAGGCTGTAGGAGGTAAAGGAGGTTTGATGTCCCCTGTGTCCACAGGCCTTGGGTTCGTCACGACCCTGGAAACTACCTGGCCTTGTGCTCCCTGCCTTGTTCCTTCTTTGTTGCTCAGAGGGGCCTGCAGTGTTTAATTACACCCCTCATACTCTCCTTGTGGTTTAGAACATTCTTTTAAGGGGTAGACAAAACCAATGCCTATAAAAGACAGTGCCTTCCTCCTCCCACTGGCCCACCAAGCCGCAGAAGGAGTCTCAGCCCCAGACGGGGTCAGTGAGACCAGCTTACCCTTGTGATGGGCAGCCATGGCCGGTACTCGGACGTCATCATAGGACCTCCCGTCGGTGATGAGGATCATTAACTTCCTCTTGTTGGGCTTGGACTTCTTGAAGAGCTGTTCCAGGGCGTAGTTGATGGCGGCCCCCGTGCTGGTCCCACCACTCCAGTAGCCCACTCTCTTGATGGCATTGAGGATATCTGGCTTGGTGCTGTACTCCTCGAACCCAAACTCCAGCCGCTGCTCGTAGGTGTACTGCACAGCCCCGATGCGCGTGTCCGTGTCTGAAATCTCAAACTCTCTGCTGAGGTTGGCCACAAACTGGAGCACTGTGCGGAAGTTGCCGGTTCCCACGCTGCTGGAGCCGTCAATCACAAAGCCGATGTCCGCGGAGTTGAGGCAGGTTTTGCTGCAGGCCAGTCGTTCCGTGTCACAGACCCGCTTTACCAGGGGCTGCACGCTCTTGTGGAGGCTGAACCAGCTCTGCACGCTGAGCGAGTAGAAGCCATTGGTCCGGCACACGGCCTGGAAAACAGGGAGAGACACGCGCCCGGGTCAGGGGTTCAATTCTCCAGTCGGTCACCGTTACCCTTGACCAGTTTGAAGAAGCAAACGGCTCTTGTTTTCTGCACTAGTTAGTTGTCCTAAAGCACTTTCTCCATCTCAGCTCACCCAGTTAGGCACTCGCTGGGGCAGACACCCCTCACGTTATCTCTGGACTCACTCCCACTCCCTCAGCTGAGTCTCTGTTTAGGGGAGAACCATCCGTGAAGCAAATCCAAAGGGAGAGGTGAAGCCCCCGTTACAGCTTCATATTTATGCCTCTGTAGATTCCTCCGTTCATTTGGGCTGGCAGCCAACCATTATTAGATTGGCATTGGTGGGCACCAGCGTGTGAGAGGATTAAAGAAAGCTTTTGTTCTGATTGGGAAAACAAGACACATACAAGAAATAGCTACAGAAATGTTTCCAGAGCATCCCTGTACCCTGTAATCTTTTAGAGAGATTCTCTCATTTAAAATCCCACCCTCATCCTACAAATTAGAATTATAACCCCCTGTCATGAAGCAATGAACTGAGGGCCAGCTGGGAAGGGACATCCCTGAGTCCCTGAGACTGGAACACAGCTCTCTCTGCCTTTAAAACCCAAGCACTGTCCTCCAGACAACCCTGCCTTTGGACAAATAGGAATCTTTATTTACTTGTGCCCAAGCTTGTTCCAGAAAAAAATGTAAGGCAGCTGCAAATAAACACCGAGCTACCTGGTTGGTGTTCTGGAAGGGACCAAGTAGTGTTCCAAAAGTGGAACATTTCCTCATTTCCTCCTTGCTGCTGCCTCTCCTGGGGTCTCAGAGAGAATCGCAGAACTATGACTCCAGATGAACTTGTATAATTAAAAAATTATTTTAAAACAAGACGTGACTTTAAAATGTCCTTGGAAATATTCTGGAATTGGTTTATAAAGGACTTTCCATGGACAGGTGACATTTGAGATGTGTGTTGAGGCTGAGCTGAATTCTAGCTGATGGGTGGAGTGGAGGGATTCCCACGAGGCAGCCTTAGTAAAGTCATGACGGAGACAGCAGTGGTGCTGGGCGTGGCCAGGACACCAGTGGCTGGGGCATAGGCCTGCGTGGGGGGCCACAGTAGATGGCTAGGAGCAGTGTTTGAGAACATGAGCTCCTTGACCTGGTTCAATACTACCCTCTCCTCGTTTGTCAGATTGGTTAATGGGCACTGTGTGTGCATACACGCACACGTGTGAGCGAGTGTATGTGTGCCCATGTGCAGGCTCATGTGAAGGCTCACTGAGCGACCTAGTTGAGGTCTCTTGTGCTGTGAGAGGAGCCCGGCAGAGCCTCTGTGTGAGACCCTGGGGACACTGCTCCTCCCAGGTGCTGGTGCTGGCCTTAGTTCACCAGGTGCCTATGGGGTTTTGCTTTGAGAGGGTAATTCCAGGTTCCAGATGTACTTACTAGTCCCTCACTGGAGGTCCTCTTGCCTAGAAGTGAGCTTCACACCCATTTGAAGGAATGAGAAATTTGCCTGGATGGCTGTTACAACTTTGCAAAGTGCAGGGGATGCTTACGTTGCGTGGGTCTCTGTGCAGTTCCATACCTTGTTTGCAAAGTTGGGCTCTATCACGTACTGCTTCTCGGTTTCAATGGCACCTTCAATGGTGATGAAGAAAATGTTGATTCCTGACTCTCTTGCGAGCCTGGAAGCCTCCTCCACCTTGTCCGTGGGCCAGCCGTCTACCATTACCACGGCCACGTTGGGAGCCCCGCCTCTGTTTCCATTAGCTTTGGAAAAGAAGTTCTTGGTCACAGAAGAGATGGCCCGGCCTGGGAGAAAAAGAAAACTCATGTTCGAAGTGATTATGCCAATTATAATTATAGGAATAGATCACAGAAGCAAGAAGAGGTCCAGAAACGCAATTTCATTCCCTCCCTTGTTTCTTTGTTTGTTTACCACATTAACTATTTTTAAGTGTACAGTTCAATGGTATTAAATACATTCACAATGTTGTGCAACCATCACCACTATCCATTTCCCTCGCCAGTTTCACTTTAAGCCCTTAACTTCTCATTCTTTCATCTTTAAAAACAAGTTTTAGGGACCAGCAAGCAGGTGAGAATGACTTCCATGGAAGCAAAAGGGTCCCTTCCCTTCTTGCGGCCAGAACCCCACCAAGCCCCTAAGCTGACCCCTTACTGTCTCTGAGAGCAGGGGGTGGGAGCAGTCAGCCTTGAGTAAATGACAGGAGCCTCAGCTTGGCCTCCTGCAGCTTGGGGGGAGCTCGGCGCTCCAGGAGCTACTGGGTATGGAGGGCTGTATTCTGGGTTCAGGGGTATCTTTTGTTCAGCTCCATACCAGGGGCACAGGTTTGGCTGGCCAGGGAAGCACTGCACCCACTGAGAGCTGAGAGACTGTTTCAGCCCCGGCGGTGCCGCCTACTGGCTGTGTTGCTCAGGTAGATCACTCCACATCTCTGGGCCTAGATCTCCATGGCAACAATATGCCACAACTGAGAGCCATGGTTGTGAGGTTTAATGAAGCCTCCAGCATGCCTTTCCCAAGCACATATTTCACACTGTCCCTAAGGGTCTCAGGAAATGTTTCGAGTCACCTGGGGTGACCATCTGTGTCAGTTTGCCAGGACTTCCCCAGTTTTAGCACCGGAAGGCCCGTATGCTCCTGGACAAACTGGGATGATTGGTCACCCTATAGTCAGCATAACTGCACATCATAAGGCAGGGCTCTTAACCTGGGTACTGCGGACCTGTGGGGTGTGGGGGGTGTATGTGTCCATAAATTCCCTGAAATTACACCATGTTTTGTGTGTATAATAAGTATTTAATTGGGTAGAAGGGTCATAACTTTCAGGAGGTTCTCAATCTAAATAAAAGTTAGGAACAACCTTCTTGAGACTTTAGGATAAATGTCAGTACACTCAATGCTTTGCTGGTTTGGGCCAGCATCCTGGCTCCCTGGCTAGTATAATCTTACCTGTCAAAGGATCAAATGGTTACATATGCAGTTGCTGGATAAATGTCTTGGAGACACCACATGAACTGGCTGTGTAGAACAGAGTTGCTAAGGGAAAACCTTGGCTGCAGAAAACTGCTTTCAAAGCCAAGGCATAATTACCCTCAAGGTTCAAGGTACCCAGCAGTCCCCTCTTGCTTAGTGTTAGATGCCTGCAGAGTGAGTACAAGGAGCCATAGACGATCACCTTGACCTCCCTCCATCTTATTTGGAGGTCATGGTCAGTTAGTGCTCAACACACATTCCATCCGCCTTCCGGCATGTGTCGAAAGCAGAGGCTGGAATTCTGAAAACTACATTGTTGAGACACCCTCATTGCCGCCATTGTGGATTTGTTTTAGCTTCATGAAGCGATGCACACACATGAGATTTAGAAGATGAATGTGAGGCAGA
The DNA here is from genome assembly GCF_004115265.2 of Rhinolophus ferrumequinum. Taxonomy (NCBI): domain Eukaryota; kingdom Metazoa; phylum Chordata; class Mammalia; order Chiroptera; family Rhinolophidae; genus Rhinolophus; species Rhinolophus ferrumequinum. Next base: position 46,429,221 of record NC_046296.1, read on the forward strand.
GACTATACTTTTGATTCTGCTGTTTCTGCTGACAAGTAGGTAGAGTTTGACTTCTCTGGGGCAGGCTTAGCGGAGGTACCCATGTTTGGTCACTAGTTTTGTTGGTGTTGAGGTAAGGTGCAGAACATTTGTTTTGTGGGTGTGAATGGTACAGGCTTGGTGTGATTTTAGAGCTGGCAGCTGTATCAGAAGCTTCCTGGTCCTGGCTGAAGCAGATTCCTGAAGAGATTGTGGTGGCAGAATTGAGAACATGATATCCTGATCTTGGAAGAGGTGGGTACTTGGAGGTCCTGGGTCTGCAGGAAGCCTTTAGAAGCCATCTTTGAAAACTCAGGCTAGAGTTTGTTTTCCTGCATCTGCTCCGTGCTAAGTAACTGTGGCTCACTTCTCCATTTCCTTGGACTCTGGTGGTAGGAACAGGTTCCCTGGGAAGTAGACAGTCAACCCTCCCTAGGCGCCCAAAGCCAGACACCATTTATAAATTAATACAGTGGCACAACTCATGGAGAGCCTTTGAGCTTGTTTAGCCTGAAACTCTTTCCTAATGCCTAGTCACCTCTGAGTGAACTAATAAATGGAGTTTCTGGACCTGCCTCGCTGAGGACTATACCTTGGACTTCTGGTACCCCACCTTCCCCCAAAGCTCAGACATCATTAGAGACTCAGCTCTATGCAAAGAACATGTATCTCCTTGTACAGTCTTCACTATAACAGGAGCTGGTTAGACCAAGATTCCCAAGGGGCACTGTGAAGCTTCCTGAATGGAACTGGTTGTGAAATTTGATATTAAATAGTTGACGATTATAAACCAATCAGGAAACAGGAACAATAGTAGTCCTGCTGGTCCTGAAGAAAGCTGCTTCCCTGAAGAACCATGCATGCTGGAACTCTCCCGCCTATGTGTGGTGATGATTCTTGCCTCCTGAATCCGTGACAATACTTTAGAAAAGATACAGATACTGTATGAGTCATTTCTTGATGGATTATTACTATTTTTTCCTCTTCCTGTATACAACATTAGAAGACAATCACTTAGAAAGAGAACCACGGTAGCAAGATAGAATGATCTGAATCCAACTGATCACATACCTACATTAGACAGCCCTCCTCTCTGGGTAATTTTCTCTATGGCTGCCTTCAGATCACGGGAATTCATATGAGTCTTAAGGTTAAACTGGGTGGCAGGGTTGTCTCTGAAGAGTTAGAAGAGGAAATAAAAATTAGGTGGGAAGTCATTACCTTTGGAGGAAAGCAGACGTCATAGCCAATTCTTTTATATACACATAAGATAGAAGCTGGTTCAAAACCTTAAGCTTTGGTTGATAAAATGCCCCAGTGTAGATGGAAGTAGTGGTGAGATGGGAGGCTGGGGATACTCCACAATGTGTGTAGAGGAAACCGGGCTGGTTCAGGCCTCGGAAGGAGTGGGTTCTAGTTTTGACTGTGCCATTTCCTAGATGTGTGACCTTGAGAAGTCATTTAACTTCTCTGGACTTCAGTTTCCTCATCTAGGTAAAAACAAAGATCATAGCATTCATGTACTAAAGAGCAGGACTGTTCTCAAGTGGGATTTTACAAATATAAGGATGTCCCCAGGCTGCCCCAGACTCTCCTCAGCAGGAAGAAAATCTCAACTGTTAGCCACTCCCTGGGTTACCCTTCACACTGGAATTGCAACAGTGGTGTCAAGCAAAAGACATCCCTTCATCTTTTTCATTTTGTGGCTCCAGTGATAGGGTGAGGATATTTAAATCTCACCAGAGGGCCAACATCTTTTTTATTGAAGCCTGAAAAAGATTTGCGCGAGAAGAGCTGGAGTGAATTGAGTGGAGAAACAGAATGAGAATCCTTCTCTAGAGAGGAGTTTCCTTGGAGAAACCATCCGAACAGGCTCAGAAGCAGCTGAGCAGAGGGTGTGGAAAACCTGTCATGAGCAGGTGGAAGGTGCACAGGGTGGGATGAGGGTGCTGTCAGGTGGATGTGTGAGCCCACAGCCAGGATGTGCGGATGTGCAGTAAAATCCCATCTCATGAAGTGCTGACACTCAGCCATTGGCAGGGCTTCGTGGGAGTGTGACCTCTCTGGTCACACGGGCCCCCCATACTCCAGAAGAGCCTGCCGTTGGTTCAATGCTCTGATGCTGCCATCTTGAAATTCTTAATAATTTTTGAATAAGGGTTCCTGCAAATTATGTGGCCGGTCCTGGCTGCAGGTTACTATTCATACATCCCCAAGGAGAAAGAGAAGGAGACTTCTGAGAGCAGCCTTCCCACAAATACCAGGAGTGATTCCAGGAAGAAACAGCTTCAGGCAATTTCAGGTGGGAATTCCAAGGACAGCTACAGTGGAGTCCTAGCAAATTCCTTAGAGGACCTGGCAGTGATGTCATCCAGGAAACAGTCCCCAGGACCTGAGAGGAAACATTATCTGGCCCATTCCCTCCCTCCTTTGCTCTGTCCCTATTTTCTGACCTTCTTAGCTATCTCAAGTTGATCGACATCAGAGGAGTACTCATAAAGAGACTGGAAAGATGCCCCTCTGTCTTCCACCGTATTAATGAATATAGAGGCATGGGCTGTTCTTAGACAAAACCAGAGCAGCTACCTTCAGGGGAGACAAAGAAAAGTTTAAAACAAGCTCAACCAAGGTGGATATTGGGGCAAAACCCAACCAGGTGAAATGCCAACAGATGAAAACCAAGTTCTAGTTTAGGATTAAACAAAAACAAGCAAACACAAACAAAGCAAACTATAGTAGAGAAATGTGGGCATTCAGCTGACTTGACCTTCCTAACCAACCTACAGTGTGAAGCCTCATGAACTGAGGCTGTGGGAACACCACCCACCTGCAGGTGACAGGGAGGAGCAATCACAGTGACATGGCTCTGTCACTTTCATGGTCATATTCTTCTTTCCCTCTGGGCACAAGGGCTTGCAGGTTTATATGCTTACAGACCAATTTGAGTAAATGCTTTACTTGCCTCCTAGCCAACGAGGCTCAAAACCTGGACTCCATCTTCACTTACTCACTCATAGAACCCACTATCAGTACCTGTCAGTCAAGCCCCATAAGTTCCTCTATAAACCATCACTCACTTTTATTCCCTCCTCTGTATTTCTCTGAGTCCAGGACCCCTTACTTCTTATGGATAGTTCTATAAGAGTCTCGATGTCGGTCTCTGCGATGCCAGTAGTATGTAAATTTGCTAGAGAACCCATCCTCATATTCAGCCCTGACTGTTAAATTCCTCTGCTCGAAAATCATTAGAGGCTGCCATCGTTAAACTTCATATTTTGGCTTTAAGCCCATCCATAATTTAATTCCAGCCTGTCATATTCATACTGTTTCTCTCTCTCACTCTCTCTCTTTCTCTCAGTAACTAGACTCAGAATGAGCTGCTCATTTACTGGTTTTCTAGCTTTAGTGCTTTTGCTCATCAGTTCCCTCCTCTGGAAATCCCACATTGTGCCCAAGCTCCACGCTCCAGCTACCTGTCTCCCTGACCCCAGCCGGCAGCCTTTGTGCCTGACTCAGCTTTCTCTAACCCACAACACTTCGCAGTGTGTGGCACCTGCAGGTACTTTCTTCTTTCTTTTTCTGTCCATCTCTACCTCTAAAAGCTGATGTTCCCCAGGGTGCATCTCCATCATGCATCCCTCCTTAATTGATGCACTTCCCTAGGAGAGAGCATCAACTTCAGCGACCAATCACATGCCAACAGCTGTCCTGTGCATACTGGGATACTGGTCGGTCCTCTCTCTTGAACCCCAGATATATACAAACAATGACTTCCATACATCTCCATCTGGAATGCACCCTGTGGTACCTGGGGGTGGTTCACAGACACCTCAGGTTGGAAATTTCTAAAATGAAAGTCATTTATCTTCCAAAGCTGCTCCACCCAACCACTCATATTCCCTTCTGTAGTTCCTTGTCTGACTCATTAAATCATCACTCATTGTCCGTATGCATTCTTGACACCCTGTGACACCCTCTTCATCAAATGTTGTATCCTGGCAGACCAACCTCTTAAATATGTCTTGCATCTCTCCCATCCTTTCTATCCTGGACTTTGGACTTCCATCTTCTATTTCTTGAACTAATGCTATAGTTTCCTGCCTGGTCTTCCTGTACCCACAGTGGGCTCTGCGGAGGTTGTTTTATCCAACAGGCTCTAAGTGCATAACAGAGGCAGATTCGCCAGGAAAACAATGATGCCTCTTCCAAAGGGCCTGATTCTGTATTTGTAAATTTATGTTATTTTTCTTTAAAAAGCCCCTAAATTGCATAAGTTTCATGGTCCCTAAAGTCTGGATCTTTCCTTGGTGACCAAGGAATATGAACTTTTTCAGGGCCTAAAAAAAGTTGAAACAAACAAACAAAATAACATTGGCTACAAAAAAAAAAAAGCAAAAAAACTGACCCTGACAATCGTAAATATGGAACTGTCTACCAAACATAACATCACATATACTTCGTTAGTTGTGAAATTTTTAAGTCATAAAACTTTCATTACACTTGAAAATGATTTGTGGGATAGATTTTTCTCACTTTTCAAGATTTCCTGACGATTGTGAAGAAGTCATAGCTAATCATAAATTAAATGTTGCTCATGGACAAATAATTTAAAAGACAAAAAATATAAAATTTTGTTTCGAAAATATTGACAGAAAAAAGGTATTTAAATGTGGAAATGAGTCACCTTGTCACCTCCATGGTGTTCCCCCGGAACCCTGTGCAGGAGGCTGTCTTCTGGTTGATCGCTTTGTAGAACGATCGTTGATTACCTGTCTCTTTCCCATACTACATAAACAGTGGAGTCTCTGCTATTTTTGGTAGCTCTTTAAAGTCGCTGCAAACATCAGAGTAGCAAATACTGAGCCATTGCTCCTAGGGGAACCACGGGGTTAGGTTCCTGTGGGCCTCTGGTCACAACACATCAATAGATCAATACATAAACTTGATTTATGTATATTTCTGTGTGAAGATACCTAGTTTAATATGTTTCTTATAAATAATTAATTATACACAATATTTCTGTATAATAAAACACTAGCTGAAAAGGGCTTAACATTTTCCTGACCCTGGGTAATGTTACCATAAATTGCTTTGCCTTTCAGCCTCGCAATGCTATCCTCTATGCTGCTTTTTTTTTTTTTTTTTTTTTAAGAAATCAGCTGTCATTTCATGAATTCATGAGTTCAGTAACTTTTCCATACTGTTAATGTGTACTATAGATATTACTTTAGCATTTTCCAGAGCAGACTCATATACAGCTCAGCATATAGCTTGTCTTTTTTTTAATGTGTCCAATTATTGATTCATTATCATTGAACTCACAACCAACAGCACGGTAACTCATGCTTAAAGGAAACTTACCTAACATTTGTATTTTCTCCATCAGCATATCACGACCTTCTTGCCCTTAGAACACTAGACTGCATTTCAACTGTACATTGGGGTGGGGGGTATGTGGTGGGGGTCGTGGGGCCCTTTATTTGTTTATTTTTAAAAATTGAGACGTATTTAACATGTAACGTTGTATTAGGTGTAGGTGTATAACATAGTGAGTTGATACCTGTATATATTGTGAAATGATTACCAGAATAAGTTAATTAATGTCCATCCCATCCATAGTTCCCATTCAGGTCCACTCTCTTCGCAACTTTCAATTATTATTATTAATTTCAAGTATTATTATTAACTAGAGTCACTGTGCCATACATTACAAACCCAGGACTTATTTATTTTATAGCTGGAAGTTTCTACCTTTTGACCCCCATCACCCATTTTGTTTGGGACCATTTTAAATAGTGAAATCACCGACAAAAATCACAAACATATGAAACATGTGGCACTAAACAGACTGTGAGAAGGACACTTGTTTACAGTATGCGAGCTGCAACAGGAAAGCAGGGCACTGCTTTGTTTGACCTCAGCTGGGAATGTGTGTGTGTGTGTTAAGTGACTCAAAAATTCCCCCCTCTGTGCATGTCGACAAATGACTGCAAATGTGCCGTGAGTAATTGATTTTGGAGTTGCAAATAAATTTTAGCAAGTAGGTGGATTTGCAAATCTGGAATCTGCAAATTATGAAGATCAACTATAACCTGTTAGAGAACAGAGCCTATGCCCTAGTCTTTCCTCTCTCTAGTGCTCAGCATACAGGGAATAAGAGATAAGTGCGGAATAAAGAAATGAAGCAAGCAAGCTCAGATGTCCTCTCCGTCTTGGATCACCCTGGATGGAATGGAACACGCTGCCTCTGTGCTCCATCTGTGCTGATCACAGTCTCCCTCTGTTATGTCATACAGGTGGACCAATCCATCTTCAGAGGCAGACAGATGAGCTATTCATATACCCGACGAAGAGATGCTTTTCATTTTATTTAATGTTATTTCTTCTAAAAGCATTGCCTCCCAAACTAGATGGTGAAGTCCCGTAGAACAGAATCTCTAGCACATTTATTGATTTATTTTCTAATGGGTCGAAAGGTTGGATCAGAGGACTTTTGAAGCTCTAATTGCTAAATTTATGGTTAGGGGCAAAATTGCAGAGCTCATCCACCAAGGGACTTATCAGCAAATGTAACCAAACCACTTAGATGAATTTTACATCATGATCCCTTGCAAATGGCATAGTGCTTAATACTTGAGAAACACTCAATAAATCTTAGTTAAGTTGTACTGTAGTTAAATCATAAGAATGAATGCTATGTCTTTCACCTGCAGACTGCGGCAGCTCTTGGTACCAGAGTACGTGGTATATTCGTATGTGTCCTTTTTCAGGATATGTGGGTTCGTGGCCTGACACCCTAGCCTGGCTACTTTTCAGAGATAGAGACTATTTAAAAAGTTCAAGGAGGTATACCACTACACGTTTATGTCAACAACCTTTTAATTTGTAATTTTATTACAAGATCTCATTAAAGGCAAACCAATTTTTTCCCCTCTGCAATATCAAAGCTTTCCTTTGAAAATAATAGAAGAAAATAAAGAAAGAGGTTTATAACTCAAGGAGAAAATATAAAATTGTTTTATGTTTGAAAGAAGAGTTAGGACTAAGGAAGAGACATTATGGAGAACCAGAATTTGGCTGTGTAAGTGTTCAAGAAGAAAGAACACCTGTGGGACATGGGCACAGGTGATTCTTAGGAAGGCTGGGGGCCTGAGGGTAGGGAATCGCTGATGGTGAGACTCACCTGAGACATTTGTTAAGCTCTGTAAGTTAGCGGGCCTCCTTCTGGAAGAAACTCAGTTCAGCAGTAGGTCTGGGTTGGGTCTGGGAATGTTTTTCTTAGACAAAAGATCCCAGTGAACCTTATGCTCAGGACCATTTGGGAAGCCCTGGATTCTAGAGGACCTCTACCGCCCTTTTAATCTTAAGGCTCCCATTTGGTTCAAGGCGAGTCTATTGGTTCACCTCATAACACTATCAGTCACAGGAAATGAGCCTCTCAAATGAATTTTTGTGCCCGTAGACACATAACAACGCATCATATTCCCTGTGGCAAAAACCTTTCAAAACTGTTTCCTTCAAGAAGGCATCATTTTAAGATTATAATAAAATGACCTAATTATATTTCATTTAGCCTTTTAATTTTCTTAATGGCTAAAATGGGATGATTTATGGACTTAGTGAATGAAACGAACCATGCCTGTGAAATCAGGAGGATGTTTGCCCAAGGATGTGCTGGTGGCTGCAGGTTGGGTGCAGACTTACCCCTTGAGGGCCGTACCTGGCTCAAAAAGGCAATGATTCTGCCCCCAATCCCTTCAGAGGGCTGAGCAGCTATGTCCAATCCAGCCACCCCTTTTGAAAAGACACTGGCCTTTCTCACATTTCTTAGGATTAGAGATGGAGTGAGGGACTTACAACCAAATTTTATTTTTAAATGAGAGTTTTTTGTATAATTAATACCAATAATTCCACCCATCCACCAGAAAGTTGAAAATTAACTTGCATACTACCTCTTCCTGCTGGAGGAAATGAAGACATGCAATGTGCTGACCTAGGAGGAACCACTAGGCTCTCAGGCTCACGGGTCTATAACCACATCACGGGCTTGCTAAGTGCCGGGATGTGGAATGTCTTGGCAACAGAGCTTCCCCAACTCAGACATGCATCCAATTACCTGGGGATCTTGTTAAAATGTAGATTCTGATTCTGTAGGTCTGGAGTGAGAACCGAGAGCCTGCCTTTCTAACAACCTCCCAGATGATACTCGGGATTATACTTTAAGTTTAAGCAATGCCTTATAGGATGCTATAAGAATCAAGAAAATCAACAGTGGAGCTGCCAGTGACAAGAGGAAGGGAGGAGAATAAATAAGTCTAGAGCAGGGAAGACAGAGGCTGAGAAAAGTGGCCCTTTAGGCTGGTGACCTGGGATAGAGGGAAGAGGCTGGGGACACCGGGTTCATTCGAGAACAGCACAGGCCAGAGGGAACAGTTATATCTTCCCTCTCTGCTCGCACAATAGAATCACCTGGGGAGCTCTGAAAATTCATGATGCCTGCTCCCACACTCAGGAAAATGTTCATTTAATCACTCTGAGGTTCAGTCTGGGCACTGGGATTTTCAAAAGCTCCCCAAGTGGTTCTAATGTGCATTGGGGTGGTCACCTGCTTTTCTGTGGATCTAGAGATCTAGGGAGAACCATATGGGAGGGGAGAGGTGTTGGGATAAGCCCTGTGAACATGTGACGGGAGTTCAAAGGGAACATTTGAGTAAGTGGTGGAAGTCAAGTGCAGTCTTGTTTTATTATACCTCTAGGAGAACTGCATGGTGGGGAACAGAAGAAGCGTAAGATTTTTGTGCAAATTGTGTTCGCAGCTCTCTCAGTCTTGAAACTGTGTGCCTGAGGGGTGTGGCTCAGGGTTCACCTGTCTGTCTCAGGGAGGAGAGAAGTGACACAGTGGGGTCTTTGCAAGGGCTCTTAGGCCCTGGAGAGCCCTTCCAGGCACAAGACGGGATCCTGTTAGTTCCCGTAAAGGCAAAGTAGACTGAGGGGGTGAAAAGAGCAGTGGGCAGGAGCTGGAGAGAGCTGTGTTGCCCAGGGGCACGGCCACTCTGTACCCGGGAAGCTGAGCTGTCCCTTCCCCTCTCGAGGAGTTGGGGATTCTCAACCTTGGCTACAGATTGGAATTACAGACCAAAATATCGACTTCTGGCTGTTGGTCAGATTGTGGCTTACTAGGTCTTTGGTAAGGCCCAGCCTTCAGCATTTTTAAAAGCTCCCCAGGAAATACCGATGTGAAGTCCAGGCGCAGGCAGTACCTTCCTGCTCTGAAGTCCCTCTGTGGTGGTCAGATTTACATCTCCTGGGCCCTCTCTCTCCGTGTTTCGAGTCCCAGCCCCGCCTAAGACCTAAGAGAGTGCGACCGAATGGTCCTCTTGCCAGGTGTATTCATTTCCTATTTCTGCTGTAGCAAATGACCATACACTTGGTGGCTTAAGCAATGCACACTTATTAGCTTCCAGCTTTGGAGGTCAGAAGCCCAATGTGGGTCTCCCTGGGCTAAAACTAAGGTGTCGTCAGGGCTGTGTTCCTTTGTGAAGGCTCTAGGGGAGAACCAATTTCCTTGTTTCTCCAGTTTCTAGCAGCCGCCTGCATCTCTTGCTCATGGCCCCCTTCCTCCGTCTTCAAAGCCAGCCGTCACATCCCTCTGGTCATAGTGACATTACCTAACTGACAATAGCCGGGACAGGTTCTCTGCTTTTAAGGAGTCGCGTGATTAGATTGGGACACCAGGAAAATCTCCCCATCTCCAAGTCCCTAACTTGAATCGCTCCTACAAAATCCCTTCTGCCAAGCGAGGAAGCAGATTCACACGTTCCAGGGATTTAGACATGGACGGGGCTATTCCTCTGCCTACCATACCAGACCTGACACCTCACTTCTTCCCTCTACTCTGACTGTCCTGCACTTGGTGGCTTAGCTGGTCCATGGCCGCCTCTGGGCATCCTTCCTGCTCTTTAGGGGCCGGAAGGGAGGCTCAGCTGAGTGCGTGACTCAGAGTCTTCAATCTGGGGCTGAGAATCAAGAAGAGGAGGGACATGCATCCCAACCCAGAGCCACTCCCTAAAACACAGGGCAACTGTCATGGACCCATGAACAAATAAAAGTCTATTTCATTTTTGCACGGAAAAACACCACCGTTATGCTTTATGCTGTAACGGTTTTCCAATGTTGATGTCCTAGGGTTGATTATACTCATCAAGTTCAAAAGAACATGTGCAATTCTGTTCCACTCATACTGAAATTAAGGACGAAAACAAGATCATATTGAAAGTCTAGAGGGTGTTTAGCACCTGTGGACCAGGTTGCAGCTGAAACGCAAGCTGCGTGGCCTCGTTCATTCATTCTGTGTGCTAGAGTCCACGTAAGAGCTGCTTGCTCTGGCTCTTCTTCCTTTTAGGCTTTTAAGTGTTCCTGCTGCTATTAAGTGCAATCGTGAGCCTGTTGGCTGTGCAATTCTAAAGTAGAATGTGTGTGCCAGACAAGGGCTTGATCTTTGGCCTTTTGTTCAAGCAGTGTCTCAGGCTTCAGTCTGGTGGAAACCTTCAATTATCAGAAGCTTTCTGGGCAGATGAGAAAAATCTCTGCTTTGAAGTGGATTTTATTTGACATTCTAGGGAATATACCAAGATTTAATACTTGCCCTCTCCCCAGTGATCAGGCATTCAGCTGTGTATTCTTGGAGAAGTCACCCAACTTGAGTCTGAGTCTGTTTCCTACTCTGCCTCTCTTTCTTACTGGAGATACGGGAGGATTATGGAAGGAACGCTGTGGTTGCTGAAAGGTTAGCACAATTTCGGGTTCCAAGAGTCTGCATGTGCAGAGGTGGGGGAACGTGGGAGAGGGAGCGTGCCAGTGTCACAGTGGTTGAGGCTCTCCCCGGGGCCTGGACCCGAAGTAGAACTCAGCAGGGCAAGGTGAAGTTACAGAGGGGCAGAAACCAAGAGCGTGGCAGAGGAGGATGCTGGTCTGCTGAGAGGAAAATCGAGTGGACAAGTAGAGAGACACACAGATGCCAGGAAAGAAGGGGGAGGGAGTGACTGATGTCCGTCCTGTGACATAAGTTTCCCTTCATGTGGGCTAACAGGACTGGTTTTCTGTTTCCTGTACCCAAAAGATCTTTGTGTAGGATACTTAGGAATCAGGATGAAGAATGAACATTGCATTGTGTAAATCAGACCATTTTTATACTTCTAGTATTTTTATTTTTTATTTGCCTTTTGTTCCCTGTTAACAGTTACTATGAGTCTTTTGAATTCTAATTTTAACAGTCTACATTTAGACCTTAAAGTCTACATCCTGACTCAGCTGTCCTAAGGAAAACCAAGGGAAGGAGTCTTCCGGGGGAGCCTTGTGGACCCGCGGCAGCAATAATGAGGTGACAAGCCTGCAAGGAGGGGACATTCCGAGGTACAGAGTCCTCCCTCCTTGACCAGCTCCTGCCCAACCTCAGCCTTGCCTTCCACTGCTTGTTCTTGATGGGGTGGCCACTTCTTTTAGAGCCTCATTTCCTCGCTACAACACGAGGAGGTGCAACCAGGAGCTGCCTAAGGCCCCAGTGCGCTGTGATGCCCAGGGGTGGTAGAGGGGACACTGGAATCCAGTGAGAACCCCAAATGCCATGAGGAATCAGTTTCCCAGCCAGCCAAGCGTTGGCGCCTCCTGCTTTTCCTTTTCCTGAAACACAGGCCTCATATCTCCATCTACCTCTGTCTCTTTACCCTTTCCTGCCCCACTGCCTCTCTCTCTATGCACCAAGACCATTTGGTAAAGAAACGATCGGAGGGAACCACCCAGACGAGGAAGCCAGGCAGCAGAAATCAAAAGCAATTTCAGCTGGATACATGGATGTCCCTCCTGGCCCTTTTTCACGCCTCGCTCAGATTTATTTTGGTCCTTTCATTCTGCTGGTGGATGCATACTCTCAGTACGCGTTGTCATTTCATTACTGATCATCCCACCTAATTGGAACCCGAGGCTGGAAGGGAGCGGAGGCTCATCCAGTCTGATGGCCCAATATTCATTTATTGGATTGTCTTCTGAGTACAGAGCGGGCCACTGAATTACAGGACTCCGAGGCTGGCAGAGCCCTGATAAATCATCCACTGTGCACCCCCCACCCCCATACTTTACAGATGGCAGCACTTACATGGAGAGGTTAAGTGACTCGCCTAAGGTCACATGGAGAGCTAAGGCCAGTTTGCAAGACAGCCTGTCACCAGCTCACTGTACTTTCCACTCCACCCTGTGGCTGAAGGAGGGTGAAGGTGATTGATTAGTTTGTACGAGCATTAAACGAGGGAAAACACATTTCCCTCACGTGCTCCAAATTAATAAGGACCCTGGGTGGAAAAAAAGACTAATAGCAAAGGCATTTTTAGAAAGTGGAATTAGAAAGCCTGGAGGTAAACTATTTCCTGCAAACGGTGATCACATAAGGAAACCGTGGGGAAAAGGTTTTTTTTTTTGAGGGGAAAGAGTCTTTCTTGAATTGTTTTTCCTTCCCTGCTACATTTGTTCTTTAATCCACGTTCTCATCAGCACACACACTATTCTGCTGCCATTTTTCTTTTCCTTGACGTATTTATCACCCTATTTTCATATTCTGCTATAAACCTTGGTATACACAGCTTTTAAAGCAGCTATTTTTAATGCACGATGACACACCAAGCTTTGGACCCCCCAATAAAATGGACCGGGGACATCTGGCACTAAAACGCTTACATTTCCTCCTTGGAGAAGCCTGCTATTCATTTGCTACCTTTAAAAAGTGACACAGGAATGAAAGTAGGTTGACATTTTGAAAAAAGAAAACAATGACGAAGAAAACTTATTTTCCTATTTCAGGTTAAAATCTTCAAGATAGATCATTTGACATTGAGAGCTGGCATTTGTCGCAACTGGTTATTTTCATCTATTTGACTCTAACTATAGACAAGTCAACATTGCAGTCTGAGGAACAGGAAAAGGCTCTGTGCCAGTAGATTCATCTATTAATTTTTCTTCACAGGAATAGAAGATAGTATGAAATGTGTTATTGAAATTTCATTCTAAAAATACAAATGTTAGAGGTTCTTATGAAAAGGAAAGCATTTCTGTTGACTTCCTTTGACCGCTCAAAAATAAATATGCGAGTTGTCTTTGATACAACAATATCAGTTACCATACTGCTCTGGGAAATCCTCAGGAGATGTTGGGAGGGTCTGGAGCCCCCCCGGATGTTGTCAGGCATGAATGTTTTTACTTTTCGGGAGGAGCAAAGAAGCTGTGACCGTTGCTTTTGCGCAGAGGCACCAAGGTCTCGGCCAGTTTCCACTCGCAAGGTTCAACTGCAGGTCGATGTTGTGCCCGACTGTCGTGTGTGGCAAGTGAGACAACTCTCCTGCCCTGAATGGTTCTTGGTCAAAAGTCGACCTATTATTTGCGATTTGTGTTTGCTCGATCTCTTCATTGTTTGTCAATCTTTGTGTATCGGTTTTAGGGAGAAACCTATTCATATCTGAAATAAGATTGACTTATTAGGCCAAATAAGAGAAAAGGTGGAGAGGATGGTGATATGAACCCTCACTTTCTTCCCTCACTGAAATACGAAAATGGATTGGGGACACTGAGCTGGGTGCCCAACTGAGCGACGGGAACTGCTCCCCTCCCCAGCCTGCCTCCCATTACCTGGCGAGCTTTTGCAGTCTCGGTGCAAGGGCCTTAGGTTATCTGGAGAAAGCAAGAGTTCAACCTAAAGCGCCATGTTGTCCAGCCTCTTACCTCAAGGTGGATAGATGAGAGCAGGGGGAGCCCCTCAAACAAAGGCTGTAATAGTCAAGGTGGACAGGGGGCCACCTTGATCTAAGAAGAGAAAACTGACGAGGAGAGAGGGGAAGGCCTAGCTCAAGGTCACCCAGCTGAGCTAAGACTTCAACCCAGAGTTCCTAATTCCCAAATAAATGTGTTCTCTACCAACCTCAGGTGTACAAACGCCATTCATTTACAAGTGCTTGTTAGCCTGTCCTACGCGTCTGGAAGCCTCAGATTTCTTAAATGGCGTCTGGATTGCTTCAGTGTCTTTCATTTACATTCGTATTAGGGAAGATACTGAATTTGGGCCCTCGGATATGTTGGCATTCTTTGTGGCACAAAGTTAAGCATGCGACAACATCACTTGGTTTCTGAATCCTGAATAGCACTTACCCATACTGCACAACACCCATCAGTGGGCCTGCAGGGCCAATGTCAAGAGCTTGGGCGATGTCAGCCAGGAACTGCTTCTGGATTCGGAATCGGCGTTTGCCAACGCTCGTGCTCCCGTCGATTAAAAACGACAAGTCAACTTTGCAGGCTGAGGAAAGGAAAAGGGCTCTGTTACTCTGGTCCTCTCTCATTGCATTCCCCTGTGCATTCTCTTGCTCCCCTCTTGCTCCACCAGAGTCCCCCTGAGATTCCAATGGAAAGAAAGTACAAAGAAGTAGCAAGATGCAGGGTATATTCGTTTATGTATATCCATAATGGATTCCCAGCAGGCACGAAGGTCCCGGACACGTGGACTAGTACTCCTTTACCACGACGGGTTTAACATTCGCCGTGGATCTAAGTGCCACATGAACACGGCGAGGCTGCTCTGCGGCTTCTGTTCCCTGCACTGCACGATGCGTTTCTTCCATATGCCTAGAGTCTTCCCATTCCCCAGCAGGGGAAGCTGGGTAGGCAGCAAGCATTTTTGTGATGAGAACTATTTATTAAAGAGTGATATGACAGAATTGGCAGATTAAGGAAAAAAGCTATATCTGCGAATGTGCCACATTATCTTGCCGTGGCTCATGGCGATCCGAACCAGAGAAGTAGGCCATGACAGGGACCTCTGTGGGCCCAGCTGACCCCACTCCATCCGGAGTGAGTTCATCAGCTCGTTAGCGGAGCTTGCAAACTTTTACTTCCTGTCTGCCCGGACAGTACCTGCTGACTCTTCCTGTTCAGCTGGCTTCTCCTTGCTGCCCCCAAACTACCTGTGCCCAAACATGACCCTTGAGATGAGGATTGAAAGTAGCAAATAAATCAAGAAGTGGAGTTAAAAGTTGCCACTAAACCTGGGATAAAGCAAAAGAGAAGCAAAACTGCTTCATGGCTTCTCAGGTGGTTGTACCCCAAACCGCCTACTCCTTCTTTCCTTGGTCTGGGCTTACAATGTGAATTTTTACCAGCAGGTGGCAGTGGTGGTCTTTAGGGCTTGCTGCCCACTGGCACCTAGGGTTTGCTGGAAATGCGACTCCCAGGCTCCACCCAGACCTATAGAATCAGCCTTGCATCTTAATGAGATCTCCAGGTGATTCATGTGCACATTAAAGTTTGAGAACTTCTGAAGAGGGGTTTTCCTTCCAGATGTCAGCAGAGTAGTTCAATGTGCCTTTTAAAATGAACACTTTTGGGGGAATAACTATTAATTAGATTAAGAGCCAAAGGGGATTTTCTTTTTAAATGAGTAAAGTACAGTGCATGGCATTTTGTAGCCTCTGTTTTGGTTCTTCATTGACCATTTTTTCTCCTTATTTCTTACATCTTGAACTGTGTTCAGGATAGGCACCTTCATTTCATAGCGAGGTTTTAAGAAAGTGAGGTGTTTTTCTATTTACTTAGTTCTCCTCACTCACTAGCCTGATGACTGATTATTGAGGTCACCTTTGCTCCCCCTTTCGCAGTGTTTTCATGACAATGGTTCCATCTGAGGGCATGTGCTCAATGAGACCCAGTGGCTTTCTCCTCTTGAGATGACACCATGCTGATCTGAAGATGGCAACATCAATACCACAGAGTAGGATTAGGTTATGAAATGTTTCGCGTGGGAGATTTATTATAGTCACAGAGGACTGAGGTTGGAGCACAAGGAAGAAGAGGTGAGATATATCCTCTACAGGAATCAATTTACCAATTTTCTTAATTGCTTTAGTTTTCTCCAACAAGGTACAATTTTACAGATTAATGCTTTGCGTTGGCCGATGCATTCATGAGGCCAGTGTTTCTTCACCCCGGATAAGTATCAGAGTCACTTATGCAGCTTCAACAAATAAAGGTTCATGGGAATCATTCTGGGCTGTGCTTCTCAAGGGTAAATATGCAAAGGGACCACTTCATTCACTAGGTCTGGGGTGCAGCCTGAGAGTCTGCGTTTCTAACAAGCTCCCAGGTGATGTCCATACTTCCGCTTCCCAGACCACATTTGGAATAGCAAGATCTAGAGAGAGTCTGATTTAAGTAGGTATGAGGCAGGGATTCGGCATCTTTAATTTTTAAAAATGTTTTCGGGCGATTCTCACACACAGCCGGGCTGAGACTCACAGCCCATTTGGTGGCTGGCTGGCAGTGAATTTCTGGGGCAATTTGCATGCACTCTCCTTGGTTTGCACACCCACCTCCCCCCTGGTTTTCCTCTTTTTCTCAGGTCCCTCCTCTCTGCTATCCTCAGGTGGCTTCTCCTCAACCGGTGTAATGTTCAAGCTTTTCAGGTTTCAGGCTTCTGTTTCTTCTTGCACTATCCTGTCTATTTAGGTCACAGTTTCTGTCCCCAGTGGTTTTGAACCATAGCTCATCATCTTCTAACTCTAAATTTCCAGCTGAGCTGTTCTTTCTGAATGTTAGATCTGGCTAGTCAACTCTCTATTAAACCGAACGTCCTGCGGAGGAGGAGAGACATAAATGATCTCCCTCTCCGAACCTGGTCTGTTCACCGTGGTCCTCATGGCAGTGACATCTACCCCAGTTACTCAAATCATTTTTAACTGCTCCCTCTCTTGTACTTCCACCTCCAACCTTCTAGATTCTTTCTTCTTTATACCTCTTGGATCTGCCTATTTCTCTCCATGTCCACTTCCAACCCTGAGCTCTATCTACCATTGTCTCCACTGGACCACTGTCCCTACTGGCCAGCCAGGCTTCTCTCTTCGTTGGCTCTTGTCTCCCCATTCCATTCCACCCTGTTGCCATAGTGATGGTTTAAAAATCCGATCCTCTCCGCCTCATGCACACAGAGCATTTAAATCCTTCAAAAGCTTCCTTTCCTCCTTAGAACAAAGTAACAGAAGAGAGGAGATAAATAGATCCAGGGTAGGAGAGAGGCAGGTTTGGGTGGGAGTGAGTGGGTAGAGAGGAGAGTGAGCAGATCAGATGTCAGAGCCATTCTGATCCAAATAAGTTGTCAATTAACTTACTTGGATCTCCCTGGGATACTGGCTCCAGAGACTGTGTGCTTAATTCTTCTTTTGGAACAAATCCTGGAAAGAGCAGTAAAACTTTTGGTGACTTACAAGAACAGGAAGCATCTGGCCTTACCCCGGGGATGGGGACATAAAGGGTATTCACGCCCAGCTCAGGGGGCTCGGCTTACCGCTAACTATGCTCATCTCCACACCACCCCCATCTTAAGACATTAGAATAAATATTTACTGACAACCTACTAAAGATTCATTACTTTGCTGGTGCTCAGGGGGATCTGAAGTCAGAAGACTTGAGTTCTGTCCACTACTGCTGTTAGCTTATTCTGGTTGAGCCTTAGTTTCCTTGTTTGAAAACCTTAAGCACTTGGCCAGTGTCATTTATCCCTCTGTAAAATTCTGAAAATCTCAAGGTCAGGGCATGTGCGTCGCTCATCATATAGACCTTCCTGTGCCCAGGACATACAAGCCCTCAGTTGATATTTGGTGATTGAGTCAGTGAACAAAGATGAGTGGGACAAAAGGAGGGGTTGGATGTAGCGGAGGGGAAGACAGAAGATATAAGTAACTCAAACAAACAAGAGGCAACCTCTAAAATGCAACCCCTCTGAGATTAGAGGTGAAGATGCAAAAGAGTGTTGTGCTTTTAGAGGCTGTGTGTGTGAGTTGAATTTCAGCCTGGGGTTTTCTTTAGAGGCCATTTACACGAGAGCTAAGATCACGAATACATCATTTAAGGAATTAAAGATGGTAAGTAAGAATCCGTTTAGGCTGGGTAAGGGAAATGAGCTTTGCATGCAGAGGGAAACTTGCAGAGTGTCCCCATTTTGGGGATGCCCAGAAGCACCCTCCAAGAGTCTCGGGAAGTGGAGGAAGGTGCTGGGGGCTCAGCTTGGCTTGGTTGCACTGAGCTTGCACTTGGCTTGTTAACTTTTCCAATTTGCAAAGCACATAATTTCATCTTCCCATTAAAGGTCAGCTTGCTCATCCCACTTACTCACATTATTGAAAAAATTCACTTTGGGGGTGTAAAGGCATGTGTCAGCCTGGAGCCTCTGAGGGAACTTGCCCTAGGCTCCATGTTGGAGGGAGGGGAAGAAATGCGAATCCAGAGGCTCAGTCCTCTCCTCTATCTCTGTCTCTCACCTGCCAGCAAAATCTGCCCTTGCACCAAGAGCCAGAAGACTGTGTTTATTGGGGTTTCAAACCCTTAACGCAGTAAACAGCAAACAACACTCATTTGGGTGAAGGGAAAATCTGAATATCATTTGCAAACAAGAAGGGGGAAATAGAAGGAAATCAAAGCCTCTCTAGATGAAGTGAGGGTCTAAACCCGTGTTGGGGGCAGGGAACTCTCCCTACTGGTCTGTATTTGCTTTTCCCTTTTGTTATCCACTGTGTTCCCTTAGCCCTGGCCTCCCTGTGGGGGTTCCAATGTGTGCCCTTTGCGTGATCATTAGATCCTAATATGGAAAATGAAAACTCTTAGGAAGGCTGCTTGGCTTCTGCGCCCCCAGCTGGATGATTAGACTCCCCTGGTTTTGTAATCCTATGAATCTTGATCTAGTCATGGAATGGGCTGTTTAATTACCTGCATCTAAGAGGACGGATCCAGGCTTCCACAAGTCCGTTTCCCCTGATTTTCAAAATTGAAAAGAAACAAACTTGTTATTTAGATGAAACCAGCAGAGGCTATCAAGTGAACCCCCCAGGATGGTAAGAACGTTTTCCAGTTGTAGCAGGGAGTTCAGTAAAGGGACACGCAACCAGATTTATGGATGAAGCAACCTAAAGTGCATGGGGTTTTCTCATTTAAAGGTCTCGAAGCCAAAGATAAAAAAATTTTTTTGCCTTTTTCTTTCTTTCACTGTATATCAAGCATCATGGAATAACAGTAATCATGGGATTTGAGGGGACCTAAAAGGTCATTCAATCCAAACCAACCCCTCCTACCAGCATGCTTCTACAACTTCCCTACCAAAGTGAGTGGGTGGCTAGTGCTTGAATACCTCCAGAGACAGGGAACTCATTACATACACAACCAAAGTAGTCCATTCCATTCCTTCTTGAACGACTAAGACTTTGAGAAAATTTTTCATTATATTGATTTGAAATCTTCATCCGTACACTCGTCAAGCACCCATATATGCACAACATCACTCTAGGTATATCTGTCTCCCCCACCCATCTGTTTGTGTTTCCTTCCTTGGAACTACATAAAAGAAATTTGGCCCCTTCAGGGGGCAAGTCGTCCACTCATGTCCTGAGGCTCAGTTTCTCACGGTGCGCCTCAAGCAGAAGAAAGCGAAGTGGCACCTGACATTCTATGAGCAGTAAAATGGTTAATGCCCCCACCCCCCAACGGGTATCGATAAAGTAGAAAGGATAGTGGGATTATTATCCAATAGTCCCTCACCTCTTTGGGGAGGGACTCAGAGGCCGCACAGACATGCTAGGAAGCCTCCTAAGGACCCCAGACTGGCTGTTTCTCTCCCTCCCTCCCTCCCTGCCTCCCCACCCCACTACCCGCTCCCCCCACACCCCCAGATCAGAAAGCTGAAAGCCAAGGGCATCATCCACGCTACCATTTCTTAAAAGACCGTCGGCTTTGCTCCATGCTGGAATTATTAACACACTCAAAAGACGTGATATTTTTCTTCCCACGATTAAGATGCCAAGCTTTTCTGAAAGGCACCCTGTGCTCTTGCACATTCTTCTGATTTAATGCTCAGGGTTGAGTTTAATTTAGCTCAGCCATTCACCAGGTGTATGACCTTGAACAAGTCTCATGCCCTCTGTGAACCTTAATTCCTTTGTGAATAACATTAGCAGATTGGGTGAGATGATCGCCAAGTTCAAAATATGTATGATTTATATGTTGAAACATTCTGCTTCTTTAGCCTTATAACTCTGTTGCCACCTACTGGTAAAAAAAATATGCACTTTGCCCTTTCCCTAAAAAAAGGGGGCTGGTGACATCTCAGTTTTTGCCTAAGACTTTCAGCATCCTTGAATGTCACGAAGAATTAGAATGCTCGGTGTTCTCTTACTTTAGCAGCAGACTGACAGTTCCCTCTTATCCTGTCCTGGAAGCCTAGCCTTCTATTAGTGCCATTTTCATTTGTTTGGCACAAGTTTGGACCAAATCACTTTTACGCAAAAGCTGAAGGCTGAAAAATATTTCCACAGCTGAGCCTTGGTGTTTTTGGACTTGGTAGTGATGAGAAAGAAGTAAATTTGTGAGAACATTTGTATTCTGGTGCTGAGGAGCAATGGGTGGTGTAGGAAAAAGAAGTTAGAAGACCTGTCTGGTGTCTACCAAACACTAGCTGGGGGTTCAGGAGACTTGCCTGCCTTCTCTGATCTTAAGTTTTGTCCTCTGTGAAGCTGAGGTCATAAAGACTTGGGCTGCCCTGCCTCACATGGAGGTAAATGAGTACGAAATCACTCTGAAGCGTATAAGGCATTCCTAACAAACAGGGAATTATTTTGGGGACAATCCCTGCTTGGTCATCCACAGATACAGTCAGTAGCTAAGAGAGGTATTGGATTGGAACGATTTCCATGGTAAAAGTGTGGAAACAATTAAGTGTCACACACTGACCAAGCTCTTTACATAGTTAAGTCACAACAACCCTGAGAGTTAGGTACCACTATGGTCCCGTTTTACAAGGAAGGAGACTGATGCCCAGGGAGTGGCAGAGCTGCACTGAAGCCCAGCAGGCAGACTGTAGGGCTTGCACGTCACCACTGCCTGTCACACACAGGAAGCCATTGGTGCTTTAGCGTCTCAGGGTACTTGGTTAGGCTGTTGCAAAGCACACTACGTGTACCTGTAATGTGAGGGCCTGGAACCATCCCTGCTCTAAGACCCCCGTGACGATCTTTGCACTGGTTACAGCTCCTTCTGTTCCCTGCACACCTGGAAATCCCAAGTGGGAGCTGCAACACATGGCCCTTAGGACTCTAAAGTTTTATGGGACAGAAGCCCAGCGGGCCCTTCAGCTTTCTGGTTTCTCCCCAGTGACTCCACTGGGGTGCAGTTTTTAGGAGGAGGTGGCTGTGGGGACAGAGACCCAGAAAGCAGTTTCCAGGCTCTCGGCCTCACATAGAAAGGTGCTGGCTCAGGTAGTAAATGGCCGTCGACTGTGATCAAATGGCCATCAGCTGTGGCTAGTTGGCCGTCAGCTGTAACCAGTGAGCCATTGGGCAATAATATAACTGCCGTGGCTAGGCTAGCAGAAAATGGGGGAGCTAGCAAGAAGATGGTGGCTGAGTCTGCAAGTGACACAGTGAGGGTTGAGAATTGTGTGGCTCCTGTTTCCTGTGTCTCCAACCCAGCCGCCAGCGAGAGTATAGATGTATGATTCCCCTACTTATGGCTCCATGGGTGTTCCTTTTTGGCCTCACCATGTCCTGCGTTCTTATGTGGGGAGCGGGAGCAGAGACCCTGCAGGCTGCCCTGCATGACAAATGGCGCAGTGAGCAGGGTCCCCCACACGACAGTGGCCCTCTGAGAGGCCACTAGGGAAATCTCTCCACGTCCCTTCCTTTGGCCTGGCTTCCTGCCTCGAGGGCTGCACATTTCCCTTGGAGAACTTCCTCTTGCTGCGATGAAACAGGAAGCCCTCAGACAGCAGCTGCAGCTGTGCTGAAGCCTGATCACCAGGCCAGCAGCCATCACACAGGGGTGTCAGAGGAGGCTGAGGGCAGTCTGACGTCCTGGGCAGGAGCCATCACCCCGGCAAAGCACTGACAGGCCCAGCTTTACAAATGGGTCACCCTCCAAATCCTGGTGTGGGGTATTTGGTTGGGATCTGCAGCCTTTTCTCATGGAAACAACATTTAACTCCATGGTTAGGTTTCCAGGCCAGTGAAGCTTATTTGATCAAAAAGAGCTCATGGTACCGTGAAGCCAGACAGCAAAAGGAAGGTTCAGAGGAAAAGTCACAGAGTGCTAACTTAAATCATCAGGAATACACCACTCCTCCCGCCCCCCAGGATTACAGCAGGCGCAGCCATACTCGCACAGGTAGCCCTGCCCCACTCACAGGGCCCTGGTAGGAGGCGGGGTGGGGTCAGGCCGTGGGGGGCCTGCCTTTATGTAGATGTGTGATTGGCTTCCCTCCATCTGCACGAGCGAAGGGCTTTTGTGATGGGTCGGGTCTGAGCAGCCTGGGGCTGGGAGAGGCCCTAACGCAAGGGCTCTCTGGGACTTTTGGGAGAGGGTCTGAGGTTCTCAGAGCAAAGTTGCAATGATGATGGCAGAGGGAGAGGACCAGCAGAAATGGGTAGGACTGGAGGGTCAAAAAAGAGCTGGGAGCATCTGCGTGGGTCAATGAGGTAGTGTAACTATTGGGAACATAAAGGTCATGAAGAAATGGACTCCGTTGGAGCTAGAGAACCAGAAGTGATAAGGTTAGAAAAAGGAAATTCGGTCACCTGCTGAAAACAGTGTTAGGTTGTTGGGCTCCTAAAATAATAGGAGCTGGAGATCAGGTACTGTGCCTTGTTGCCAACCAGCCCTCGAGCCGTGTCTGATTCGAGTAGTGTGTCTGCGCTTTATCCTGGGATGGGCAAGCTAGAAACATAGGCTGCCCAGGTCAGAGGCCTCTCAAGCAGACCCAAACCCATCAGAGCCCCCTTGGGTGTCTGGACTGGCAGAAACTTTCTCTTTGACACAGTGGGAACACACAAAGCCAAGAGACATTTTCTAGAGGTTAAAACAACTGTGCCTGCCCCCAAACTCAGGTGACCTGGAGTTGAGCTGCAGAGGCCGGCAGTGTGTGTGGGGGAATGTGAGCAGCAGGCAGCCTGCCCAGGCTGACATGCACTCCGGCAGGTTCCCGGAAAGCAGCTCCTGGAGCGTCCTGCCTTTGGATACCTGAGGGGTTTCCACAGGGTCAGCTGATCTTCATGAGGCCAGCAGTCTGCTTTCTTCCCTTATTTTGCCCCCTGATGAAAGTACCCCTAGTTCAGATTTTCCTTGGACGTCAGCCGAGCTCTCTGTGGTTGGCCCTGCTTTTGGGGGTTGCAGAGGAGGCAAAGATCCTGGCCAAGGGGACGAGAGGAAGGACTGCCCCATGTTTGGCTGCCTGAACAGTCCCTTGGGCCTGCTAAGGCCTAAAATGGCCTGGAGTCCTTGTCCTGCCCAGTGATCTGTTTCTGAAGCCCTTTGTCCAGACAACAGCATGCACGTTGGCAAAAGCGCAATCGTGAAGCTCTTAGAAGCTGCTAGCCCTGTCCAGGGCACCCTATGGGGCCCCTATTCCGATCTGGTATCAAAGCAAAACAGGACCTACAATCTCTAGGAATCTTTTAACATGTGGAGAACAGACAGGTATCCCCCAGCCAGAGAAACACCTGAACTCTTCTCCATGGAGGTCTGGGACCCCATCTTAGTGCCATGCAGCTGCAAAGGGAATTGTGTATTTCCATCGAGTCTACCAGCTCAGGGCCCAGATTTCTGGAAAGCAACTAAGCTCCCGTGTTTTCCCTTGCGAATCACGGCAGGTCTCAACAGCACCATAGAGAAGAGACCTTGCTGCATCCCTTTGCATTCCCAGTGCTTGGGACAAACCTTTAAGGAGCGCACACAGAAGTGAAGAAAGGGGAGCCAGGAAGTGTCAGAATACACAGGAGAATTCCCGGAGGAGGGAGAATGTATTTCTATCCCCCATATCGTGGAAGTACCCAAGCAAAATCAGCTTTGCCCTTTCCTGGGAAATGATAAACATTTCTCTCTTTTACCCTAGTTCCTTAAGCATGAACCCCAGAGAGTATCCCTTTTCAGGTTTATAAGAGCCTAGTTACTGAATACTTGGGAATTTCTATCACAACCTCCACAAAATTGCCTCTAGGGAATGGCAATGAGTGAAAGCTTTGCTTATTTAAAGGCTTCCTTGCTTTTCCTTACAAGTTGGGCCCTTGAGCGGTATCTCTTGTTGGCATAACTGGTTTAATGCTCTCTGTCCAAATCTAAATCAAATGGCAAGGCTTTGGAAAGACAAACCCCATATAAACAAGCTTAACTTTCATCAGAAGCTAGAACGGTGAGGTTAGGGTCTTACCTGGGCTGACGTGGGGGCTGTTTTGGCTGCTTGTGTAGGCGATGGTGGCCCAGAGATCTGTAATAACATTTGACTGGTCAGAGCATGAATTTTAATCTAACTGTTCTGTTCCTTTCCATGATCTAACCTAACAAGACATCACCAAGGTCAGAACCAAGGTAACATTTTTGTCCTTGGGTGGTCTGAACCTGTGCCAGAGGATGCATTGAAATTGTTTTTTTTTTTTTTTTTTTTTTTTTTTTTTTATTATTAAAAAGGGGGGATTTAACTCAAAACACCGAGTGAAAATTCCTGGTAATAATAACCCTTATAGTTCCCTTCTTTTACTAAAATGCTGTATTTCTTTATACTTCATTATTCTTACAATAATTCTCCTCAACTGTGCCACTCCTGAGGAGGTTAAAGTAATCCTTCAATAGAAATGTCATTTAACATTTCGCAATTTGCTTAAACTGTGCTAAGATGGTATTGATGCAAATAGCATTAGCTTTCAGTCATTTTTAAAGGTACACAATGGGTTATCCTTAATTACGCTGGGCAACTTCTCTGAAGCAAGGTTTTAAAGGGAGGAGGGAGATTCTGTAAAGAGAGAGGCAAAGTGCCTTTGAGGGGAATGGGGGCCATGTGAAAACCAGCTGAGGGAAGGAACCAAGTTTCATAGAGGGAAAGAGGTAAGAGGTCATGGAAAAACCTCCGTTTGTCTTGCAACCAAATCTATCTGCTGTCAACTTTTTATTCCCTTTGTCTTTATTCCCATTATTTGGACACAAACTCAAAATAGCTTTATTTTCTCTCTAATTGTAGACAACACATACTCACTGTAGAAATATACACCGAGTGGATAGTAAGAAATCACCTGCAGTGCAATCCCTCTATCCTGGTAGGTAATCTATACAATTTTGGCATACAGTGTTGTATCCCTTTTTCTATGCAATGTTCTCACGTACAGCACACAATTACAAACATGACATTGGTAGCTATGCTGTGTTGTAGCCTGCTTTGTGACCTCACAATCTGTCACAGGCCAACCTTTCCTGTCAGTAAGTGCACATAGTCAGCAAAATTTTAATAGCTATGTAGTAACCTCTTTAACTGTTCTGATGATGGACAATTGAATTGTCTCCATTTAGTTTTCTATTATGAAGAACATCCGTGTCAGACTTCTTTTCACCCTTGCTTAGTAATTACCTTAGGATATATTCTTGGAAGTACAAATTCTGGGTCATTTCTCCACACTCTTGCCAAAGCTAATTAATAAATTGATAATTGTATGATCCATTTCCAATGTGAATTGGTGAAAATTGACATCTTGTTGCTTAATTTGGCATTTATTTTATTCCAGGTGAGGTTGAACATCTTTTGTTATATCTATTGGCGATTTATAGTTCTTCTACCGTGGCTTGCCTGGCCATGACCTTCTCCCATTTTTCCTTTGGAATGTTTGTCTTACTATTTGTAAGACTAGATTTTAAGAACAAAACCTTCTCTGGACACCGTTAGGAAATTAAACTTTCTGAGATGAGGTAAATGTTGGTGAAAAGGGAAATTGCATGAGGAAGGGACGGGCAGTTATGGATGCTGGTCTCTTTCCTGTCCCAGGTTTCACCACTTCCTCCTCGGTAGCTGCCCTTGGTCAGAGGGTGGAGTGGTGTAGAAAGGTGAATGACCACCATGCCTTGCTGTGCTCCCCATCCTGGTCTATCCTGCCTTGTGGACACGGTTCATCTGTTAGATCAGCTGAGGCAACCAGAACACTTCCTCAAATGAACCTGACCTGGAGAACAATGCCCTGCAAAGCCACTGCACCTTGTAGGCCTGTGGTAGATTCAGCTGACCCTGCAGCTGTGCCTGGTGGGATTGTCCATTTTTTCCAGAACTCTATCCTCAGCATATCTATGATTATGGTTCTCCAGGCTGCCCCTTCTGGCCCTGGGATGCAGCTCTGCGGCCTCCTGGTTCCCGCTGGTACCAGTGTAGTCCTTGGTCTCTCCTATGAAGGACAGTGTCACTCCAGCCCCATGAAAGGCCTCTGCCACTCTGGATCTTGGCTCCTTCACCCCCAGCCTTGACTTGTTCCTCTCTATCTTATTAGCTTTGCACATTCCTGGGTCAGTTAAGGGGCCATGATGAGGCCTTGGTGTCCAGCCCCATCCTTCATGCATCCTTCCACCTGCATCAGCTCCTCTTCTTGGGCTGGGAAAGCCCCTGTCTTTTCCTGCTACAATGATTCTACTCTCTACCGGACTCCCATCCAAGTTCCTATGTCCTATCTGAGAGGCAGCTCTTTACCTCATTATAGAGGGTGGATGACTCATAGACCTCAAATGCAGGTTGCTCCTGTTCCAGCTACACACTTTTCAGGCGTTCTAAGCTGACAGGACCTGCTGCAGGGATCTTGGTGGGATGTGTTCACCAACATAGCCCAAGATCCTAAAATGGTGACTGACACAGAGTAAGCACTCAATAAATATTAGTCGAATGAATAAATAAATTAGGTTTCACTTGAACACCCCCATCTGTAGCCACTGGTAAAATCTTTTGACTATAGTCACATAAGTAAGAGAAAAAAAGCTCTCCTGATAAATGCGGTAACAATAACTCACTCGTCTCTCAGCTTTAGGAGAGCTACTCTCATAATTGGCAAAATATGTTCAGCTCATTTGAAGACTAAAAGGAGTTATCTACATACTAAATATTATTTACTAAGTATTATTTAATATAGTTGGGCTAGAATGCCACAGCAAATATCTATAGCCAGCTAATGCCTATCAAGATAGACATTCATGAAAGGGGGTTGGTTGTTACCCAGGGTGGGGGAGGGAGGGACTAGGGGGACGTAGTGAGTGACTTCGTGGGTATAGGGTTTGTTTTTGGGGTGATGAATTGATTGTGGGGATGGTTGCACAACTCTGCGAACATACTAAAAACCACTGAATTTACATTTTCAATGAATGAATTGTATGGTACGCAAAAAGCATCTCAATAAAGCTGTTATTAAAAAAAAAAGACATACGCATTCACACATCCATTTTCACTTCTCTGCATTTCTACAGAAAATCCTTTGAGTAGGCAATGCGAGTTTGTAAAAGTCCCTCTCCCTTCCTCCCTCCCAGTTTGGCTCCTTTCTTAGCAATTACAGTGTACGATGCATGGAGCGCTTGCTCTGACAGTATTTGTCTAGCAGTCTGTGGGGCAGCGTGGGCGCGGGTGCTGGACCAGGATGAAGAAGGAACACTGATGGGCCGGAGGCTGTCGTCCAAGGCCCCTGTCCCCAAGCCAGGAATAATGAAGCTTTGCCAGGTTGGGAGCCACAACTGCAAGTTGCTTGAGGTTTTCCATAAGCACAGGCCCAACTTGTAACAGGATTTCCAAGCTCCCAGTGTAGCCAAGTAAATATGCCACATGTTCAATTATATGTGTTATGTAAAAATTGATGTCCTCTAAGGAGACACCAGGAGCGAACAACATACTCAACTGCTCAAAAAATCTTTGAAAGAATCAAGGGCTCGAAAAGCCAAGAGCCTAAAATTAAGCAAAAAGAAAACTTCTGCCTAGGGGATCCCTGTCACTCAGCATCCTTCCTAACTATTTCCTCTTTTGCTGTCAGACACAGTGTGTCTGTGTTCCTATTAGCCTGAGTGGAACAAGAATAGGATGGTGGGGAGTGTCTAATGTATTTCAGAAATCATTTTTATGGTATTTTTATTTGGGGATTTTATATCATAGCTTCTCCCAGGAGTTGTTCATTGAATGGAATAATAATAATCTCTATTTCATAGGATTGTTGGGAAGAGTAAATAAAATAGTGCATGCAGGGTGCCTGACACAGGGAATGTATGGACTGTGTGCATTCCATTATTATTTATTAATAGTCACAGTGGGAGCTGTGTCTAACTCCGTCTAATCTTGCCACCTATCCATGTCAAGATGGGGCAGACCCTGCTTCTGTGATGCTTCATTAGTGCCTGGAGTGTTGTTTTATGGCACGAATGTTTCCTGCAAGGGGAGTCACAGGAGGGCCAGGCTGCTGGGGTTCAAATCCCAGTTCTGCTACTGCCCAGTTATGTGACTTGGCCAGTTTCCTCACTGCCCTACTCTTTGGTTTCCTCATCTATACAATGGATTAGTCAAATTAAAAGTTATATATTTACTTGATAGGGTTGTTATGAGGATTTAATAGGCTAATGTTTGTAGTATGCTTAGGAGAGTGTCTAGCACATTGAAAGTGCTTATTTGTATTTGTTAAATAAAAAGATAGATAGAGAGCTAGCTGGACCCTGATATGGGATGGGGGGGGTTGGGGGTGGGTGGGAGGCATGCTACGTGGCAGTGATGTTTGCAAGATGGAGCAAACAACAAGTCCTGGGCATTTTCTCCTTGAAAGAAAAAGTTGTACCAGGTGGGAAATATTTAGGAAAAAATTGCTGAGACAGTAGTGACACTGCAATGGTGGAATTTTCCACCGTCTCGCCGGCGACCTTTAGAAATGAGGTAGATGCGTATTATCTCAGGAAGGCTTACATATAAGCTGTTTAGAGACTGGAGGTTGGATTGTCAATGAGCTCTTAAGGTTGTGTTTGAGGTAGTACAGAGATTAATTCCATAAACTGGACTTTGGTAAAACCTAAACCATGACTTAAGAAATGGATACAAGTGGTAAGACAAAAAGCAATCAGAAAAAGAAAAAAAAAAAAAGCAATCAGAAAAGGAATACAAATTTTAGCTATCCGGTTTTTCCTAAAGGAATTGTTTTGGTTTTGTTTGTTTCTAATTTTTGAAGACTTCCAGGTGTATATAATTTGTCACTTAAAACAAAACAAAATTCAACAGTGTTTACGTAGACACCTACTATCCCTTCAACTGAGCTTTTGTAGAAATGGGGATTTTGTAATGGGAAAGTTTCACATAATATCCTATCTTCAAAAGTATGATAACAACGGTCCTATTACTGAATCTATTTTAAGCCCCTTCTACATGGTTTGCTTCACTCTTAGCTCAATCCTGAATTATTATTATTGGACTCAAGTTTACTACTTAAATCTTAGAGGATACAACCACATACCCCTGGCCCAGGTCTCAGGTATCTCCCCTAACCCAGTTGAAAATGTGGGAGCTAGGCACTGATACAGGCATCCAGACGGAGCTATTACTCTAAAACCCAGTCTCCCCTTCACTAGCATGTGGACACATGCAATCTACCTACTGACCCAGCTCCCGGCTCCTGTGGCCCACAGGCTGTGGTCTGGGGCTGCTGGTGATAGAGGCTGCAGATAGGGATGGCCTTGGCAACGTAACGTGGGCGGCTCCCTCTGGGGTGGTCCCTGGTACCTGCATCAGGGTGACTGGCTGTGCAGTTGTCCCTGGAACTGATGGCTTCTGATAGGCTTTTGTGGTCTCACCTGCAAGAAAATGAAATTACACTGATAAAACAAATAAAATAACCGGTAGGCTCTTCAGAAGAGAAATAAATGTTTGTTGAACACGAGTTATGAGCACAGAACCGCGCTGGCCACCGTGGAGAGTGAAATCCACCTGTCCTAAAAGAATGTGCAGTCTGGATGGAGCAATAAGCCAATACACAAACCAAAGATTAAATAACAATAAAGAACTTATATGACAGTTCAAACCATAGCGACAGATCAAATTAATCACCAAATTAATTTTCCAGACACTAGAAACCATGGGTCATGCACATACTTTTTTGCTGTTTCAATTAGCATTGGCCTAGGGATAGAAGGTATTCTCGGGCACTCACTATGACTTACTTTTAGAGAATGTGTTCTAGATTTCTAGTTTGGGGTGGTCCATGACTAGTCAACTAACTCCTCTGGGCTCCAGTTTCCTCATCTGTACAATGAAGTACTGGAACTAATCAAATTATAAGGATCATGTTGATTCTACTTCTAAACTGTGCTCTTCATCCATGTGCGATGATTTGGATTGATTCCACAATTTTAAATGAGTCTCAATTTGTTACAACTCTGTGTGCCCTGAGAGTATCTCTGAAGGTTTAGGGCAAGGGGGCAAGTGGTACCTACTGGGCATTGGGAACCGTGCAGAGCCGTGTGTCTGCGCCACAAAGAGATACCAAACAATCCCACAAGTGAACAACAGCCCCCCTCGCAAATGCCTGCTGCCTCCCATGGGAGATAGGCCAGCTGTATGTCTGTATGTCTCTTAGGTTGCTGTCACAAATGACCACAAACCTGGTGGCTTAAAAGAACAGAAATGTATTCTCTTACAGTTCTGGAGGCTAAAAGTTGGAAATCAGTATCACGGGGCTGAACTCAAGCTGTTGGCAGGACTGAGCTCCCTCGGGAGGCTCCAGGGTAGAATCTGTTTCCTGCCTCTTCCATTTTCTGCTGGCTGCTGGCATTCCTTGGCTTGTGGCCACACCCCTCCAATTTTTAATGCCGGCATCCTCAATTCTCTGTCTGCCCCATCTTCAGTTGACCTTCTCTTCTGCGTGTGTGTGTCAGTCTCCCTCTTATTAGGATACATGAGATTGCAGTTACGGCCTACCCAGATAATTCAGGATAATCTTCCCATCTCAAAATCCTTAAGATAATCACATCTGCGAAGCTCCTTTTGCCATGTAAGGTAACATTCACAGGTTCCAGGGATGAGGACGTGGATGTCTTTGTGGGAGGGGGAAGATTTTTCCGCCTACCACAGCATCTCAGCTCTAGCCTTAACTCAGCTTAGGGTTGCTGTATCTTTGGTACACAGAACAGCAGGCCTCGGGGATAGATCTGTAATAATAAGGTGCTGCACTCTTCGTGGGAACCATCCAACTTCCTGTTTGTAGAGCATGATGGGAAAATAGTGTCTACCATCGCCCCAGACCAGCCGTGTTCAGATCCACTGCTCAGCACTGGCACCTGCTTGTTTCCCACCCTGACTCTGTCACCTTCTGCAGCAATCACGGCACTGACTTAGGAGAGCAAGTTAGCAAACAGCCGCCTGGTATTGGGTTGGAGTTTGGCCATCTGGTCTGCTCCTGTCGGCATTAGCCTGTCAAGGCAGGAAACAGATCCCTCATTTACCCTGTTTCTTGCTAACTGTTGGTTGCCTTTAAATCTGCCTGCAGACTGTGCCAGACAAATTGCTAAAGAGCTGGCAGTGCCCTCAGGGGTTCAGCCAGTCTTCACGCCATCCTTGGG
Organism: Rhinolophus ferrumequinum; assembly: GCF_004115265.2. NCBI lineage: Eukaryota > Metazoa > Chordata > Mammalia > Chiroptera > Rhinolophidae > Rhinolophus > Rhinolophus ferrumequinum. The sequence goes on from NC_046296.1 coordinate 46,460,670, forward strand.
CAAAGCTGAACCTGCGTGATTTATGACGTTTCCAAAACTTTAAAGGAATTGAGCTTTCATAACAAGTCCTAGGGAAGTTTCTAATTTCTTTAAAGTACTCTTCTGTCTTACCCCCTGGTAAATGCTACCAGGCGTTAACGCCTCTTTAGGGAGATGCAGGCCCAAGTTCAACCTACTTCGTATAGGGAAAAGCCATTTAATAGAATCACTTGTATATTTTATGAAATGGGATATAACTATTAATTTTGAGAGAAGTCTATAAATACACTGACAATACATTTTACTTGCAAATTATTAAACTACAATTACATTAAAAATAAAATATCTACTTGCAAATAGTAAACATTTTTGCCACTTTAAACTTAATTAGATATTGAAAATCTGAATTATCTTTTTTTCAAACCATTGTCTAATTTTCAAGGTTTCTGAACAGCTCAGTGTGCCTTTGCTAATATTGATTTTCTAGAGAGCAGATGAAATATCCTGGGGACAGCCATTTTTGTTCTTGCTTAGAACACAGACACTTTCAAACATGTCCTAAATCTGACCAACAGAACCATCTTTCTGGTCTTCCATGGTCTCCCAAGGTCTTCCAGGGGCTGGTGTTTTTGCCTGCTCTCCTTCACGGAATAGAATTGTCTTTAGCAGAGACAGAAAATACTCTAACCTAACTGCTTCCAATTTCTTACTGAGCATAATGCCTGATGTGACCCAAAGTGAATTCTTCATGGGACCAGGTTCCTTTTGAGAAATTTGAAATGAAACCAGTAAAATAGTTTCTTTGTACAACCTCAGTTACATGGAACTTTGGTCTCTTTTAAAAGATTTTCCTGGGAAAACATTTCAAAACTTCCCTTAGGCTCTTAACAGATTACCCTTTGGAGAAGGTAAAGAACAGCTCCAGATAACCAGCTTCTCAACGGCCGCAGAAGATCCTCAGAACGGCCTACATCTGGTTCATCCTTAGGATCACTGTGGAGGTGTTAAAATGCAGATTCCAGGGCCCGATTCACAGAGATTCTGACTCATTGGATCTGGGGTGGGCCTGTGGAAATCTGACTTGACAACCACAGCCAGCGCCAGGCTGGACTCCTGGCTCCAGCCCTCGCCAGCCTGCCACGAACGCATTCTGAACCTGCTCCCTTTGCTGTTACATGGGGAGGGTCAGACCCACTTGCAGGGCTGTTGTCATCATTAGTCACCATGTCTGTAAGGGGCCCACACAGTGCTTTGCACATGGTAGGCATTTGATAAATGACAGTAGCTGACATTTATCATCATGAGGTACCTTCCCCTCCCGCAGTGGAAAACAATGCTTTCAGGAGGTGTCAAAGATGAGAGGACTGAAGGAAATTAAGCCAGTTTAGCAGCAATGTCTGGAGGTCAGAGTAATCGGGTTGGCTTTGGCTCTTGCCGTGCTAACTCAGGGTGACATATGAGGGCAGAAAATCTAATATTCACTGAGCATCCACCATGCGCCAGACACTGTGGAGACCTCTTTGCCTAAGCACTCATGTTTGATATTAATCACATCCTGGAGGACCACCCAAGTATCCTCATTTTTCGGATAAGGAACAGATTTTCCAAGAGGTCAAGAAACGTGGCTGAGGTCACACATACAAGAGGCATCAGAGCCAGGATTTTGGCCCACACTTGTTCGATTCCAAATTCCATATTTTTTCCTCAAAAGGGGAACGAAGGGGAAGGCAAGTCATGAGTAGCCTCAAGACTCCTACATGTTGTTCCTACCCGAGGATGGTCTCTCTAGAGTTGTGGTGCAAGCAGTCTTAGTCTCAAGATGGCATAGGGTGGCCTTAGTGGGTACAGGCACTGAGGGCAGGGAAGTGAAACTTATTACCATAAACTTGGGCTTGAGTTTCTTCTGGGGCGGGGACTGTGCAGCTGGCCAGGGGGAGCCTTGGGGGTGGGGTGGGGGGCTCTTCCTGACACTCTTGCTCAGCAGCCTTGAATAAAAGCTTGCCCTTCTCTTGTAGCAGTGCCAGCTGCGTGCCTCCCCAGCTTCCAGCGAACTTCCATAAACCAACACTTACCTGTTTTTATAGCTCAGAGTAGCTTGAGGCTCTAGCCCAATAACAGCTGCCTGCCTACGGTTGCTTACTGCCTGGGAGGGAACAGCATTTGAATCTCAGGAATGTTCATCCTCAGCAGGAGCTGCACAGGGCAAATCAAGATGCTTTCTATTTTTTGAATGAGAGAATTTCCCGTGGAAGAAGGTTCTTATGCTTTGCAGGGGCGTGGGGGGTGGGGATGCGGGTGTGTTGGGGGGAAGGGCGTGGTCCTCTTAACCTGATTTGCCTGTTAACTCGCATTCATGGAGCGATTAGGAAGCAGTTTATAGGGGCATGATGAGACCTGAACAGCTCCTGGCCCTCACATCTCCCTCTCTTCTGCTTCCCCCAGTTTCTATGGGAACTTTATCATGTAAGGAAGAGTAGAAACCAAGGGGGCCACCCTTTTCCGGTTCTCACTGGACTTTTTTATTTGCGTTGGTGAAATTTACTCCATGGTGGGACTAGAACTTTAAAGAGGTGTTCCTCTATCTTGAAGCTGAACAAGACCTCAAGTATCCCTTTTATGTTAGAATCCTTCAAGTTTAGCTTAGAGTCTGGTAATAAAAGACGCTCGATGCATGGTTCCCGAATGAATATATGAACTTAATTTTTCCCACCTGATAACCAGGAATGATCTTGTAATAGGCTAGTAATACCCGGTGATAGTGTCATTAAAGGTTGAGGTGGTTTGGTAGAGGGGACAAGTGACCTCAGCAACGCTTGATGTCCTAAGGACAGCTGTTGCTCATTTTACATTTGTATGTAAGAAAGGCTGCCCGGCTCCCCTGCACTCCTGCACGTCAGTGACTCGGCATGTGGGGGGACTGCAGGAAGCTGGGCCGCGGTGCTTGGGGTCCACAGAGAAGTTTCTGAGATGTTCTCTGCTGTGGAGAACGTACAAACCCAATGGGTTTTATAATCTAGGCTGTCATTTGGCTGTAGCGGCTCTCCTCTGTACCCCTCTGCCACCAGGGGTACCTTGTTGGAGGGGATATTAGCAGTGTTTGAGAGCAACAGGGGCCAGTTAGAAAGGTGCCCTCGGATGCGGTGTTAAACCTCCCCAAGGGTCAGCTTCTTTACTTTACCCAGGCACTCACGGTGTAGCACAGGTGCCTGGCGCAGAGGAAACGCGTGGCCACTGACAGTTACAGAAGGTTGTCGGGACTCTTCCTCTTGTCCGGATTCCGGTTAAGGCCCAAAGCTGAAGCCAGAAGGCCCCACGACCCCCATTGTAAAGGAGGAGAGGTGCCACTGAACTTCACACAGGTGGGGCCATTCGGGTAGAACCTGCACCATCACCAATGCGCCCTCACCCAGGTCAGTCAGCAGAAGGGAAGGACCTGAAGAAGGGGAGGCGTCAGCCGCCACTTGGGCAGACAGCAGTGTTCAGGGTGAGGGCCCTTCCCTCCCTTCCTCCATGCGTTGCCCTCCCCAGGCCAAAGGAAGGGGCTTCAAAAGACTCACCCACCAAGACTACAGGGGCTGATAGGGAGGGGAGATAGGCCTCTTGTTCCCTACAGACAGACCTCTCTGAGCAGAACCCATGGGCCCACGGGGTGCACTTTAGGAGCAGAGCTTGCAGAGAAAGTTTGGGGGAGTATTCTTGGAGTCTAGCTGTACTCTCCTTGTCAGGGTAAAAATAGGGGGTGCTTGACATGTGGTCCCTGAAGTTGGGATGCTTATTTGAAGGTAGGGATGTTTCTGAAGTGGTAGGGGTGCTGCTGGAGGAGCTTAGGCATGCAGGGCTCAGAAGGCCAAAGGTGAATTGAGATGGGAGGAGAAAGGGGGCCTCACCCCATCCTAGTTCTCCTCAGACCCCTGAGGGGAAGCGAACCCCAGCCATTCCCATGGCTCTGTGTGAAGGAGCTGCCCAGGGGACTACTGCACCAAGGGATGGGACACCCGACTCAGAGAGAGAGAGATGGGGCATAGATCTCTGGCCCAACAAGAGGGGGCCAGGACACAGCTGAATACTGCCTCCCTTAGCCCCAGGTATCCACACATATCACCTACTTAGAAATCACTGAGGGGGGCAGGTAGAAAAGGGTAAAGGGGGTCAAATACATGGTGATGGAAGGAGATTTGACTTTGGGTGGTGAACACACAATGCAATATACAGATGATGTATTATAGAATTGTGCACTTGAAACCTATATAATTTTATTAACCCGTGTCACCCCAATAAATCTAATAATTAAAAATAATAAAGTCATGTGATACACGAAAGGTAGAAAGAAAGAAAAAAAGAAAGAAAGGAAGGAAGGAAAGGGAAAGAAAAGAGAAGAAAAGAAAAGAAAAAAAGAAAAGAAAGAGAAAGAAATCACTAAGAATTGCTGGCCTAGATGAGACAACAGAGAGGCGAGGGACACTCTCCTTCCATCAGCTGGCCAGTCACTTAAGGAGATGTCTGTCACCTATTCCTCTTCTCCGTGCCCACACCAAAAGAGGAAAGATGATATCTCAGAAACAGTCCATGAGCCACCACGATCTGCTGCCAGCCTGGGGGTAGGGTGGGGGGGAAATAGCTATAGCTTGCATTTTAAACCCAAGCATGTCTAGATTACTGGAATAATTAAGATGTCATTAAAGATATAGTTGGAGCAGTAACTGGGGGAAAAAATGAAAAACATTTCCTATTTGTATGCCAAGGCGACTCAAATCAGGACTCTTTGTGTACACTGTTATTAGCATGAAAAACGACAGGATAATGGTATAGAATGAGGTTTCTGGAGCCATAGTGTCTGGGTTTCATTCTCAGCTCTGCTCCTAGCTGTGTGGCAAAGGGCAAGCTACTAAACTGCTCTGTGCTGCATTTTCCTCAAGGTGCACATTAGGGCTAAGAATGGTATGTACGCATGGTGTTGTGAGGGTGACTGAACGTGATAATCAGCTCTTGGAACAGGGCCTAGCACACAGTAAATGCTCAATCAATGCTAGCTCCTATCGGTATCCTTAAACCATGTTCACCTTAAATACGTTAAAAAAATCAACTAGCCCATCAGCTTTCTGGAAGCAATGCAAAATCCCGTTATGAAGCAACTCACAGCTTCTCTTTGTGTGAGAAGTCAAAGTAGCCCCAAAGACACAATACTGCATAGCAGAGTTCCCACTTTAACACAGAAACCCAGAAAAAGGTATTTTCTTGGCCTGAGGTCCACCTGTGCCTCCTTTGTAGTTCACATGAAGCTGGGTAGGCACAACCTCAGAGACACTGTATCTGTGGCCTGGGTTGCCATTCAGATTAGCTGTTTGCTGTTACGCCATAAACCACATCCTTTTCTGTGCTTCTCTTCATTTCATACCTGACCTTTTCCCTTTCAGCTGCCAGGGAATATTTCTGGGCAAAACGTCACATCATCTTCTAAAGGTAGCAATACAATGAAATTCAAGGTAACAGTCATTATGAATGAAAATGACACAAACACAGAGATAATCTTGGAATCGTAAAAACAAACAAACAACAAAACCCAAAAATACGAAGCCTCACTCTTCAGCTTTAGCCATCTGATCCCATTGATTTCTGTGCCCACGTTCCTGGCAGCTGTTAAAATATTACTGGAGTCAGTGGAGCTTGACCAGTTAAGATGTTAATTTCCACACTATCGCTTAAAACACAATATTGCGTGTTTATGAACTCCGAAGATTTAGATAAAATCACTCATGAACACTTGCCTGCTTTGGCAGTGGGGCTTTTAGGTGATGAATATGTAAGAGCCGATGGGTAGTTTACGCCCTTCTGGGGTTTACCTTCTGCAAAAGAGAGAGAGAGAGAGAGAGAGAAAAGATTTATTTGTAGAGCTAGAGGTTTTAGATGGTTCTGTTCTGATAAGCTGATTCCATCCTTCCAATTTATTTCTCTTGAGTTCAATAAAATCAGTCAGTCTCCCCCATGCTGAATTGTTGATTACAAGAAGAAAGTCAAGTGGCATTTTGTCTTCTGTATTGCCTGTGTTTTATTAATATTAGAAAGGAAGTAATAAAATCTCCATGACTCAGAGTTAACATTAGCAACCCTTATTTTACCCACGAAGATGTGACATGGAAGCGAAGGTTTTCACATATGTGGCTCTGAATGTTTAATTAGGTCAGTAGATGGAGTGAAAACATTCCCCAGGCTCTCCTTTAGATGCTGGAGAGTTCTGGTCACGGCCTGGCCATGTGGGAGTAGCTACCTCTCACTTTCATGGATCCTGTTGGGGACCATTTGAATTCCATGGCATTAGAGAAACCTGAAAGTAGGTAAACATGCATCAGTCTTGATAAGCATTTGTTGCCCACCCAGGGAGAGAGAGTTTAGATGCCAAGCTAGGAGAAGGCATGCTAAAGTCTATCAGGGAAACAATGGAGGCCTAAAAAGACAAAAACACTCAGATGATGGGGCTGGGTAAGCACTTCCAAGCCTGATAGGACTAATACGGCCAGAGGAGATTGTTGCCAGAGGCTTCCTCCACCAGCAGGTCAGGCCTGAAATTCCACCACAGGAGCTTTGTTCCGCAATGAAAGAGAAAGTGTCTCTGGAATGGAGAATTCCCCCAAAGGCAGGTAATTTGTCTCGTCTGGCAACTTGAATTCCCAGTGCCCAGAGCAGTGTCTGATATGTAGTAGATGCTCAGTAAATATTTATTCAAAGGAATGTCTTAATGCTTACATCTCTGTTACAATTCAAACACCCTTGGGAGGTTATCCAATGTTTCCATCTAATAACAAAAACACTTTAACTTTCAACCTGAGGGAATATTTTTATAGGATAGGGCTTGGGAGGAGATGGTGAGGAGTGTCAATTGGAGAGCCCAGCGGGGTGGAACAGAATCTAGTGCATGATTTTGCCAAACATGCTATTGGCACAAAGGATTGTGGGGTCCTGAAGCAGACAGAATAACAGGGTCTCAAGAAGGGCTTGGGATTGGAAGTAAGAAAACATAGGTTTCTGTTTCTATTTTAACATTAACTGCCTTAATCTCTGAGGCTGTCATTTATTTTCATTCAGAAAATATGGACAACGCTATGACACAAAGTTGTAGGACCGAATGGAAAAAAAAAGTTAAAATGTTTTGGAACTATATATTGCCATAGCGATGCAAAGATGTTATTCTAGTATTACCCATAAATGTCACTCAAAATGGGGATGAGGCAAAGGTTTGGGCTTACTTGAGTTACTTCATCTCATTACAGTCACCTGGGAGCAGAGCTTGGCATTTCCAGGTTTTCCGCCCTTATAGGTCTGCTCCAAATAGACAACAACTGAGGTTATTTCAGACCCAAGGAGGACCCTTGGATGTGACCTCACTTTATCAACAGAGTGCTGCAGAGACAACATTTCTCTCTATTTCCTATTCTTCTCACATCTGAAATCCTATGGTTCTTTCTGTTTCTATGCAGAGGGGCATGAGCTTAGTTTTCTGAAACGTGAATCGAAAAGCAAGTGGACTATTTGAGGAGGTCCTTCTCTGACCTTTTCCATTCCTTCTGAAAGCTTGTGCTGACCCAAAATGTACATCCCCTCTCCTGCTTCCCCACCCCAGACCAAAGCGAGTTAATTAAAGGAGCACAGCAACATGTAAAAACTGGAAATGACCTAGAGAAAGGTCATGGAGGCATCTGAGCCTTCAGAGGAGGATTCTGACACTATTCAGCGACTCTTTGGCCTTGAGCCTCTGGGGAGCAGACCTGGGCCGCCCGTCAGTTGATACTCTTACACGGACGTGCGTTTTCCTAAGTAACTCGCCCATTCAAAAGATACTCCTAGCCATTGCAGAAGCACAATTGTTTATCACTGGCAAACACTGTTTTCGGTTAAACGTCACTAGGTGGAATGAGGGGACATGGAAGTTGAGATTTATAGGGAATAATCTCAGCAGATTGATTTTCACTTAAAATTCCAAAACATCTCTACTCTCATGGAATTAATTTTTCTTTTAAACCTCTGTTGGGATTCTTGAATTGCAGACTAAGGACTTTAGATCAAAATACTCATATTTAGCCAGGAGCTACTTGGTAAACACTTAATGTGGAGATTATATTTCTCTCTATGTTCAACAAATTTGTATTCTAGACTTAGCATTTTCATATGGCCCCTAGTCTGAATTCTTTGTTACAAGGCAAACCTCACACACAGTACTAGGATTGGTGACTTTCCACTATCTGACTTAGAAACCAGTCTAATTTGAACCCTAAGTATGCAGAGAGGGGGAAATCTCTTCTTTATATAAGAATATTAGTTAATAAACAGGAAAGGAATGACAGAATTAGAACAACTACAATTTTGCAATGACTAATGTAATTTTTATGACAGCAAGGATCATCAATAGATGTTAAAACCACTGGTGACATTTATTGGAAACAAGCTATTCATGCTGTTTTGAAGTATCACCCTGCAGATTGCTTATTAATTCCAAGGTATCTTCACCGGGGAGAGATACTGCAAAGTATACAAATAATCAAATTTAGCCTCACCAATAACTGGACAAACTGACGTTATGTGCCTCCTGATATGGTCCTTGTGATAATACATAATGGATGGGCTATGATACTACCTGTGTGGTATCCTTGCCAAAATATTTAACCTGAATCCAATCATGAGGAAATAACTGGACATGTTTGTGGTCCAGACTGTGGAACATACCGCTAGACAACTAGCTGGGACTTCAAAAATGTCATTGCCATTCATGACCAAAAAAGGCAATGTGGTGAGATAGTTCCAGATTAAAGGACACTAAATGCAGTGGATGAGCTTTGATTGGATTGTGACTCCAAAAACAAAAGAAGAAGAATAAATTACTATTAAGACTGTTTTGGAGTAATTAGATACAATTGAATGCAAACTATTTATTAGACAATATTATTGTATCAATGTTGATTCTTTAGGCATGGCATTAGTATTGTGGTTATTTAGGATAATGTTCTTGTTCTTACAAGATGTATGCTGAAGTATTGAGGGATAAAGTGTCATGCTACCTGCAGCTTTTTTTCACATGGTTCAGAACAAAATATAGATAGATGATAAGTAGATAAATAAAGCAAATGTTGCAACGTATTAACAACTAGTGAATCCAGGTGAAGGGATTATAGGTATTCATTGTATATTCTTTAAATTTTTCTGTAGATTAAAAAATTTGCAAAATAAATGTTTAGATTGGGGAAATTCACAAATACTAAAAAAAGGGAGGAGAGTCATGCTAATACTAAGATACTTGATTACCTTTTCACTGTGAAATCACAATCATCATTAGCTCACTGGCATTTTTGGAAAAGGGGAAAAAAGGTGAAAAATTATTGTCTACAAAAATCATGTGGAGCTAGATAGTGACAACTGGTTGACTAGTGAAACAATGATTAAATAAGAAGAAATCTCAAATAAAATTGTAGCGTAGTTCTCTAAGAGCCTATCTTTATCTATTCATTTACCAGAAATCTCGAGGAATAAGGTTCTAGATGTGAGATTCATTTGGCCTAACAAAAGTAGTTCAAAAACCAAAGTTATTAAATGTAAGTCACTTAATTAAAAAGTTTGATTGGACTTACAAATAGCTGCAGTGTGTTTAAAATGAGTACTTGGGGCCTTTTAATATTTCCAGACTTTGTAGTGATTTATAACTGTGATTATAATTCATTGTTTCATGATCCTAATTATCAGGAGAACTAATGCTTCAGATTTTTATGAAATGAGGTGGGCCATCAATTAAAAGTAACAGCACATTGAAAAGAGCACATTTCATCCCGTGAGGTCACTTAACCCAAGTGCCTGTGTGTAGCAGCATTTCCCTACTGTGTCAACTCACCTGAGACAATGAAGGATTCTCTCCACCGTGGTAGGGATAAGGACTGGACACCATTGGAATAACTCCCTCTATAGCCAGATTGTCCAGCTACTTTCCGAACAAGTATTTTCCCGCCTGAATTATCAAGCACACCACTATGAAGAGGGAAAGAAAATTTTTGTTTTGAGGAATAAAACAGAAAAATATTGTTTGACGCGATCAACCTATCATACGACTACCCGCCATCTTTGTTTAGAGATATAAAAGCAGCAAGATTAAGAAAAAGTTGACTTTGACCTGCAACCCATCCCCAAAGAATGGTGCCTCCTTCACATGGCCCGGCGTGTGACCTCCCAGGTTAGATGTCCTTCTTTTTCTTATTACAGGACCTGATTGTTCAGTCAGCTGGGAATTTCTCTTTGCTATCATGCCTCAAATTTCTTTTCCTTAGTTTCCTTATTCCCACTAGTTCTTTTAAGTAAAACCTCTTACCTGACAATTTCCAATTTAGTTTTGTGACATCACAGAATGACTCCAGTTATTTCAAAGGGTGATACGGCATTTTAAAATGCAAATTATTCCCTTTATTTTGGGCCAGGAAAGGAAGGTGTGCAGCTAAATTAAACGCATTGAAAAGAGTCTCCAAAGACCAGAATTGTTTCTTGACAGGCTTTTGAAGGTTTTAGATCCTGACGTGACAGTAACTGAAATATCTACCCCTTTCCTTCTATGGCAGGAGCTCCATTCTGGTTCCTAAATATCACTTTCACATTGTCATTTCCTTGCCCCAGAGGCTAAAATGGCTCCTGTGGGTATCTGTAATTTATGGCACAGGGTAGCTAAAAAAAATACTTAGATTTGTTCCTATCAACACCCTTCCTTCCCTCCAGGAATAAGAGTTGCCCTTTCCTGCTCTCCCACCTTTATGGTGAGTCAGCGACTTTCAATATTCAACTTCCCAATGACCCAGAAGGAAAGAAAGTGATAATAATGCTTGACATGAAAAACAGTGAATTGCTTTAAAATCATTCCCACATATGGTATCTGCCTAGGTCCTCTCAGCAAACCCATGAGTCATGCAGTGGAGGGAATGTTGTTATTCCCAATGCATAGAAACAGGCTTAGACAGGTTGAGTGACTCACTCCAGATTTTGTAACTAGTAAATAGCAAGGCAGGGATTTGAACCTAGGTCTAACTGACCAGGAGTCCTGGGTTTGTCCCACTTGGTCACAGTTGCCTCTCAGGGTTCAAAAGCACAGGTACCTCCTGACAACAATAACTCATCGTTCCCTCGCGTCTTTGCAACCTGGGTCTCTCTTCAATCAGAAGCTCTCAGAATCAGGTTACATCATTTCTCCCAGCTGCAGACAGGCTGGTCTCAGCGCCCCTGAAAACCACTGTGATTGTCACGCATGTGTCTGTTCTTTCTGCTCTTCTTGCTCTGGAGAACCTGGTTCCCACTTCTGCCTGACTAGGCCTGTGTCACTGGGTCCTAACACCGCCTTCTCCACAGAGATTCAGACCCGGCTTTGCCAGGCCCCTTCCTCACGACACCTTAAAATCCTGTCTCACAACGAAGACTCTGGTTTTATTTGATCTCGTGCTACTTCCTAAAAGTTTCTTGAGTTAATTTCATCTCCCAACTAGATTGGAAATTTTTGTATGGAAGGGACAATGTATTAGAAGGACTGTCAGTGGTGAGTGAGCGCTGCTCCTACTGGCTTTTGAAAGTCAGTTGCTAAGGTTTTCAGGATTGTGCAAGCTGGTTCATTTCACATTGGTAGCTTGAAATCAGCCATGGCGGGAGTGTTTATACCACAAAAATTGGTAAATCAGCAACTCCACCCTTTTTTGGAGAGTCAGTTGTTACACATTTACCAGCACACCACTGGCGTAGGCTGAAAATTCTCATTGTTAAAAAAAGTTCTCCCATGGTCCCTTTCCTTATAATTAATGGGGAAAATAAAAATAACTCTCACCTTTTTATTTTCTCCCAGAGAAATCATCCTGCCCCCGGGTTTATATTCTATCATATTGAAATGTGTATGTATATGCAGCAGGCACCTGCTGTTGTTGAAGAGTCAGAAGCACTTTAGTTGCCACTCAGAGAGAGGGAAAGTGGGGAGAGGGAGCTGTGCTGAGCTTCCCTCGGGCTATTTAAAGGGAATAGGGAGGGCCCAGGGGGTTCTCAAGCTGGACTGGGCTGCTGATATCCCTTGTGAGGGTTTTGTAAGACCAAAAACTCAGACTTTGGGAAAGGTGCAGATGTACACCTACTGTGTTCTTGTAAGATTTTGCTGGTTGCAAAAGAGAGTGAAGCCTCGATGGAGGTCCTGGATGTCCCCAGACATACTCCTAGAGAAGGGCAGATCCTGGGGAGGTCAGTGGTCGGTAAACCACAGGAGGCCACAGCAGTCCAAGGAGGTCAATGCACTGGATACTTGACCATCATAGGAGATACTGGAGGAGGGAGAGAGGGGCTCCTGAAAGGGGCTGTGGTTCCACTTATGAAGCACATGGGGGCAGAGCCGTGGTAATTTGCTGAACATGGCCTTGAGGTTTGCCTTCTTCCTAACCCAGGTTCCAGGGGACTGGGATAAACTGAGACAGCATCTAGGCTCAGAGGAAAGGGACTTCCCACCACTAGGCCGGGTTTTGAATGGCTGTCACTCTTAGGAGGTCATCGGGTGAGAAATTAGCCTGAAGAGTCCTCTGCATGGAGATGGCCTCTGATTTGCCCCGTCTCAGAGAAATGCCCCCACTCCCCAGCACCTGGTCCCACATGAAACACAGAGGTTAGTTCAGGACAGGACTGGCCAAAATGTGATGTTTCAGTTATGTTCATTATCCCTTTGGTTTGAAAGGATCCAGGAAATCACGTATAAGACATCTGATTTTGATATATTGTATGAATATTAAATCCATTAAGCTGAATATGAAATCTGAATTTCTAAACCAAAGCATGCTCTCTTCAGTTTCCCACTTCTGTCTGGGGGGGACTCTGGCAGGACAATGACAGGAGGTGCCTCACGCACTTTCCATTTATGTTCTCGGTCTTAAATCCTGCCTTCTGAAAACAGACTTCTGCTGTTGTGAAAAACAAAACAAATAGTATCCAAAATTCCTACGTTCTTCCTGAAGACCACTCTTCATCCTCCCCACGGAGGGTGGTACTTCTTTCCAAATGGAGTTTCCCACTCTAGCAGACACTGTCTGCAAAGCTACCAGGACATACAGTTGTTCGAGTAGCAAATCTTGCTTTTTGAAACAAAACCTTCAAGCTCTTCTCCTCTGCCCTTCCACCCTCATCTGTATTCCTCCCAGCAACCCCCTCGATTCCAACCCAGCTGCTGGAATTGCTGACTCCTGGTCCTGGTCAATCCCTTCTGTGTTTATCCATCACAACGCCTTTGCTAGCTCTAGTGCTCCATAGTCCAAATGCCCCTCAAGTCCTCACTTTGTACTTTAAACAATACTGGGAGCCCTGTCCTTATGGAATGTGTCATCTGGGCTCTGGGCAGTGGTGGACATGAGTTCTAATCCTAAATGTGCAACTAACTAGCAAGGGACTTACTTTCCCTAGGCCTCAGTTCCTCTTCTAACAGATGGAGATGCTAACAATAGTCTCCTAGGATTGAGATGATGCTAGAAGGAGAGAATCAGAGGGGAAGGGATTCGTTATTATTATGAGGATATCTTTGATCAGGTGACATTAACTCATGTGGCTCTGTCCTGCATAAGAAACGTGGAGAGACGAGAGAGAGCCAGCAAGGGCCAGAGGAAGCAACTGCCAACAATCTCAGATCACAGTTGGAAACATACAGGCGACCTCAAAACAGGCTCAGCCTCTGCAGCGGATGCTAGTGTCTATGTAGACACAGGCTGGAGAATACTGAGCGGTAGAGCTGTGTGGGCAAGCACATATGTGTGTAAGGATGATGTGAGCATGCACAACTGTGGTAGGCGTGCACAGACACACATGTATAGATTTGTACACCTCTTCCCTTTTTGCGTGACCTTGATTTCAGAGTGCAAGCAAAATATTTGTATTCCGTAGTCTGGAGTGAAGAAATAGCACTTAGTGTTTTTCTTGAATGTTCCACTCCTTATCCTTATTGGAGCCTTGGAATCCTGCTCCCATTGAAAAATCAGTTAGCTCCTCATCCCGCTGCAGTGCTAGGGAAAGGAAAAGTATGGCCAGCCAAATCTACTCGTCATGGTTACATCTTATTTTACGCAGATTTTTTTCTTACTGTCTCCCAAAAATTCAGAGAAGTTACCGGCTAGACACCTTGAAAGGGAATGAATTTTACATCTCTCCTCTCTCTGGCAAAGATACAATTGAACAGTCAACTGACTGATGTGCAGGTAAGGAAAAGGAAAATGACACCAGAAGCCTGAATAATTCAGAAATTTCATCCAGTATCCGGTAGCTGAGCACTGCCTAAGGAGCCCATCTCAGAGCAGTGCTGGGTGCTGTTTAGGAGCACGAGCGCTGGACTTAGCTTCCAGTCCCTATTCTGATACTAAATTTTAATAGTGTGGCTTTAGAAAGGCTAGTCAGCCTCTCCACGTGTAAGGTGTGGATAATAGTAGTAGACACCGCATAGGGGAATTGTGAGGACTAAGTAACACAGGTGAGTTTCTTGACACATGCACATTAGCCTTATTATCGAAGATATTGGAGTGTTTTGACTCCAAGCCTAAGAAAAGGAGGTATGAGAATTCTGCAAAGGTCACTTTGCCTCTCCCTGTTTAGGAGGTGACTCAGGCCAAAGCATGGCGTGCCTCCTGTTCTCCTTCCTGGATCCCAAGCCAACAGCTGACCAAGCAGTACCACCTTTCACCCTTCTCACTTTTCCTGGTCCATTTGTCTCCAGACATCACCATAGCTGTGACATTTCTTCTTCAATCTTATGGGCCTTTCTTAGTCACATCCCTGTTATTTCCTTGCTCAGCACATACAGGGAAACACAAAAAATGCTTGACATCATCCTGAGCTTTTGGTTTCCTTGTCATGAACATGAAAGAGAATTCTTCTCCCTTCTTCATTAAGGTGTAAAGAGAAGTTGGTCCTTTCCACAGAGTACTGGGAAAGGAGATCCCGGGCCACGCACTGCTTCTGCGTAATTCCATGGGATAGGGTTGCCAGAAGAAATACAGGATGCTCAATTAAATTGGTACATTTTTGTTGCTAAAGCAGGAAAGCCTGCACCTGGGCTCCCTGCCCACACCCTGATTGCTAGTTGTTAAGAAGTTCAGAGCTGCCCACCTGTGAACTGCAGCGGCACACACGCTGGAGTAGGATGAGTAGACGTCTGTGCCATAAACGTGGTATTTGGGGTCCTGGCATCCTGCTGGACATTTCACAACGAACTCAGGATTGATGATCTTTCCAGCTTTGACGTCACAGTTTATCTGAGGCACATCTGGGAATACAAGATGAGGTCAACATTACACCTTGTGGCATCAGCTTCTATATGGGGTGACTTGGTTAGGTCATAACTGTTCATTTATGTAATCTCGAAGAGCCAGAGCCTGGCTTGACCCTGGATCCACTTCATATAATGAGCGCAAAGATGTAACTAGGACATGCCTCAGACCAAAAGAACAGCACTGACCATCCATTGCCTTTAATCGCTGAGAGCAAAAACAAAAGGCTTATTGCTGTGCTTATATGGACAATCAATTAATTGAAGAAGAGAACTCTGGGAGAAGACCTGCCTCCAGCGGCCAGAAATACTATCTTGAGTCAATGGCCGGAGAGCCCTGGCGTTTCAGATGCTCTGGAGCTAGCCCAGGAAAAGAGAACTCTCAGATGACCTGACAGGAGGATGGAAAGGTATTCCGGGAAAGGCTAACAAGGGAGTGTGGACGTTGAGGGCAAGACTGGCCTGCTGTAGCAGAGGTCCCACGCTGCAGCCTGCTGCAAGGATGGGCATGGGGAGGGCTGGACCAGGTGCTCGAGTACTTGTATTCTAGGGGGATGTGGGACGCTATGGAAGATTTTTGGAGAGACAGATAATAAAAGCGATCTTTTGTCTTGGTCCCAGAGGATGGATCCTAAATCCAGGGTCAAGATGGGAGTGATCTGCCTCAACACTTGGTGGAAAGCTGGGAACGCCCCGCTGAGCATCCAGGGGAAGCTCATTTATCCTTTCCTCCTTCCTTTTCAGCTTTGTGAGTGTAATCGCCAGGCTAATATTGTCCAGTGCAGTAGGTGAGTCTTCTGGAGCTGAAAGCTTTCCTAGGGATGAGATGGGCAGATGCCTTAGTGGCAATACCCACAAGGAGGTGTGGCTGCATCTTCCCTCAAAAAGATTTCCCTCAAAAACGGAAGGAAAGCCTCCCAGATGACACTATACGGGTGTCCTTCAAGTTGGGAATGTCTTTCATTCTAGGCCCCCTTCTTCAGAAGGGACTCTGAAACATGAGCACAGTACAAAGAGTAAGCAGACTCAGGAAGGGTCTGGAAACCAGCAGGTATGAGGGATGGCTGGCAGAAATGGGTCCTATGGCCGTAAGAAGGAGCGAATTTGAAGGCAAGTGATAGTTGTCTTCACAAGTAGGACTGTTGTGTGTTAAGACACCAGAGGGCAGAGTTAGAACTCAAGGATAGATTTTTATATGGAGGCAAATTTGGCCAAGAAGAACTTTCTAGTAATTGAAGTTGCCCTTGAAGCAGTGGACTGCCTCATGAGCAGGGAATGGGCCGGCAGGGACTGAACAGTTCAAGAGGGGATTTTCCACATTGGGTGGGAGAAAGAAATAAAGCCCCGCCCCACGCTAAGAGTCTGTGATTACATACATGGATTCAGGATCTCTGCCAGGCCACCCACCCTCTCACTGAGTTACTAAGATGGTCTCAGAGTTGTTAATGACTTCCAGCTGTATCCAAAACGCGCATTTTTTTTTTAACCCTTAGATACCTGAATGGAACAGAGTTGGCCTTTCATTCAGACTGGAGAGAACTGACGTTAGAACTCCTGCTCTTTTCTTAAACACCCCTCCCAGACAATCTTTGCCACTCCGGGCTGGGCCAGCTTCTCCTGGAGCCTGGGGGCTGAGTTTGATCACAGGCTAAAACAATTTGTGGTCTACATTAAGAAGTGGAGCCCTGTGCTTAAAACAGTTTTGTGGTTTCCTTCTCCCCACCACAGGTTGCCTCCTCTCCAAAGTTATTTTCTTTTTTCTTTCGTTCTTTTAAATCCTGACATTCAAGGCTGCATTTACTATTTTGAGTCTTAGAGATTTGTGTTTTTGTTTTTGTTTATTTAAGGCAATTTGGGGACCGAAGATGCCACTGTACGCTCTCCTTAAATTAGTTAATTGTTTGATCCCAGGGTGTAACTGAATGCGTTCAGCTCTGCTTCTTTCTGCAGATCGCTTCCCCACTCCCAAATGCATCTCCTCCCTTAGACGGAAAAAAAAAAAAACGAATAAAAGAAAGCAGTCTTTCTTGGTTCTTAGTTATTTGAAATAGGAGGTGAAAACTTCTGTGAACTGGGGTTCAATTTGGATGTACCTTTGGCTCCCTAAGATTTTGGATCCCTGGCAGGCCAACCCAAATCTTCTGGAGTTGAGTAAATGGCTATATCTAGAAGCTTCCTGCATGAGTATTATACAGTGATTAAACCTATTGAAAAAGTTACGGGTGCACACAGAACATGCAGTAGGGTTTTCCATGAAATAGTTGGTGTAAACAGACAAGGGGAAGAATGTCACGTGGGAATATTGTACTTCCTGCTAATCTATTCCCCACCCCGTCCTCTAAGGGGCATGTGAGTTTTGGTTTGTTTTGTCTTGTTTTTTTCATAGATCTAAGAAGTAATTTAAATAAGATCAGCTTTATCTGTGCCCAACCAGATTAGCAAAATTGGTGGATCAACTTGTCCCATGGGCCGGGGCGGGGGTGGGGGGAGGTGGGGCGGTTGGAGGAGAATGAAATGAACCTAAGCACATGCGCTCAGGCACTTTGGAAAAACAGGGTGCAATGGCAAAGTGTGGCTAAAGGGCAATCATTTGTTAAATTTGTATAGAACATCAAGTTAGAGAGAGGGAGCGAATTAAAATTTTCAGAGTAATTGCCCAAATCACGGGACATTATAATGTCTAAATCCACCTGGGAAGAAGCAGCCATTTGCATCTTTTTGGCAGCTCTTCTTTGAGTTTGTGGAAGACATGGTTTATTTCTTTACAGTATCCTCACAGTTATTTGTGAAACAGTCTGTTGTCCTGTAACCTTCCAAGAAATCCTCCATCGACTTAAGGACCAAATTAAACGGTTTATCTTTGCATTTCCTCTGACTACTTTTGAGCTATTCCATCTCACAGCTTAGGTTTTCCTTTTTCCTTTCTCTGTTGGTACTTAGGTTCATTTTCATATCTCCCCTCCCCCTTGTCTGGGCTATATCTCAAAAGTGCAGAAATAAGACTTCCCTAAGAGAACAATTCCAAGCTAAGGCAGCCCAAGAAGTATCAGTCTCAGGTCTGAGCGGAACAGGAAGACATTTGACAAATGCCAAACAGAGAGTTGGGTGCTGGGGGTGGCTAGGGGCTGCTGTGCCCTCACTATTAATCTCAGGTGAGACCTTTTTAGAAGCCATAAAATGGTTTACTCTAGGAACATTTGGAGAAATTGAGGAGAGAGGCTCTCCATTCCCTCCTGAGTGGACAGTTGCTGGTGGCAATACGGAAGTCTGGGCTAAAGTCACAGAGATCCCAGGGGTGCCCAGAACTACTTTGGTGGAACGTTCGCACACAGACCTGTTCCTTGGCCATCTGCTCTCCTCTCCCTCAGGTGATTCCTTAAGGTCACCTTGCCTTCCTTGCCGCGGTCACTATCACTTTTGTGAAAGAGCTCACATTGGAGCATCTCAGAATCTGCCAAGGATTCCTTCCCACAGGCCCTTGGCACTAGCCACAGGGAAAAGAGAAGAACCACTTGAACCCAGCTGGTTAGAACTGTAAGATAACCTTTAGATGCTGCTCACGGAAGTAATGTATCTGCTGTATTGATCTCAAAGGGTTTCTGAACAAAAGACCTCATCTCAGAGGGTTCCTGGGCAAAATGGGCTCTGTCTCAGCCACTATTTTCATGCAACATTGGAATCAGAGGCAGAACTGCAAATGTTTCTGCTCTGGGTTGGGTCTTCTGCCTGGTCTAATAGCAGAGTGATTACTGGGTGATGTCACGTACAATCAGCCAGTGATGTAGCAAGCTAAATCAAACTGTATACTCTAGTTCTTATTTTGCCATTCATCTTTGCAATGATCCCAGGCAAGCCACATTGCTTCTGGAAAACAAATTTCTTAATCTATTCGAGGCCATAATAAGTTTGCCTCCTGGATGTTAATGAGGAAGAATTATTATAACATACAAGCACTTGTGCATAAACACTTTTGATATTAAATGATTTTGTTGGACCGTGATATTCCACTAGAATAAAATCCTATTTTAAGAGAATTATGCAAAAAAGGCTTGCCACTGCTGCCCATGGTAATTTTCAAACGAATGTTGTCTTGTAGACTTGGCTTGTATCATTTCTCATACCTGGAACCCTTTTCCTCTTATCTGTTTAAATGCTACTACTTTTTCAATGTCCCAGTTCCATTTATATCTTTACTCATCTATTAGAATATATAATCCACGAAGGCAGGGATTTTTGTCTGTTCTGTTCACTGCTGCTCAACAGAATGTCTGCTGAATGATCGAATGAATGAATGAATGAATGAAGCCAATCCATTAGCAAGTCCTGTTAGTTTTATTTCCAAATCTGCTATTTCTCTCTACCTCCACTTTGGTTCAAGTAACCAACAGGACTGTCAACACAATAGCTTCCTATCTTGTCTTCTTCCTTCCATGTTGCCCCAGTCCTTTCTGCATTGAATAGCCAGTGTGATGCTTTTAAAAATGTAATTATATTTCATCATTCTCCTGCTTAAAATCCCTCACTGGCTTTCTGTTGCCCTCAGAATAATGTCCAAGCTCCTTAAGATGATTTATAAGGCCCTAAAAGATTTGGTCCCCGAACTTCTCTCTACTTAATCTCTTAACACTGTTACTTGGATGAAAAGGTGTCAGCCAGCAAAGGCCTGGAAGAAAGAGCTTTCAGGCAGAAGTAAGAGCCAGGGCAAAAACTCTGATATGGGAATGGGCTTGATGGTTTGAAGAAGATAAAGGAGGTCAGTGTGCCTGGAGCACAGTTAATGGGAGAGACAGAGAGAGAGTGAGAGAGAGATCCGTGACAGGGTCTGGGAAGTCAGCAGGGCTCAAATCACATGGAGACCAGACAAATTATTAATACAAATATGACCAAGATGTCAACAATTATTTTTGTTAGAACTCTTCAGGACTGCACAATATTCTTTTCAGAAGAAACTTCTTGACAAGCCTACTTGGGATAGAGGCTGAACTTCCAAGGGCTTGCATGTGGGCTGAACTGTTCAGAGAGGCAAGGAGAAGAATCTACTTATAAAATGGGCTTGTTGTATGAGAGAGGGAGGGCGGGGCAGAGATAGGAAGGGAGAGAGGGTAAGGGTGGAATGAGGTGCTGGTGGAAGAAAATTTTGTGTTTCACAAGATGACTCCTTCTGTTCATCCTTGAAATAGCTGCAATAAAGGCTCCAAAATATGATAAAATAGCAGATGCAGGGAAGTTTCTTCGAGGAGCTAGTAAAGTAGCTAAGTCACAGGGCACAGCAGGACGGGAGGCCATGGGAACACAGAAGGGGCTAGGTGGAGAAAATCATGAAGAGTACGTTGCAGAAATCATAGGGAGAGCTCCAGACTTGGTATTTACACAGCTCTAACCTGACGTCTGAGGAGCCATGGTGGCCAAGCTTACACTGGAGTGATAACCACTCTAGATGATGAAACTACAGCTTTGGTCAATAAGGGAGCTGCATTTGAACCCAGGTATGTCTGATTCTAACACTATATTGCATTCTCGCCTGAGCCAAGCCTTTGCCAAGAAGATGTACAGCATCGGAGGATAAAGAATATTTTCCCTCGGTCATTAATATTTCTCAAGGAGAATATATATAAGCAACAATGGGGCGAAATGTAGGACATGTGATGGAAATAGTTGATAAAGACAAACCTGGTAAAGGGCACTTGCCTCGGCAGATAACTCCAAGCTCAAGCTTTAAGCACTTCAAAAAATCTATAAGGTTGGTCTTTCTAGCCGATGTTTTTGCCAGGTCTGCGAAAATACCTTTATCCACACTCCATGGAAGGATGTTGATGAAGGAGTAATTGGATAACAGTTAACTTATCTATGGCAACATAGCTTTTGGGCTATGTACAGAAGTTTGTGTCTCTAAAAATAACCTAGTTTTAGTTTACAGAGGACTCTAACATACGTTTTTTTCACCTGCCTCTCATGGAACCCTGAGAGACATATTGTCCTCATTTTCCAGATAGATGAGTTGACTTGCTCAGGCTCAGTTACCAATGAAGTGGCAGAGCCAGGATCTGAACTCAGGTCCTCTGACTCGAAACGCAAAGCTTTGCTAACTCTACCTGGCTGCCTCTTCCATAGTTAAGAGAAGGAGTTAAATGTCTGCTTCCCTACTCTGACCTCACAGGGCTTTTCTGAACTTGAAGATCACTGACAACCACCAGTGGGTGAATGCAGGATAGGTCTTGCAAATAGGTTGTGTGTATGAGTGTGTTTGTGTTTGTGTGTGTGGGTGGGAAGGTTGTATGCATCTGTGCATTTATCTCAAACACCTGCAAGGCAACGTGTCAAGTGTAATTTTCCTTCCATTGTTTTCCTGTTATTTCTGAGAATTGCTAGGGTAGAGTTTACTCAATTAAAAATCTGCAACACTGAGAGAATCTGCCTCCCTTTTCACCCATATATCAGAAAGAAGGCTAGAAAGTTAATCCTCTTCTGTTTTCCTGGTCTGAGAGGGGGCACACCAATCTGTATGGAGAACACACTGGTGTTGGCACCAGTTGTCTAAGAAGCAGGCAAACGTTGGGGATTATTTACAAGTTGCTACAGCTAATAGCATGAGAACCTGCTCAGGAAGCCATGTGCATGTTATATCAACATCCTACACAGAGCTGTGTATCTCTTCATCGGTGTCCAATACACGAAATAACCAACTCCAAGAACGATGACCTCTACATGGCTGAGGTAGTAGTACCTCTGGGAATTATCCACCCTTTTAACGTTGATTGCAAAAACCTTTCCATGCCTTACAAGATATTAAGGTTAACTATTGGAGAGAACTATGTGGATTAAAGGTTGTACATTTCACCCCAGGTTAAGACTATTTCAACAGACTTCAATGTAATGGAAATATTTCCAAATTGTAGCTTCACTGCCTGTGGAGACTGTCTTGATGTTGTCTATCTTGTTGATTGTTGTCTTCATCATCTAGATTTCCTGCTCAGAAAACTCTCAGGGTCCCCACACTCTACAGAATGAAGAACAGCAAAGCTTCACGGGCTGGCATTGCCTGGTCCTGACCCACCTTCCCTTTGTATCACCCATGATTCCTTGACACTTCAACAAAACCATGCCACTCACTGTTCCCTGAGACCATCTTCCACTTGCTCCCTGTGACATCTGGGCTTAGTCCACCTAGAAAGCCCTCCCACCTACCACTGCTTGTAAAATTTCATGTCCTTTCTTGGATGCTCTTTCCATGTGAATCCTATTGTAGAATAGGATTGTGTGAATCCTTGTTATTCTTATGCGGAATTTACCACATTTTGCTTGATAGTGGCATATTTGTTGTTATTTGTCTGTTCATCCATCCAACAAATACTTGATGAGCACTAAGTGTATCTTCATGGTGCTTTCTATCTAGTTGGGAAGACAGACTGTATAAAAAAGTGCCTTATAATAATCCGTGATAAATGTATAGTAGAGGAAGTGTACCACACAAAGGCGCCATTGAAACTAGTTTTGTGCGTGTGTTGGCAACAGGAATTTGGTCCAGGAAGGCTTCCCTTTGCACATTGATTTTACCTTACATGAGATTGGATGCTCACTAAGGTCAGAGACTCTGCAGGATGGACGGCCAGTAATGTGTTGAATGGAATTAATTATCATGGCTCTCACCTGTGTGACGCTAGCTCCTCTGAACCCACTTTGGACTAAGGCCATTGCTTCTGGGGCTCTTCTGGGGCTGCCTTATATGCAGAAAAGTTATTGAGATTTTACACCTTGATAGTTTTTCTCTAGTGCACACACTCTGCCAAGGAGGGACTGTTCTAGAGTCATTGGTGGACATAATTTATGTGGAGACATCTGATGGGTTTATTACAGTATGGGCTGAAAGGCTCCTGAGTTGGAGCAGACCTTTTTCTGAATGTGTAATCTACACATAAATGAAGTTGATCCTTAAAATTCAGAAGGTTTCCTGACGGCCTTAAGAGCAGACTGTTATGAACACAGCTAAATCTTTCAATCATTGTTTGTAGCCTTCAACCGTCAAGAGAAATGCAGTCACATTTTGGTCATTTGTTAGAAACTGCTTGAGTAGGTGTGTGCTGACTGAATCTACCAATGAGATACCTCGGATAAGGTCAGATCTATGGCTTCAAAACATACCAGGAAAATGAGAGCCTTGAAAAATCACCTCTAAAAATAAACTATAAAAAGCTCATTTCGTACGTACAGTGACACAAACTTTTCCATGAACTCTACAATAGGTTAATCTATTAAAATATTAATTTATGTTTATTCTTATTGTATTTTTCCCTTTATTTTTTTAAGAAGATAGTCAGGTTTTCATGTTCTCTTACCTCGGGAGCTCAGGGTTGCAGGAGAGAGGACAGGGCTGCCCATGACAACTTTCCCTCAAGACATGGCAATTACCCTTCCCAAATCCCCCTTGTTTGAGGAGATTGGGCTTGGTCAGTCCAAAGAGTGATGAAGAGGAAATGACTGTGCGAGACTGGGAAGGTGGGAGTGAGTGGGTGGCCCAGGGAGGGAAATGTCCCCGTTCCCTGGAAGCTGCCTTGGAGAAGCATCACCTCGGAGCAGTGACTAGTATGGTAACCCTTGGGCTGAAAACTTCAGGCATGGGGCTTCCCCACCTCTGCTGAGATCCCATCGTTTAGGAAAAAATTGACTTGCCCAACTTCCAGAGATAACACAGGCTTGGACACTGAGTAGTGAAGGGGGACCTCCCTGAATGTTCTAGATTGTACAAGGCATCCATGGGCTGCACTGGGGAAGGAGGAAGTCCCTGCAATGATGGAAGTCCCTGGCAATGGGCAGTTTGGAATCAGACTTGATTTGATTTAGAAAATAAGGTGATGGGATAAGCCAAATGTGGTGGAGTAAAATTGTACCCAACACAACTGTGTACATGAAAGCAAAATATCAGCTTGGAATGAATGGTCATGTACAGGTGGGAGGAGTAGAGTTGTAATAATGCATCTTATCTTTGCTTTCCACTTTGTAATTCCCTCCTCCCCCCATGCCAGGTTATTTTCAACATATGCGTATACTACCTTTTGGGTCCAAAGGGCCCCAATGACGATAAGCAATGCCCATGAGGGCCACTGGGGGTCACGGGCAAACCAAGAAATGGCAAGGAGGAAAAGGAGAAGAGAAGAAAAAGAAATGAAAAAGAAGAGGAAGTAGTGAGGAGAAAAAGAGACAATTACCTAAAACAACAGTAGACAGAATAGATGCACTGGCGTGGCATGTGGTCTCAGGCCAAGGCGAGGGAAGATACTCATACTGGTTCTTCCTTTCCCTATTTTTCCTACCTCTCTCCTACTTTATTTCCTGTTCGGTTAGCCCTTGATCATCCAGCACCCTCGTCTGCCTCCAGGCAGCAGATACTCCATTTCTTAGTTCTTTTCGCTTAGGAGGAGGCATTGGGAAAAGTGTCTGGGGTTGAGTTTCAAATCGGGCTCTGCCAACTTTTTGGCACCACATCTTGTATAGTAGGGGTCAGTAAATTGTCCACTGACCAGAACTCTCAGATTGCCTCCTCCATATTTTGCCTTCAGTCCTCTGGGTGGCAAGGACTTTTAATCTCGAACAAACACCAGTGAAAATTGAGGGCTGGCTAGGAGAGAGGTCAGAGGACGCTGACGACAATCGGTGGGTGCCCGTCCCTCTCTGTAAGCCATTCTGATCTTGATTGTCTCTCAAGTCCACCAGTTCTCAAATCTTACTGGGCGTCAGGATCACCTAGAGAGCTTGTTAAAACACAGATTGCTGCTCCCTTCCCCTACCTAGAGTTTCAAATTTGGGGTCGGTGGGGTTGAAGGTTCCAGGCGATGCTGATGCTGCAGGTCCAGGAACACACTTTGAGAACGACTGACCTAGTCCGTTTCACACTGAAGCCAAGGATATTTGTTTAAAGCCCAGCTTTTATGATTTCACTTTTCTGCTTAAAACCCTTCAGTAGTAGCTCCTTGTAAGATATATTTTGAGGTATCAACTGTAAGAGTAAAATGATCAAGCTTTCTCTGTTCAGAGAAGAGGAGGGAGGCCATTGTCTCCCCACCTTCTCCACTTAGGGTGTCTCCTTGAGATATAAAAGCCCAGTAAAAAGCCAGGCTTTTGACCCTCCAATGCAAGGTCTCTGGCCTTCAGATCCTCGGATCTGTAAACACTTATCTCCAGAAGGAGCTCAGGGGTCTCTAGGTTTACAGGGGACAATTGTGAGGTATGTGTATTTATCTCTCAAGGAGATAAAAGAAGTTGCAATTGTTCTGTCTTCCACTCTACTGTATACATTTGTGTGACAGTCTGTCCAGACTTGGTAGATATTTTCATCCTACCTGTACATGCATGTAAAACTGTAATGTTTACTCACTAATAAATTGTGTTCTCTCTTCATACTTTGGTACAAAGGGGTGTTTTATTGGCAGGATTGTTTTATTTCCCTAATACAACCCTACCCGCTATACTCTTTTCTGAGAACCACCCCACCAGCCTACGCTGCCGCAATTATTATAGATTCTCCCAGGAATTTGGGAGAATGAGAGACATGGTCTACACAGAGAAAGAAGGAGACAGTGAGGCAGACACACAGAAAAAGGCAGAGACACTGATTCCCGAGGACTTTACATCTGGTGTACAGTCCAGCTGCTGTCCCTACCTTGGATTCTGCAAGCTATTGCCCAAATCTCCTTTATTGCTTAAGCAAATTTGCCTTGGATTTCTGCTAATTGGAACCAAAATAACCTGCACTGAGATACTGCCTGTTGCCTTCATGATGAAGTCCAGATTCCTGGACATGGTAACAAAGATCTTTACTATCTGGTACCTGCCTACCCCTCCATCTCTTATCTCAACCCATTCACCTCCTACTCAGTCGTATTTAACTACTATTTAGCTCTTTCTACATTTCAGGACTTGGGCATGCTGTTTTCTCTCTGCTTGTAACACTCTTTTCTCATCTTTGCTTGGCCAATCCCTATTTGGACTTCAGATGTCAGTGTAGATGTCTCACTTCTTCCAGGAAGCCTTCCAAGACACATGGCTTCTTCTCCATATTCTGGGAGTTCCTTTACTTTAGCTCCTGTGTCCTAGCACTTACATAAGATATCATCATTGCCTGGTGACTTGTCTTTCTTCCTCCCTCAATTTTGAGCTCTGTGAGGGCAAAGACTGATTCTTCATCACTGTTGTATCTGGGGTTTAACGCAGTATCTGGTACTTGGGTGGTGCCTAATAAATGCTTGTCAAATAAATAAATGATGCGCCTCCCTTACCCCCAGTCATCTACCCTAGTGGCAGATTGACAATATGAGTTGAAAAAAAATGAAAATTACTTTGGCCTCAAGCTATAGACTATAATTTGGAAATCCTCCTGAGGTAAAGAATCAGCTATCGCCATGGTTTGGGAATATCCTATTACCTTAATTGTATCTTTCCCCCGTTATTTAATGATTGTGCCAGAGTTTCTAATTAGAGGAAAGGCCTCATGGACTTATTGATTTAAATGTGCTGCATCACCAGGGAGATTTTGAGAATAAGGTTAGAATTTAGCATATCAGAAATTCAATCCATTTGAGATCTCTCAGAGGTTTGTCCTTGGGTTCATTTAGCACAGACTTTCATAGTTACTGAAAACTGTTGTCATGGTAATCATGGAACCTTTCATAATTTCTGTATATGAGTTAATGAAGGTACTGGAAACAGCCCAGAGGAATTCATACTTGGGTGTGCATTTGTCTACATATTAACCCAATCATTGTTTTGAACACACATCTGCCCCTGGGCTGATTCTCTTGGCTCTTGGTTCTGACAGGAATAAATAAACAACTGATTCCTTTTTAGTATTTCAGGCTAGAAGGCTGTGAATGGTGGCCCTTTTGGTCTCATTTCAACAGGAAACCCCACATGGAGGGTTTAAAGGAGCAGAAGAGAAAAAGAATGGTGTGTGAAGCAAATCTCTTTTTTTTATTTCAAGTTATTAACGTTGCTGATTTCAAGGCACCTAAATGTAATATCTACGAAGAAGTTTCAGTTGTGGAGAGCACAGAACACTGACTATATCTAAAGCCTTTCATTTATGGTCCTTTTTAAAATATACCTTCCGTCAAGCCTCCATCACATCTACAGATTTAGATCCAGATACTCAGTGTGTGCTCACAACATCTGAGTGTGATTGTTTCCCATCTATGTCCTGTCCTGCTAGTTATTTTCCAGTACCAAGTCTGCCTGCTTTCCTAGTAATAGAACCCCTTTCTTTTAGCGAGGCATGTGGATGCCTGAAATCACATTTGCCATTCTCCCTTCAAGATGGCCAATGGTGCTCTGTAGAAGGGGTATATTTGACTTTCTGGATTTATCCTTAAAGGGAGTGGGCATGTGCCATTCTTTATCCCTGCCTACTGACCGAAATGTGCACATGATGGATGGAGCTGGGGTAGCCATTTTAGACAGTGGATTGGGACCACACTGATAAAAGCAGAATGACAAGACAGAGGGGTATGGGGTCTTGAAGACCGTGAACCTTTTGCCAAAGCCCAAATTGACTATGTTTACAGGAGACAGAAGGATACTTCTGTCTTTTTAAAGCAACTGTTATTTCGGATTTTCTGTTATCCGATCTTAACTGATATTACATCCCCAAATGAAATTTCATTTTCCTCTTTCCACTGATTGGATGTGAAACCTCCTGGGCTTTCTTGTGAGATTTACCTTCTGATTCCAGGGCATGCTGGAAGGTGGGCAGGTTTGCTGGACCTTGGCATTAGCCAGACTGAATATTCTGGTATGGGGAATTGAGACATCATTTCAATGGCAGAAAAATACCTACTCCAGCTTAGTCATAGAGTTGGTCTTTGTATGTGTCTTTTGAATTTTTCTAGTGTAGTGGAAGCACGTATCTTTCACCCTAAAATCAGGACTCCTATCTCAAATGCTTTTCAGAATGGGGTAGATGATAAATAAGAATCATTACTAATCAGTCTGAGTGCAAAGTAATTGAAATAAGAAACAAAAACAAAACAGCCTTCCAAATTATCTAAAGTATAACAATCCTCCACATGAGAGATACAAGCCTTCTGTCAGTAAGGAATTATAGTTTTACTTACTGAATTTAGGCCTTTTAATCTTCTTTGTCATTTCTTTATTTGAATGTATTCCAGTCACCAGCAGAACTACAGAAGAAAAGATGAAAACAACAACAACAAAAACCAATCAATATTATTTCATCTAAACACTTTCCCTTTTTTGACCCTTGTGTTTGCTTCACTCATTCATGTATTCTCATTGGTGAGACTAATTTTCCCTTATATCAGAAAATAAGATGTATCATTTGTATACTTTTCTTAGCCTCTATTGAAAGGGTCTTTCAGAAATACCTTTTGGATAACTGTCCTTTGTTTTGCTGTCTTTAAATTTCAACACACCCATCCTACCACCTCTATTTTCCAAAGGAGGGAATGTGATTTGCTTGTTCCTAGGGGTGAATGGAATGATAGAGGCAGGATGAGCACCCAGACCCTGCTTGTGTTCTTTCCTCTGTACCACACCGAGTTTCCAAATGGCCAGAGAACTGCATGTGTGTGTGTGAGCTTATATGTGCGTGCGTGTGCATATGAGTGCAACAGAAGGAAGGCTTCATGGAAGGGTTGTGTAAAAAGCACCAGAGGAGGACTGTCTGGGAAAGGAAGACGAGGAGAAAGGGGACTGGAGGGTAGAGAGAGACTGGTCATAAGGTCTGTCTGAGGTGTGACCTGAGTATCCCGTGGTGGTCCGTGTAGCAGCACCTGGTTCTGTGCCCCACAGAGGCCACCTGCAGATAGGTAAGTTTCCTCCTCAGAAACAGGAGCAGAACCTCAAGCAGCATTTGGCTACTGCTTTCCTTCAGAAAGTGCAACATTAGGGGGAGAAGGGGGCCTCTTTATCCTTTTTAAAGTCACGTTACCAGTTGGAGCCTTGTGTTTGTAAAAAATAACATTGACCAATTTTTTTCCCATTACCAAAACAATACATGTTCCTTGTAGAAAAATGTAAAAAAAAAACCACACACACACACACACGAAAAGTACAGAAAATATGGTTGAACACAAAAGTATATTTTCAGCCTTTTTCTATATATGTATAGATGTTATGTATTCATATGTGTACTTCTAAACAAACATTTGATCATGCTCATACAGTTTACAATGTTTTATAACTTATTTCTACTTAAGGATAGCTACATTATTTTTGTCATTAAATGTTAGTCTCACAGTAATTTTAATTGCCTGCAAAGTGTTGCACTATAGGCATGTATCATAATTTAGCCAATTTCTAATTTAACATAAATAGCTCCATCTTTGCAACGATCCATGATCATTTCTTTAAAATAAACCTCCAAATGGGATTTCTTATCTGAAAGCTATTACCCACTTAAAATTTTGATATATATTGTGAAAATTTCTCATAGCAATTTTTTGTTGTTAACAATGTCTGAAAATGCTCACTTCTTTGTACTTATACTAATTCTACCAGTAGACAGAAAAGCAATGATTTTCCTTTCAAAAGGCTCTCTATTCTTCTTCTTTCCTCTCCAGACATTCTTTCACCTTACCCACCCAAAACTGGTACTGCTTTAACTTATCTCCATGTTAGCCCCTTTTCTGAGAAACCGACTTGGTGGATGGAGTTGGGACTCTGCAGGTGGACATGTGGCAATAGAGCATCAAAAAAGGCATTTTACTCCGTAATTTATACGTTTGTTTTTTAACAGAACACAGATGCTCAATTTAGCCATAAATGGACTTCAAAATCCTTGAATTAGAAACTATCTTTAAAGTAAAAAGTGGCAGTTGTCACCAAGTGTGTGTTATGAAAACTTTTTGTCTTATGATTCTCTAGCTAATCTGTGCCAATGATGCAGCTATGGCTACTGAAGTATCCCCAATTTTGACTACTAGCATTAGTTGAGGCCTGGAAAGGTGACATAGCATGTCCTGTAAGAACAGAAACATGAAAGAGAACTGAGTGAGAACCAAAAGTCTAGCCAAGGAGAATGAAGGCGGACTTTTTTAGGTGTTATTTACTTCTGGGGTTTGGGTGAGCGTGAGCATCCTGGAGGTCTAATTTTTATAGTAGTCTCTGTGTCATTTAACTTTGTGCGAAGACCACATTTTCATGTTATACACAAGCACAAACAACTAGAACCCCAAAATATTTTTTTAAACAAGTAGTAAATAAATATATAGAAAAAAAAGGTACAAGTAGACAGAGTAAATGAAATAGTAATAAATTTGGGTATCCATTTTTGTGGAAAACCAAATCCTGTCCTGGGCCTGTATGTTTGCGACAAGTGGTTTATACGTCTCGGTATCATTAGGACTATAAATATCTCAGTAAGGACCACTCCACACTCGCATTTGCTCACCCAAGGCCTCTGGGCTGAAAAACAGGCATAGCTGGTTCAGTTTTACAGCAGTGGTTTCTAGTCATTCTCTTCAATGGTATACAGAGACCCTCCCCTCAGCTTAGATGCTTGTTAAGTAAAGCTTCCCAGAGATCACTCCTCTAAGGGAGGGCTGGCCAATAAGGCTGAAAATGTGCTTCTATCCTGAAGCAGGTCTCCATTCCACATCAGCAAGACCTGTCTTGCTGTATTGAAATGGTGACTTGCATGTTGAATTCAGGTGAGAGAAGAATCAGTCCTGTGTGTCTTTCCTTAAGAAGACAGAGCACTGAGATGGCTCATTTCAAAGTACAAAGTGGAACACAGGTATGAAAGCCAGTGCCTTCTGCGTGAATAATTATCTGGCCGCTGAGGCCATTAACGTCTAGATGTCGTGAGGAAATTATGTCTAGAGGCCAAAGTTCCAAGGCAAGCATGGGTTCCCAACTCTGCAGCGATACTTCTCAGTTTTTAACAATTCAGTGTTCCAGTTTTGAATAGCATACCAAGTTCTCACCTTTCACTAGTAGTGCTCGAAATTTCAAAACAAATTAAATGTCAAAATTACTTTTTACAATAGAAAAACTTGCCCTCACTTCTCTCTTTCCCCTCTAGTGTAGCCATCAGTACAGTCAAGATAGTTGAGGTGTAATTGTTTTCAAGTTCAATTTAAATAAATGATCACTCAGATGATTCATAGATAGAGACCATACCAGGGAATCAGCTTGAGACCATGCTCAGTCTCATGAATGATAAAAAATGTAAGCTAACGCAAAATCATGGGATATTTTCCCACATCATGTCAGTAAGAGTTGAACACAAGGTTAGATCTAATCCTGACGTGCGTCTGGGGTTAGGGCATCCCAGTCATTGTGGGTAGTCTAAGCAGGTGGAGTCCTTCTGGAACCTTTGGTAATATATTTCAATGGCCTGCGAAACAGTTCTAGTCTTTGTCCTAGAATATATACCTCTAGGATTACGTCCCAAATTATAATCAGATATGTAGGCAAAGATTTATGCAAAAAAATGTCCTAAAGGCAATTTAGAAATAATGAAATATTGGAAATGTTCCAACACTAGGGAATCCTAAGCATTTATTACAAATGATATGTAGAAAGAGATTAAATGACATGGGATGTGCTCAGCTCTAACTTTAAGAATGATTCTGACAAAGTTAGAATATATGTAGAGAGAAATTACTGGAACGAATATACCGAATGTTAATAATGGTGAAATTATAATTTCTATTTTATATTTCTGTATCTTTCCCATCTATTGTATATTTCTCATATATATTCTATATTTGATATAGAGTATGTTTCTTTTACAATTAGAAAAAGCCAACGTAATTATTTTTACGTTATTATCATATTGAAATCATATAGACTTACAATAATGAAAAGTGCTTTCTAAAATCATTGGCATGGTTAATATGAATTTGTGTTCCAGTTTTCCTGTTAATAATGAGTTATAATCAGAGCATTCACTTTCAAGAAAAGACATGAAGTGCCAGGACATCTAATCAATGATCAAATCAGTAAATACTGACTGAATACTTATGCGTCTGGAACTTTTATAGAAATGCTGCATTCTAAGCCCCTAAACATTCTTGTTAGTTCCTTTTATAGCCCCTTACTAACTCAGGTGGTATTGCAAAGTACTCTCTCCCTGACCAAACTTTAGTCAGGCTCCTCTAAGCCCTCTTTTCAACGAGGCTTTGACCTTGGGTTTCAGTGTCCATCCTTGTTGGATCTGCATTGCCCAGTTTTAGTTTTTAGCAAGGATCCTGTTTGGAGAGAATCCCCACCCTTGATATTTGATCATCCTGGTGTGCCTTTAGCAAGACTCGGTCAAGTTGCTTCAGCAAGAATCCCCCCACCTTTGATGTCTTGAGGAAATTATGTCTGGAGGCCAAAGTTCCAAGGCAGTTATGATTTGCCAACTCTGCAGAAATACTTCTCGATTTTTAGGAATTCAGTGTTCCAGTTTTGAATAACATGCACGTTCTCACCTTTCACTAGTAGTGCTTGAAATTTCAAA
The DNA here is from genome assembly GCF_004115265.2 of Rhinolophus ferrumequinum. Classification (NCBI taxonomy): domain Eukaryota; kingdom Metazoa; phylum Chordata; class Mammalia; order Chiroptera; family Rhinolophidae; genus Rhinolophus; species Rhinolophus ferrumequinum. The sequence goes on from NC_046296.1 coordinate 46,493,387, forward strand.
ACAAATTAAATTTTTGAAATGACATTTCCAATAAAAACCTTCCCACCATTTTTCTCTCTCTTTCTTTCTAGTGTAGCCATTAGTACAGTTAAGATAGAATCCTATCAAGTTGCTTCAGCAAGAATCACCCTACCCTCTTAGCAATCTCCATCCCCTGTCCCCGGCAACCTCCTCCTTGGCTGTAAATGCCCACTTTTCTTGTTGTATTTGGAATTGAGCCCATTTCTATACTGAGGTCTCTTTTCCCCGATTGCAATAGTTCCTGATGAAAATCTGTTTTTACCACTTTAACCATTGTCCAGCTCTGGTTGTCCACATGGCTTCCTGAAAACCGATTTATAAAACAGATTGTTTTAAAGCAGTTCAAATTTTCCCTGTGCTTTAATTTGGGATTACATACTTAATGAAATCTCGAGCATCAAATCAATCGGAGTTTCCTAGCCAAGACATTCTCTACAACCAAATAAATCATAAAAATTATGCTTCAAATCATAACACATAAAAGCTGGGAGGAGCCTTTGGAGGTCATCCCTTTACTTTATAGAAAAGAAACCAAGGTCAAGGTTTACATGTTGGCTAAAGATGCAGTTCTTCGGGAGAACTAGAATGCAGGTTTGCTGGCCATAGCTTTGCCTCTTTCATTCCACTTGCTCCCCGAGAGGACAGCCATTGATTGTACATGGTGTTCCAGTGATAGAGGGCAGCCTAAAACTCTGCTATATCATAAATTTAAACGTATCTAAACAAACATGCTAGCTCTGATATATGTTAATTAAACACTTAACATTAACTTGGGAGGGTTTTTGGGGGATCATGGGGTGGCTCTGTGTGATATTGTGATTTATATAAATATATATTTTGGTCTTCTGACCACAGTTCTGGCCATAACTACGGCTCACAGCTTCTAAAGCCCTTGGAGTTTCCTGAGCGATAAGAGCAATAGGAGAATCTTTTGTTATAATACTTGGTTTCTTGTCCTCAGTTCCTGAAATCACTTCAGAGCCATAAAGGTGAAACGGGTGTCTTGTGTTATTCATAACAGGCCCCTTTCAGCCACATTTCAGTTTATGTTAATAAGATGACTTTTGGGAATACTCTAAAGATGAGGGAGCTGGTTGCCAGGGGAACCAACCATGAATGGAGGGTTGGAAATTTCAGTCCCATTGCTTGATTTCCCAAGAGGAGAAAGGGGCTGGAGGTTGACTCAATCAGCAATGACCAATGAGTTAATCAATCATGCCTATGTAATGAAGCCTCCGTAAAGAAACAGAAAAAGACAGGCTTCAGCAAGCTTCCAGATTAGGGAACCAGAATGCTTCTGCGTGCTGCCGGGCCCTAAACTTCAGGAGGACAGAAGCTCCTTTGTTTGGGACCTAGTCCTATATCTCTTCATCTGGCTGTTCATTCATATCCTTTAATATTCTTTGTAATAAGTCAGTTACCTAGTGAGTAAACAGGTTTCCTGAGTTCTGTGAGCTACTCTAGCAAATTACTTGAACCCAAAAAGGGGATTGTGAGAACCTCTGATTTATAGCTAGTGAGTCAGAAGCTCAGGGGACAACCTGGACTTATGATTGGCTTCCGAATATGGGGCAGTCTTGTGCGACTGAGCTCTCTACCTAGAATCTGATTCTATTTCCGGGTAGTGTCAGAATTGAGTTGAATTGTAGGACACCCAACTGGTATTTGGGAATTGCTTGGTGTGGGGAAAAAAACCCACACAATGGAATTGGGTCGTCTTGTGTATTGGCTTGATACAATTCCAAATCCACTTATTTATGATTTAAGTTGTTTAATCCTTTTTTTTTTTTTAAAATAGCAAAGACAAAAAAAAGATCACTTGTAGAAGTAAAGTTGTTTTGATGTAAAAATGAAGGAAATTGTGTTAGGATGTCATCATCTCATCTGTTATTACAGCAGCCCAGGTGCTGAGCGGCCCCACTGGGGGCTTATGGGTAAGAACAGGTGGAGAAACAACTATGGCAAGGCGACTATAAATACTGAGAGTCTGTGAGGAATATTAGAGAGTTTTCGGTCTGGAAAGGCATCCCTTTGCTGACCTAAATAGCTTTTTGAAGACCCTTGGAGCAGTGGCTCCTGTATTGGAGAGGCTACTCCTCGGAGACGGTGGCAAAAGCCACACAGTGGCCCTGCAAAGATCATCCTACTCTCCAATACCAGCACCATCGTCTCCTAGAAACGTGCTCTAGCAACGAGTGACTTTCATTTTTTTTTTTATTATTTTTTAAATTTATTGGGGTGACAATTGTTAGTAAAATTACATAGATTTCAGGTGTGCAATTCTGTATCACATCATCTATAAATTACATTGTGTGTTCACCACCCAGAGTCAGTTCTCCTTCCATCACCATACATTTGATCCCCCTCACCCTCATCCCCCACCCCCACCCCTGTTACCCTCTGGTAACCACTAAATTACGTTCCCCAGATTAATTTTCAAACCCCGTGGCCATCCTGTGGTCACCGACTGCCCTCCAATCCCCTCACCCTCCCCCCCACCCCCAACCCCCCCGCCCATCTAGCAACCCTCAGTTTTTCCTCTTTGTCTCCAAAACTGTTTCTGATTAGTTCAGAAACAGTGACTTTCATTTTTGCACTGGCAGCTGTCAGTCAGCTGGTGGTTGGTTAAGCTGGCTCTTCCGATCGCTACTCGTATAAAAGGTACACCTCATCTAAATTTGGACTTTATTCCTTCCATCTCTCCTTGCCTGGAGTGATAGTATAATTAATTTATCATTGCTTTGGAGTATGTTATTTCTTTATTGGCTTATTAAGAGACATTGTCCTGTATGCTATTGGCTTGTGAATTTCCCACAGCGAACCTATGTTAAATAAATGGCTGGCCAAGACAAATTCAGTCTTGGAGCATAAATTGCTGCCCCAAACAAAACAGGTGCAGAGTTGGACTCTGTAACCTTAAAAATCCAGCATCCCTAAGGATAAAATTTTATTTAGCAGTATTTCTTGAGTGCCTATGAGACGTGCTGAGCACTGGAAATGAGCAAGACAGCTTTTGGGGGGGATCCAGACAAATGGCGAAGTGAATGCCATGCAGCTATGATGGGATTCGATATGGGGTGCCAAGGAAGCACCTAGGAATATGGTGTGATCAAATGGTGGGAAGAGGGAAACTGCCTGAAAACCAGTAGGGGTCCCATTGTGTAATGGTTAGCACTCTGGACTTTGAAAACCAGTAGGGTTTGTGGGTGAGAGGAAAAGCATTAGCGGAAAGAGAATAGCATAGTCAAAGGCCATGCTATCCCTTGGAGGTAAGAAGTGATGTGACCCTCAGGGGAATGGGAGGTCAGTACCCCCCAGGTGGCTGCTGGGGTAGAGCGGAGAGCAGCAGCGGGGAGTAAGAGCCATAACAGGAAAAGATGTGGTTCCATTATGAAGACAAAGGTAAAACACTGAGGAGTTCAAATCAAGAGAGTGGTGACGAGAAGCGGGCTTTCCGGAGATTAATCAGGTGTGGTACAGAGTGAGTTAGAGGGGTCAGGATTTGGGGCAGGGAGGTTGTCACCGTACTGAGGAAGGGTGATGGGGGACTTACGGGAATGGCCTTGGGATGGAGACAAGCAGAAACATGGGGGAGATGCTAGGGAGGCAGACATGTGAGTGAGGACGTTGAGAGAGAAATGTGTGACAGGACTCTCTCTTTTTCCTGCTTTGATTTCTTGCTTTCTGAATGAGCAACCCTGAGGGGAAAACCGTTTTGCAGAAGGGCAGGCTGAGGAAGGGGGATAAGACAGTCCTGTCAAACCTCCCTTTGTGGTTCTGTGAGGCCAGAGACTTGGCAGAGTGTGAAACGGCCCCAGGGTTTGTTTTCTGTGTTTTCCAGTAGAAATCTTTCCTCTTCCTAACTCCCCTATATTGCCCTGTGTTAGAAACCTACTACCCTGTAGGTTCCTATGGGACAGGGAGACAGCCTCTGAGAAGGGCAAGGTGGAAATGAAGGACCCGGTGCTTCCAAGGTGAATATTCCTCAGCAAGTTTGTAGTGAGTGGAGTCAAGACCAGAACCCACGCTGTCCCTCTAACTCCCAGCCCCGTGCTCCTTCCACCAGGCTGAGAGCCGCCTTGCCTTCTGAGTGGTGTCACCTCTTTCTCTTCCAGGCCCAGCTCTACCATGTAGGCTCCCTCTGCACACACCTTGAACATTCTGACTATATTATGAGTTGAATTGTGTACCCTCCCCAATTAATCTGTTGAAATGCTTACTCTGACTACCTTAGAATGTGACATTATTTGGAAAAAAGGTCATTGCAGATGTAGTTAGTTAAGTTAGGACCTAGTCATTGTGGAGAAGTTTGGGCCCCTCATCCAATACGATGGACTGGTGTCATTATAAAAAGGAGAAAATTGAACACAGCACACACACACACACACACACACACACACACACACGAAGAATGCCATGTGAAGACAAAGGCAGAGATGGGGTGATGCCAAGGAATGTTGACGATTGCCAACAAACACCAGAAGCTAGGAGAAAGGCATGAAACAGACTGCAGCCTCCCAGCCCTCTGAAGGCATCGACCCAGCTGATGCCTCGATTTTGTGCTTCTGGCCTACGGAATTGTGACAGAATAAGATCCTGCAGGTCTAAGCCACCCAGTTGGTGGTATGTTGTTATGGAAGCCCTGGCCCACTGATACGGATTGTCTGCACATCTTTCCTGGTCAGAGTTTCACAGTGACCCAGGGGGTCACTCCACAGGACAAGGCCACAGCACAATGGGGTGACGGTGAACTGATTCCCCTCAGGCTTAGTGCTAAATCCATCAGCACTTTCCCCTCTTCTTGTGGACCTGCTGCTTCCTGAAGGCCTACCTGAAATTCTCCAATGATAACGGATACATTTAAAAGGTTTCATTTCTAAGGTGTGAGTTGCCATTGGTACAAGGAAGGCTGTGTCAGTGATTATTTTTTTTTTTGAGAGATTAAGAAACAAGAAGATCCCTAAATTCAGACTCTGTAAATATGCTATATCTGAAATATTTGTTAGTTGCTGAAGAATACATACAGATATGTGTGTATATCTGAGCGTATAATATGTCATATAGAGAGACACACCAATATAATAGAATACTTGCTGTATATAAAAATTTATATACACATGCATCCTGAATTTGATCTACACTTAACATTCTCACTTAAACTTCTCTCCTACATGTTAATCATAAAAAGATACACTGAACTGTTTATATGCTCTGTTTAAACCTTTTCTTGGCAGGATTCTTCGGACCACAGGAGAATGTCAACAGTGTATCCAGATGCACATATAAAAGTACTTACCAAGGAGCATTTCCATAACAGGTGCCTTCATAGTGAGGACAACAATCCCCATAAATATCAAAACGGCGCCCTGGGGAGGAAGAAACAATAACATCTTTCAGCCAAGGGTTCTTTCTGAATTGGATGCTCGCCGTGTGGGGTGGGGCTGCTTCATGTTGCCTTGCCCTCTGGAGGCAGGATTTAAGCTGCGAGCTCATGGAGGTGGCAGGGGCCGGAGTGCTGGTACCGAGTCCATTCTCGGTTAGAAAACCTAGCCTAGTCACCAGCCTTCTGTTCTTTAGAAATTTGGTCTTCACTTAGAAATAAAGAGGAAATCACTTGACAGTTTCGAGAATATGTTCAACCAGTCTCAAATTATGACAAAAGCCACACTTACGGTATCCAGAGAACATTTTTAGATTTCAAATAATTCGTTCATCATTCATCCAATAAATATTTATTAAACTCCTATGAGAGTGCGAGGTAATGTTATGTTAGGTAAAAGGTGATAAAAAATGGAATTAAAAAAAGAATTCTTGCTCTTAAAAGGTGTACAGTTTAACAGAAGTGGGAAAACATACGTGGACACAAATCACCACACCGTTAGAGAATGTGCAAGCCCCATAAGGAGTATAAAGGGAGTTTATAGAGCAGTGATTCTCAAACTTGGTTGCATATGAGTATCATCTGGGAGTTTTAAAGGACCCTGATGCCCAGGCTGCACCTCAAACCAACTGAATCAGAATCTCTTGGGTGTTGGGTGTAGGCGTGAAGCTTTTAAAAACCTCCCCAGTTTGAGAAACAGCAGTGTAGAGCAAAGCTTCCAAAATCTTAATGTGCCTATGACTCACCTGGGAATCTTCTTAAAATACAGATTCTAATCCGGTAGGTCTGGGGTCGTGCCAGAGATTCCCCAAGAGGCCAGGGAAGTTTAGAGGAAGGAGAGCTTATGTCAGCCATGGGAATGAGAGAAAGTCTCACAGAGGTGGCAGCAATTGGGTCACTTTTGAAAGATGAACCAAGTTTCATAGGGGAGAAGTGGCCCAAGTGGCAGAACAGTATCGACAGAGGCTCAGAGGTTGGGAAGCAGAGTGGATACCAAGATGCTGGTGACTTCTAGGGGGTTTCCCCCCTTCTCAGAAGGCTATGACGAAACCTGGCAAGGTTTATGCAAACCACCACTAATTGAACATATACTGTGACTCTATATTGTCTCGAATCCTCACAGTAAGCCAGCAGGGTAGATTTTATGATCCCCAGTGGGCAGATGAGGAAACTAAGGCTTAGAACAGTAAAATGTCTTGTGTACCCATGACGACCAGGAAGTGAGTAGGATTAGCTTGGAGAGGAGATTAGGTGGAAAGGCTGTGCCCTGGGCACAAGCAATAAGGGAAAACATCGTAAGAAGTATAGACTTAAAGTCAGTCTGCTTTTCATGATCCTTATAAGCCAACAATTCTAAACACTCCTCCCCCCCGGGGCACATGGCTTCCATTACCTGCCCTCCGCCCAGGGCCCCTGCTGTGTGGCCTAACACTGGGATTCTCAGCCCTACTCTCCTCTGTGCTGAGTGGCATGCCAGTAAACTTGCTCTCTGAATAGAAGCCCTGACCTGTAGTGTTCGTTGATTCCTGTGGTGTAAATTCTCTCACCACGGCTGATTTTAAAGCCACCAAAATGATGTCACTGGATAGAGATTTGAAAGAGATAAACACTACCTGGTATTAACTAGGTCCAGTATAAGCTTATGTCCAATATTTAGATACAGTCCTATGCACAGTTTCTTAACAAAAAAAACAACTATTAGATGATAGTTGAGGTGGTAATACAAGTACCAGATGCAATTAACTTAAACTGTTTAATATATGAAAGGTTTTGTTACAATGAAATTAGGCAGCAATGGGAACCCCTAATGGAATGGATCACTTTGCTAATTTCCAGCAATAAATGCAATTGTTAAGTTTCCCAATTAAGGTAGTTGACTACTGGTTAAGTCATAGGCAAATAATAGAAATAGAAATAAAATACATACGATCTATTTGGCAATTTGATGCTTAAATTGCTGGGTCATCTTTTGAAAATAGTGTGGTAACAAGTACAATTTTTTTTTTTTTACTAACTTGAGATGCTCCTGAACAACCAACACGTTTTCAGGCCTGACAATTTAACTTTCCTATGGGATAAATGCGCGATGTCCAGCTTCCCTTCTGGACCCACCTAACCAGCCCCACCAATGGCTGTTACCATTCAGCATTGCAACTTTCTTCTATGAGCCATTCTTGACTTCTCTTTCCCCCATAGCCCACATCTTTTCTATTAGTCCAGCCTATTGGCTCTATATTCTTCTTAATATATTCAGAATCTGACCATTTCTCACCATCTTTACCATTGCCACCTGGTCCAGGCCATGCCTACTCTCTCCTTTGTTATTACAATTAGCCTCCTACCTAGGCTGTCTCCTTCTTGCCCTGCATTCTACCGTCTAAACAGCAGCCAGCACAATCCTATTTGAAGTAAATCAGTTCATGGCATTCTTCCGGTCAAACCTCTACAGTGGTTCCCCACTTTACTTAGAATGAAAGCCAAGTCTATACAAGTGAATAAGACTCTATATGGATTGACCACCATTGGTCCTTCTGACTTTATTTCCCACTATTCATCTCCTCACTTACTAAGCTCCAAACACACCAGCTTCCTGGCTGTTTCTGGAACGTACCTCTCACCTCAGGGTCTCTGCACTTACTATTTATACTCTCCTTGGGTGCCCTCTCCCCAGATAAAACCATGATTTACTCCTTTGTTCTTTCAAGTCTTTGCTTAAACGTTATCTTCTCTTGATAATTTCCCTAACCACCCAGTTTAAAATTGTAATCCCTCTCCTCCCCACCACCAAATGGTACCCCCTATCCTTTTTCTACTATCTTTTTTTCCCATGTCACTTATGACCTCTGACATACTCTATGATTTGCTTATTTTATTTATTATTGTTGGTGTTCTCTACTGGAATGCAAGCTCCATGATGGCAGGGATTTTTATATGATTTTTTTTTTATGTGCTCATTTTTCTTTATGTGATTTTTTTAATGTGCTCAATCAATGAGTGAGGAATTAAGACTCTTTCCTTTCCCTAGGAAACAATAATAATATTAAAGGAAACAAACAAAGGGAAGACAATCTTATGAACACACTAAAAACTACTGAATTTTACACTCTCAAAGGTGTATTTAATGTATGTGAATTACATTCCCATAAGTATTACTGATAGTCAACAAACAAACCAAAAGGGAAGATGGATTGCAGAGAGAAGTGCTCTCAGATCTGTCCTACAACTTTAGAAGACACAGTGGACCTGACCTTTACATGCTGGGATGGATGAATAAAAAAACAAACAAAAAAACCCAGGATTCCAGGAAACTCATGATCCCCAGAGGAGATATCTCCCCAGTGCTGACTCAACAGTAATGGAACCTGACCAGAATCATTCTGGTCTTTTGGAATCACAATGTTTGAGGCTTCTTTCTTACCACTTCAGTTTCTTTCCTTGCTCAGTCCATTTACTCACACACTAAAAATGTAAATGTGCCTTTTGATATATGTGAAAAAAAATCAAACCCTCTCTCAGCTTTTCAAGAAGTTGGGGATGAGGACAGCTACCAGCACTGTTAAGCACTTCCTGCAGGTGGTTCAATATCCCGAAATTGTGGGGTACACAGTACGTAATGCTGGAGCCTTAATTCCTCTTGTGCTCACCAGGGTTCTAACAAAAATGGAACAATGGGGGTTTGCAAAAGGATGTATTACTGATTCATAAATTTATGGATTGTGCCATGAGATGTAACATAGAGTCCTGAATATGAAGTTCTGGTGAGACAAATGAAGCCTGATTATGAAATAAAAATACACGTTCATGCAAGTAGAGTAGCCAGCCAATTTAATTAGGTCCTTTATTGCCCAGAGTCAGAAAAGAGTAAGGTGGTAATAAATAATAGTATCACCTTATATTTATATGGTTTTTCCCTCCATTTTTTTTATTATTGTGGTAAAATACACAAACATAAAATTTACTATCTTAACAAGTAATTTTTAATATTAACCTTTTCTAAGTGTACAGTTCAGCAGTATTAAATATATTTATAATGTGCCATCATGACCACCATTCAGCTCCAGAACTCCTTTTATCTTGTAAAATTGAAACTCTATGCCCACTAAACAATAATTCTTCGTTTTCCCCTTCCCCCCAGTCCCTGGCAACCACCATTCTGCTTTCTGTCTCTATGATTTTGACTACTGTAGTACTTCATATAAATGGAGTCATATAATACTTTTCTTTTTGTGATTATGCTATTTCAAGTAGCATAATGTTCTCAGGTTTCATCCATGTTATAGTGTATGTCAGAATTTCTTTTCTTTTTAAGCCTTAATAATATTCCATTATAAGTAGATACCCCATTTTGCTTATCCATTCATCAGCTGATGGACACTTGGGTTGCTTCCACTTTTTGTTATTGTGAATAATGCTGCTGTGGACTTGAGTGTACAAATATCTCATTGAGGTCCTGCTTTCATTTCTTTTGTGTACATACCCGGAAATAGTATTGCTAGGTCAAATGGTAATTCTATTTTTCATTTCTTTGAGGAAACTCCGTACTGTTTTCCAGAGTGGCTGTACCATTTTACATTCCCGCTAACAGTGCACAAGCGTTCCAATGTCTCCACATCCTTGCCAACACTTATTTTCTCTTTCTTTTGATAGTAATCATCCTAATGGTATGAGATAGCATCACTTTGTGGTTTTGATTTGCATTTCCCTAGTGATTAGTGATGCTGAGCATCTTTTCATGTATTTTTGGGCATTTCTATATCTTATTTGAAGAGATGTTTATTCAAATACTTTGCTCAGTTTTTAATCAGGTTGTTTTTCTTGTTGTTGTTGAATTTTAGGAGTCACCTATACATTCTGGATATTAATCCTTTAACAGATATATAATTTGCAAATATTTTATCCCATTCTATGGATTGCCTTTTTTACTCTGTTGGTAGGGTCATTCGATGCACAAAATTTTAAAAATTTTCGTGAAGTCCAATTTGTCTATTTTTTCTTTTGTTGTTTAAGACTTTGGGTGTTATATCCAAGAAATCATGGCCAAATTCAATGTTTTGAAGCTTTTGTCCTATGTTGTATTCTATGAATTTTATAGTTTTAGACCTTAGATTTAGATCTTTGATTCATTTGAGTTTATTTTTGTATATGGTGTTAAGTAAGGGTCCAATTTTGTTCTTTTGCATATGGATATCCACTTTTGCCAGCACCATTTGTTGAAGAGACTGTCTTTTCTCCATTCAATGGTCTCAGCACCCTCGTCAAAAATCACTTGACCATGTATGTGAGGGTTAATTTCTGGACTCTCTATTTTATTCCATTGGTTTATATGTGTGTCTCTATGCCTGTACGCCACTGTTTCGATTACTGTAGTTTTGTAGTCAGTGTTAAAAATTAGGAACAGTCCTTTAGCTCTCCTCTTTTTTCACCCCCAAGATTGTTTGGCTATTCAGGTCCCTTGAGATTCCATATAAATTTTGGGGATTTTTCTATTTCTACAAAAAACATCATTGGGATTTTGATAGGTATTGCATTGAATTTGTAGATTGCTTTGGGTACTATTAATACCTTAACAATATTAAGTCTTTTAATTGATAACGTAGGATAGGTTTCTATGTATGTCTTCTTTAGTTTCTTTCAATAATGTTTTGTAGTTTTCATTGTACAAGTCTTCACCTCCTTGGTTAATTAATTCCTAAGTATTTTATTCTTTTTCGTGCAAATGGACTTGTTTTCTTAATATCCTTTTGGATTGTTCACTGTTAGTATATAGAAATGCAACTGATTTTTGTGTGTTTACTTTGCATCCTGCTCCTTTGCTGAATTCATTTATTAGTTTTCAAAAATTGATTGCGTAGTCTTTAGGATTTCCTGCATATTAAATCATATCATCTGCCAACAGCATAATTTTACTTCTTCTTTTCCAGTTTGGGTGCCTTTTATTTCTTTTTCTTGATTAATTCCTCTGGCTAGAACTTCCAATACTTTGTTGAATAGAAATGATGAAAACAGGTATACATTTTTGCCTTGTTCCCGATCTTAGAGGAAAAGCTTTCAATCTTTCACCATTGAATGTGATGTTTGCTGCGAGTTTTTCATATATGGCTTTTATTATGTTGAGGTAGTTTCCTTTTATTCCTAGTTTGTGAGTGTTTTAGTCATAAAAATGTGTTGAATTTTTTCAAATGCTTTTTTTGCATCAATTGAGATAATCTTGTGTGTTTTTTCTCTTTCATTCTATTATCATGGTGTATTACATTAGTTGATTTTGTATGTTCAACTATCCCTGCATTCCAGGAATAAATCTCACATGGTCATGGTGTTTAGTTATTTTAATATGCTGCTGAATTCAAATTTGCTAATATTTTGTTGAGGCTTTTTCCATCAATTTTCATAAAGGATATTGTATTGATAAGGAAAACTGTAGTTTTCTCGTAGTATCTTTGATTTTGTAGCTGGGAAAAAGTGGCCTCATAGAGTGAGTTAAGAAGTATTCCCTCATCTGCAATATTTTGGAAAAGTTTTGAGAAAGATTGGCGTCAGTTCTTTAAATGTTTGGTAGAATTCATCAATACTCTCTTATAATTCTTTCTGTTTCTATAATTTCTATAATTCTTACAGTTGTTGCTTCAGGGAAAAGAGAACTGGGTAAATGGTGATCAAATATGGGAGTGAGTCCTACAGTTTTGTTCTATTTAAATGCTTACCCTGTGCACATATGTTAATGAATCAGAAATTAATAAAATGATTTCTTGGGAAGACTTAACATATACAGACAATGTTGATATGAAATGGGGAGCTATAGTAATCTCCTAACCCACTCTTTTCTCCTAGCTTTTCTTGCTCCAAGTCGCCCTTTCTTGCAGTTGGAAAGGATCAGCTTCCTAAAGCACACCTCTGATTATGCATTCACCCTCTCAGAATTGTTTTTCACAGTCCACTCATTCTCCACAGAATAAAGCCCAAATTCCTCAGTGAGGCACTAAAAACTCTTCACGAAGTGGCCCAACTTACCTTTTGAACCATCTCACTGCAATTCTCTTCTGTAATCCTCTCCTCTGACCTCCACACACTCGAGGCTTTTGGTCTTTTCTCTATACCCTGTAAATCAGTGTCTTGGCTCAAGCTCTTATTATTATTCTAGCTGGAATACCTTACTATAACTCCATATCTGCCTCTCATAGCCTATCCATCTTTCAAGGTTCAGTTTATGGGCCACCTCTTCTATGTAAATCTCCCTGATCTCCTAAAGTCAAAATTTCATCTTCATTCATACATCCATTTAATCATTCGGAAAAAAAATTGCGTGTGTGTTCTGAGCTAAGCAGAGAGGAACAAGATGCAGGTCCTATTATCAAGTTGCTCTGACCCTTCTAGAGGGAGATTGATGTGCACGCATCGTAACTAACATTGATTGAGCACATATTGAGTGTCAGTAATACATTAACTCACTAAATCTTCACAGCAACCTGATGAGGTAAAATTAAGGCTGTTGCTTGCCTTAATTTTAGAGGTAAGGAATTGGAGGCATGCAGACATTAGGTACTTTGTCCAAGGTCACAAAGCTGGAAAGAAGTGGAATTGGAGTCCAGAGGCCCTGAATTTGCCTTCTACCACTTGACTTGGCTGTTTCGGATAAGCAAGCACACTGCCCTCATCTACATTCTGATTTAATTGGTCTGAGTTGGTATCAGTACTGTTTTAAAGCTCCCAGGTGACTCCATTGTGCAGCCAGAATTAAGAACCTCTGCTGTAGAGGATACAGTGATGGCAAGAAGGGTGGATGGTGAAATAGGTTTTGGGCATGGGGATTAGAAGAGGCTTGAATTAGTTTAACTGGCAGGTTGGAAAACAATGAGTGGTGCGGGAAGGAAAGGACACAGGGGACAGAATAACTTCAGAAATTGGGAGCTGCTCAGCCAGACTGGGAGATGAATCAGAGTGTTAGAGAGGAAAGAAGGGGCTATGTCGGCCTTGAATGTCATGCCTAAAGAATGTGAAATTGATCCTTTAGGCTACAGGGAGACATGGAAGGCTTAAAAATTATTTTTGCATTCATCATTTTTAATAAGCCCTCTAGAGGCTTACTTGAGCCACTCAGTTGCAGAAATATATGTCCTAGTTGATGTGTAGGGTTTATATAATGCTAGTGTTTGTCTGATCTATGATGCTGCATGGGGAAGCACCTAACAATACTCTTTGTCCATGAGGCAGAAAGAGCCAGTGTCCATCTGGAAACATTTAGTAGTTATGAGAGGCTTGTGCTGTATTTCCAAAATGCCAAGAATCCCTTGAGGACAGGGATCTCTGAATGGGGAGAGGCCACATCTGCAGCCTTGCTTCCCCATCTCTGTAAAGCCTCAGCTGGTTGTTAGTGGATGTGGGATTTTCTGGTAAAGATGGAAGAAGGAAGGCTAGTACTAGGAGGGGCTTTTACAATATGGACGTGGCTTGGATCTGCATAGAAACTTTTACATAGATCATATTTCTTTGGGTTGGGTCTCAAACATTGCATTTCCTTTTGCCATGACACCAGTGGTCACTATTATAATTCCCCAGGTTTCTATGAAGGAGAGAGAGAGAGAGAGAGAGAGAGAGAGAGAGAGAGAGAGAGAGAGGGAACCAGAGAGGAAAGTAGTTTTTCTCTTATCCTTTATTTTTCTTCTCTTTCCGGTTCCTTCCAACAGCAAAGTGCAAGCCAAATAAGCAGGGAAGGCAAGGGAAATTTTGTCTTTTCCCAAAATGTTGGCTCCTAAGAATGCACCAGGCTACTTGAAGATGTCCTCTGAGCCAGGCTATATGGACTGGACACTGTTGCTTACCTAAGCAGAGCATTTGCTTCTGCCCTTACTCCTGCTGAATACAACCTTAATTTGGTAAAGGGAATAAATGCACGCAGAAGAAGCTGACCCATTCCCAGCTCCTAGCATGGGTATAGATTCCAAGTCTAAGCCAAGGATGGCTCTCTCTCTCTCTCTCTCTCTCTCTCTCTCTCTCTCTATATATATATATATATATATATATATACACACACATATATTTATATAATATATAATTTATATAATATTTATATAACATTTATATAATTATATAATATATATAAATATATATATATATATATATATACTGTGGGGACAGAGCCCCAAAAAGCAGTTTCCAGGCTCTCGGCCTCACATAGAAAGGTGCTGGCTCAGGTAGTAAATGGCCATCGACTGTGATCAAATGGCCATCAGCTGTGGCTCGTTGGCCGTCAGCTGTAACCAGTGAGCCATTGGCCACTAATATAACTGCTGTGGCTACGCTAGCAGAAAATGGGGGCTAGCAAGAAGGTGGTGGCTGAGCCTGCAAGCAGCGCAGTGAGGGTTGGGAACAGTGTGGCTCCTGCTTCCTGTGTCTCCAACCCAGCCGCCAGCGAGAGTATAGTGGTGTGACTCCCCTACCTATGGCTCCGTGGGTGTTCCTTTTTGGCCTCACCATGTCCTGCGTTCTTATGTGGGGAGCGGGAGCTGAGACCCCGCAGGCCGCCCTGCATGACAAATGGCGCAGCGAGCAGGGTCTCCCGCACGATACATACATATATATATATATATATATATGTTTTCATATAATATATGTGTGTGTGTGTGTGTATGTGTGTGTGTGTGTTTCCTTGCTGGTGGTTGCTTGAGTGTTTGAGCCCATCAGCACAGGGCCCTCTCCAAGGGATGGTGACTAGTTCAAGGGTGGGCTGTGTCGTGAGTTGTATCAGAGAGAAAGACTTTATTCCTTTGTTTTTCAGGGAGAGGTTGCCTTGCCTCTCTTGTTGGAAATGAACAAGCAGTCAAGTCTTTCTGTTGTTGGAAATGAACAGGGGGCAGGTTGCTCTAGGTATGCTGGCAGCCATCTTGTGACCGTGAGACAAGTCAGTCTGAAGAAAAAGCCCACACAAAACGGAGGAGGGCAGCTAAGTGAATTACAGAGAAATGGAGCTGGAGCTTTGACTGTCTTATGCCTGGAGGCTGGGCCCACCTCTTGACCACTGTTATGTGGGGTAATGAATTTCCCTTTCAGTTGGGCTTGCAGCCAAAAGACGATTCCTGACTTTCTAACTCATAGTGCCTGTCCATATATTGATTTAAATTAGAGAAGATAATAATAATAATGATAAAGGTTTATACCAGTCTGCAGTGTGTTTTCTCAACAACTTTCTTATCTGGACCACCTACAAAACTCTTGAGGAAGTAGAACGGACCTTATTATTC
Source organism: Rhinolophus ferrumequinum (assembly GCF_004115265.2). Classification (NCBI taxonomy): domain Eukaryota; kingdom Metazoa; phylum Chordata; class Mammalia; order Chiroptera; family Rhinolophidae; genus Rhinolophus; species Rhinolophus ferrumequinum. The sequence goes on from NC_046296.1 coordinate 46,509,023, forward strand.
CTATAATTCTGAGCAGTGAAGTGACTTGCCTAAGGTCACACAGCCCAGATCTCTATTTTAATTTTGTGTTCTTTTTACGATATCAAACTCCTCATGTAACTGTTACTGTGAATTCCAAATGATTCCATGATTTATTATATAACATTATAAAATAGAAATTCCACAAATTTGTATAGTACTTTTCACTTTTTTAAAAAAATTATTTATTTATTTAATTTATTGGGGTGACAATTGTTAGTAAAATTACATAGATTTCAGGTGTACAATTCTGTATCACATCATCTATAAATTACATTGTGTGTTCACCACCCTTTTTTTTTTCTTTCTTTTTTTTGTACTTTTCACTTTTAAAAGCCTGGTTACACCTGTATCTTTAACCTCACACAACTTCTGAAGTAAGAGCCTCAAATATAATGCTCAGGTGCAGAAATAACAATTGCTGAAATTAAGTGACTCTGCTAGTTATGAGCCTATGGTCTAGCAAAAAAAAAAAAAAAAAAGGATAAGTTAGGTCAATCAAGATCTCCCTTAGGATTTTGGAATCGGGACCCAGAAAGCCTTGAAAACTACAGGAGCCAAGCTGACAGCCGTATGGGCCCTGAATAAGATGTAGAAGACGAGGGCAGAACGAGATGGAGAAGAGAAAGCGTGTGGCCCTGGGAGAAGCAGAGAGAGCAGACGCCTTATTTTCTGGCTACTTCCCAGGTCCCATTTCCAGTCTGAAGGAGGTCCAGCTGGACTAGGTCTCTTGTGCGTGACATAGATGTTTCTGGGCCCTTTTACTCCAGCCAATTTGAGTTGGTTTCTGATCCTTGAAGCTTTGATTAAAACCCTTTTCATCTTTGTTGTTTTACTTATCTCCTGTTTCCCTGAAATGAAAACACTTAAAATGAAAAGGGCACATGTGCTTGTCTTTTGGTAGCATCAAGGCAGGGGTTGGAGAGCTGTATCTAGCTCTGGAGCCAGGCTCTGGGAAGAAGTGTGACAACGAATCTCATGAGCTGTAGCAGCCACTGAAAGGGAGAAGCAACCTACATACCTGGGACACTCTGGGAGGAAAAGAATGGGGTTGGATGACCTTGACACTATGCTATAAAAGTGGGTGACCTTGACACTATGCTATAAAAGTGGGTGACCTTGAGACTATGCTATAAGAATGTGGAGTTCCTGATATGTTTGTGGTTATGGTTCACAACATGGGTGATTTTGCTTCCCAGCAGTGATTTGGCAATGTTTGAAGACATTTTTAGTTGTCACAACGTGGGGTGGGGGATGCTATTGGCATCTAGGGATGTCACTAAACATTCTACAATGTACAGGATAGCCCTCACAAGAAAGAATTATCAGGCACAGCATGTTGATAGTGTCAGAATTGACAACCTCTGATTTGCGAAAATGTTTAGCTCCCAATATATTTGAGATCGTTATGCATATTGACATTTCAATCTAGGAATTTTCCATAAATATTATAGGTAATTTTTTTGATGACTAAGTTGTGAACTAGTCAGGATCTCTTTCTCCAGGATCCTTTTTGATCACCACATATATCCAGGGCAAAACCTGAAGCAAAGGTATACAGTCCTGGGTCATTGGGTGGATTAAAGAGCTCAGGCCTGTGTTCAATGACAGATATGTGCCTGTGCCATTTGGTGCATTGATCTATGTGGCATGTTTCTTCATGTCAGGAAACCAAAAAAGGAAAGCCTTTTTTGGTGCATGTGTTTCAGACCATCATTCTGTACCTTATTAAGAACCCGACATATGGTAATGTTTACCACATCCACCAAGGGCTCAACCAATAGTGATTTCTAGTGAGGCTGCAAACAGTAATTACGTTTCTGAAGTGGTAGTTTAGATCTTATATTGCCAGTGGGGAAAAAAATACTAGTTTTCAGTCATGCCCCCAAATGGGCTCTAAAGAACTCCTTCCAAGAGTTATTTATCCTCCGTAATGGAAGGGGGGCACAAATGGTAGTAAATCTGGGGGAAGGGGTGAGGGCCTCAGTAAAAGATGGGGTGAGCCATGACTGTTTCTCTTAGTTACTCTAGAAACCTTGTGAAATTTCAAAGATTCTCATGGAGCTCTTTGGAAGATGAATTTCTCTCATCTGAAGCTTCTTTACCTAATGGATTTGACACTGTGGATTAGCCCTGTCTCCTCCCAGTGAGTTTTCTCCCTTGGGCATTGAGGTTTGTGGTTGCCAAGGGGCTGTCCACTGTGAGTTTGGAGCTGAGTATTTGCTTCAGTCCAACTGTGATCCCAGAGCCTTCACTGCCTGAACATTCTGTTCTTTTCAGTCTGCCTTCAATTCTGAGGCACAGAAAAACACTTTATTTATTTATTTGTTTATTTTTGGCGTTGGCAGAGCCTGCCAGCTGAGGTAGGAAGGAAGATGACGGTGTGTCGGTAAGATCCATAGCACCTTCCTGTCTGCCTCTTGGTAAAGAGTGGGTTTGTAAAGACAACAGGGTTCCAGCTCTCCCCGTGCTGCCAAGAGGCAGCCGTGGGGCTGTGGGTCAAAGCACATTCTTGAATCCTAGCAACCAGAGGCTTAGGGAAATAGAGGGTCTGGAGGAAGGCAGTGACTGTGGCTGAGCAACTGAGGGCTATGGAGGATTAAGTCCCAGAAATTGGCGGGGACCAGCAGAAAGAGGGGCATTTCAAAGCAGGAGACCCAGATCTCCAAAGGGTACCACACGGCCTCATGCTCCAGAGGCCCTCTCTCTGGACCCTTCCCAGCTGTCTAGTGGCCTGTTACACAGGGTGGGATTGGTACCTTTGTTCTTCTTCATGGAAAGTTTTAGAAGTATAGAGGCCACTTCATTAATAATCACTACCGTTTACTGAATGCTTGCCATATGCTGCACACGGCATATATGAGATCTTATTTAATTATCGTGGTGATCCTATCAAGTAAGTACTATTATGCCCACTCTTTTTATTAATTGCATGTGTACAAAACACTGCAATAGTTAGACATTCATCATTTATACCCCTCACACAGTGATAATCCCCCTCCCCAATCTACTTATTGTGCCCATTTTTTAGAGTAGGAAATTGAGGCTTAGAGAACCTTAGTAAACTGTCCGAGATTATAGAATGAATATGGAGAAGAACCAGAATTCCATCCCTGGCCTCAAACATTTTACCCCATTTTACCACTCTACAGGATGGTTTCACCTTCCTTTTCGCTTTGACACATATATCCTGGTCTTTTTGCAATACTTGTTGACAATAGTTAAGACACACACTGTAAAATACATACATTGTGTAATAAAGCAGTCTTAGTTATAAGGTCAAGAGATTTTTTTTTTTAAGTCATATTTGGGCCTGAACGCATTCACAGCTTTCTGTGTCTTGCAAATGTTATTTAGGGTAAAGTGATGCACCAGGCATATTTTTAAGTTTCAGCAGGAGGAACACACCCATCTAAACAGACATTTGAGTGTATTGTAATTGACTGTGTAGGGATGTTAAAATGGGATAGTCCTTTGTGTCAGCTTCAACTGAGACTATGTGTTAACTACGTCCATGTTCCGAAGTGGTCGTGGAGGCTCCTCTCACTGTTGCCTGAAGTGGGTAGGTATGGAGAGACCATCTGCTGAATGTGGGCAGGGGGAGGAGGAAGGAAAATACCAACAGCTTTTCCTAAAGTAATTCCTGCTCTCCAGTCTCCAACTGCCCTTCAGCTTCTAGAACCTCTGGTGTAGCCTGGTAGTCAGCTAAAGATCCTGGTTCTTGGCTACCTCCTTTGGAAGTCCAGCTTTTTTGCCCAGTAACCCCATTTGAAACTACTGAGCAGTGGTGTCCCTTGGGTTTAGGGCAGAATGGGCTGGTGCCTGACTCTCCTGTAAGATATCTACCAGACAGGGAGTAGCTTGTGGCAAATGAAACGACCTTGTCTCAGAGTCAGTCTGGTGTCCCTTTAGGTCCTGCCCAAGCTGGGTGCAGGGAGGGCTGAGGAGACCACAGCAGAAAACAGCTGGAGTTAGATCACCCATTGCTCAGGGACTGAGGAAGGGACAGCAAACACCCAGCCAGAAAAGATTCTTATGTAACAGCATCCGATGACTGCAGGTGGGGGGTCCCCAACAAAATGGGAAGTGTCCCATGTGCACAAGAAACAGCTGTAAATTCCTGCCAAGCCCAGTGAACCTGGATGCCAGCTCACAACAGCACCAACTAGTAAGGCCTTTCTGTCCCCTTTACCTTTCCTGTCTGCACCCACTGCAACTCTGGACATGAAGAGATTGTCATTAGCAGCCAATGGGAAGAGGGGTAAAAGTGCAAGGCAGAGAAAGAAAGAGAGCAGTCACCCCCCATTCCCATTGCAGAAAGCAAGCCTGGAGGTGAGGGATGAAGCTTGAAACTGTGAAGGCCATTTTAAAGTTTTTAAATATTACCTAAGTATTACGTCCCCATTAATGACTGAACCGAGATTGTTTGGGGATGTAATATGAGCAAGGTCTTTTTAAAAACTCTGAGCGTGATCTGAACTATGAAGGGACCTACTCAGATTTCATCCTGGGCAGAGGCAAGAACCGCCCACAGATAGGGTGTAAGGGGGCAATTGGGGGCATCTGGGGGCAGTAGAAGCGCATTAGGATGGCTCTCTGTGTCTGCTTGTCCAAGTACACCCTGGATTTCCCCTCCTTCCCTCCCCACTCAGCCTCGCCCAGAAATGCTGGCCTCCCAAGTATGGTCCTACCTCAGGGCCTTTGCATCTGCTCTTCCCTCTCTCTGGGATGCTCTTCCCCAAGTATCCACATGGCTTTCCCTGTGGCTTCCTTCACCTCTCTCTCTGTTCCAATATCCCTTTGTCAGACATTTATCTGACCATGCAATGCAGCTCCTCATGTACATCTCACTGCTCTGTCCACACCCCTGATCCTACTGTCATGTTTTTCACAGCCCAGATCACCACCAGACCTCTTATATGTATTTGTTTATTGTATGCCCACAGATTGACAGCTCTGGGAGAATGGAGACTATTTTGTTCACTCCTCTTCCTAAGCACATAGAATTACAGATGGCACATGGCAGTGACCCAATACATATTTATCGCTGCTGTCATTGAATGTTGTCTCAACTTCCCTAAATTCCTTTTACCCTTAGGAGTACCGATTTCCTCACTGTATTATACAAGAAAGCCAGTCTGGGCAAGTTGACTTGTACCTTTACATCCAAAGTATGTTTTCTGTGTTTGGAACACAGAGGAGGGAATTCACTCAGCACCAAGATGCCAGTGACCTCTTCCCTGGGAAATTATACATTGGGTTCCCCCGAAGGAATAGATTTTTATTTTTTTATTTTTGAATCTGAGAAAAAGGAATGCAGAGACAAAGCCTGAAGGGCAATTTTTAGGAATTTTTACCACATGTCCACACAAAACTTTCACCTTTCTCTCACTAAGTGAAAAAATTTGAGATATTTAGATTAGAGTCTTGTCAATGTAGAGACCCTTATCAGGGAAAGTGATTTTCTGCAGTCATCTGAGTCAAATGGAAGATTCTTTCTGTGACTGGCTACAAACTTGGCCCTAGAGTGAAGATAAGGGACACCTTTTCGGGACTGACTACTCAAAAGGCTAGATAATGACACCAGGTCCTTGGCATATCCCCTGAGAGCATGTGTTCCCAACATACTTGAAAAGCGATTCTCAATTCAGGAGAAGATCCAAGGACAGAAATACCCTGTCCTCCTTCTCAAAACCTTCCATGAGTCCCTTGTCTCCGCTCCCCTTCATCATTATTAGTGTGCTGTCTGTACTTGTGAGGAAGAATCGTTTGTTTCGAAATTTGACGTGGCTTGAAAATGATATTTGCAGGTAGGGCAAAGATTAATTTGGTGCCATTATAGAAATATCAAGATTATGTATAATTTTTGCCTGATAGGTTAAGAGAGTGAGTTCTGGAACCAGACGACTTGGGTTTGAAGTTGAGCTCCATCACTTACTAGCTGTGTGTTCTCGGACAAGTTACTTAACTGCTCAGTGCCTCAGTTTTCTCATCTGTGTAATGGGGATAGCAACAACCTACCCCATTCAGTTGCTGTTAGGATTAAGTAAATTAATATGTGAAAAGAGCTTAGGACACGGCTTGGCATATAAGAATAGTTCTGGAAGTGTTAGCGATTATTGTTATTGTTGTTGGGGTGATGGTTAATCACGATTGCCGTCATCATCCTGGTCATTCTCATCACCACTCTTTTGCAAAACAGGGCCATTTAGATTCTAGTTTAGGATTTAGAGTTAAAGCAACCAATTGATCTCTCTACATAAGATGCTGTCCACAGTCAGCCATGCCTTGATTTTTGGACTTCTTGGGGAAGGGACCTCATGGGTTTCTGACTGCCATCGATCTAAATTTTTCTAGGACCCCAGAAAGGGAGCAATTCTGTGGTTTTGTTCCTTCTTCCTCTGCTTAGAGATTTGTAAGGATCTTGAGCCTATTGCCATGAACATCTTCTAGATGGTTGTAGGATAATTGGACTGATCAGATGGCTGAGGAATGACATCCAGCATTCTTAAAAAGAATTGATAAAAAACATCTAGGGAATGGGCCTAAACATAGTTTTAAAGGATAAGACCAGAATAAAATACAAACACCAGAATATTCTCTAAACTGAATCTAAACCAAACTAATGTGTGTTTCTTCTGTTCCAAGACCCTGCCTTGTGAATTTGACTCAGGGAAGGATTTTGGCACCCATGATCTCAGTTCACCTTTCTCCCTCAGGATACAAGCCATGGAATGCGGGATTGGATTTCAGCCGAGTCCCATCTGCCAGGTGCGGGGGTTGGCCTTTTGCAGGTTGCCACGTGATGGGCAGCTTTTGTGAGTCACAGCTGAGAGCATCACCTGGTGCCTGCTTGCTGCACTCCTCTGGCAGCCCTGAGCCCTACAGGTAGCCAGTCTCTAAGGAGTTCTTTAAGGTTTGCCATCTATCGAGGAGAAAAAGTTTTCTACTTGATTAAAAACAAATTCTAAATCCAGTATCCACAACTGTTTGTTTTACGAATGAGGTAACCATAGAAAAAGGCAATCAACAAAACTGAAACAGTCATTGTTGCATTGTGAACGTGGGGCTTTGGGAATCGTTTTGGCCCTTCACCTCCTGATCTGTAAACAGGAAATTACCTAGATTATCTCAGACTGACACATTTGTGTGTGTGTGTGTATTTTTTTAATTAGAATTTTATTCTTCAGCTCCAACATTTCCATTTCGTTCTTTTTTTATGTTGTCTATCTCTTAGTGGAGCTCCTTTGGTTCCTGTATCATTTTCCAGATTTCATTAAATTGTTCTGTGTTTTCTTGTGGCTCTCTGCACATCTTCAGAACAAAATTGTTTTGAATTCCCTGTCAGGCAGTTCGTGTATCTCCATTTCTTCAGGGTCAGTCACTGGAGGTTGACTGCGTTCCTTTAGTGTGTCACGTTTCCCGGATTCTTCATGATCCCTGTAGCTTCACACATTTGAAGAAACAGTCACCTCTTCTAGACTTTATGTCCTGACTTTGGTCAGGAAAGACCTTCACCTGGAGGCGAGGGCACACTGGGGCGTGCAGTGATCTTGGGTCTCGTGGTGCAAGGCACCCAGCATGGAGGGTTGTGGTGGCAGAAAGGCGTGACATTGCAACAGCTCAGGCTGCTGGGGTTCACATCATCAACTGCATAGTCCTTGGTGAGCACTGTGGGGGATCTGCTGGAAGAGCTGTTGGGGTCTTCAGTGATGCCCCAGGGTCTCGAGGCTAGGGACCAGGGTAGGCAGTGGTGATGGCCAGAGCTGGTCATGTGTGTGCACTCGGTTGCAGGAGCCAGCTGTAGGAGCCTGTAGCATGGCAGGAGCGAGTTACAGACACACAAGTAGTGGTGAGGCCCGGGGCAGCTGCAGGTGCACTAGTAGCTGTGAGGGGACACGTCTGTGGCTGCAGGTTCTCTCACCGCAGGCTGTGCACAGCAGTGGAAGCTGGTGACAGAGTTGGGCTAGCGGGGCGCAGGTACACAGCTGGAGTGGCTGGCTGCAGGTGAGCCCAGTGCTGCAAGCTAGTGACAGGCGGCAGGGCTGGATTTGGGCTGACAAGCAGCTGTGGAGGCCCTGGCAGTTGGCAGGCAGGGCTCTGGCTTAATTAAAATTTAACAACCAGCACTATCCAAAAAGCCATTTCTGATGACCAGCCTAAATTTTCCCCAGTCCGTGGTTCCTTTCTTGTCCCATTCTCTGCACTAAAAGAAGCTGTTCTCTGCTACTTGCACAAATACCTTTTGTATCTGTAAAAAGTAGCAGATTCTCTTTGCAGTTTCTCTCGTTCATGCTAAGTGTGTTCAGGGGGCCAGGAAATCCCCCACCTTCTGCAAACCACAGAGAGACACATTTTTAGGCAGCGAGAGAAGAACTTTGGGTTTCTCAAATTACAGACATTATAGAAGTTACCTCTCTTGCTTATCATTGCTTATTGATTGATTAGCTCAGATACTCTGGATAAAGAGATGGTAATACATTTCTAATAATTATATTAATATCTCATAATTCCACAAATTTATTTGCTTATCTCATCCAAAGAGTTAATGTTTGAAAGTTTGAAGAGGATTATAACTACTTTGTTTCACAGCTGATCTGATTCCTTCATTCTAGTCACATGTAATAAAGAAAATATTTGCTAACATTTGGGTGCTGACAGTGTGCCAAGCCACAACCAATGGGGTAGGCACCGATAATAGACCCCTTTTAGAGGTGAGAAAACTGAGGCCCAGAAGGTCTAAGTAACTTGCCAAAGTTAACACATTTAAGAAGCAGCAGAGCCTCCAGCTTGACAAACTTCCAGAATCCATAGTATAAGAGGGCCACTTGACCTTGGCTTTGCCTGGAAGTCCTTACATTTATTTTTATTTTTTAACAGATTTTTATTAAAATATAACTAACATACAATATTATATTATTTTCAGGGGTACACCATAATTATTCAACATTTATATACCTAAAGAAGTGATCACCATGATAAGTGCAGCAACCATGGCACCGTACCATGCTATCACAATATTATTGACTATATTCCCCATGTTATATATTACATCCCCATGACTTATTTGTTTTATACGTGGAAATTTGTTTTATACTTATTCCCCTTTACCTCCCCCCCTTTTTAATTTTTCAATTACAGTTGACCTTCAATATTATTTTATATTAATTTCAGGGGCACAGCATAGTGGTTAGACATTTATAATTTAAAAAGTGTTCCCCCTGACTAGTCTAGTACCCACCCAGCACTATACATAGTTATTATCATATGACTGACTATATTTCCTATCCTTTACTTTATATCCGCATGACTATTTTGTAACTACCAATTTGTACTTCTTAATGCCTTTACCTTTTTCACTTTGTCCCCTAAACCCTCCCATCTATCACCCCAAGAAATCTAGTACCCATCTGACACCATACATAGTTATTACAATATTATTGATTATTCCTTATGCTATACCCTACATCCCCATGACTACTTTGTAACAGCCAGTTTGTACTTCTTAATTCTGGAAGGCCTTACATTGAAATATTTGACATTATTTCCACATAATATGTTACAGGCAGTCACAGAGGTACAACAGAGAACTGAAAGAAGTCCTTTATACAACTTGGACCACACTGTCCTCAGTATACTATGGTTACACACACACACACACACACACACACAATTATGTTACATTTATGTAACATAAAATTATGTTACATTTCATTTTTTTATATATTGAAGTCTTTAGTTAGGTAAACACAAACATTGAAAACACAACATAGATTCTGAAACCCCATTTTGATACTTCTTCCTTTTGTAACATACAGAGTCTCAACAATAAAATTAAAATTAGCCTGGCCAGGTCTTCACATTTGAGAGGTCTCAGTGCATAGAACTAAAGGATTCGGAAGGAAACTTAGAGACTATCTTGTCTAACTCTTTATTTCATACACCAGGAAATGGAGACACAGAAATGTTGAGTAACCTCCCCAAGGTCACACAGCTAGAGTGCCCTGCTACTGACAGACCAGTGTGCTCTGTCCTGTACCCAATGCTGTGGATACCCTAGTTTATGCCTCCAAACAAGCCTGAAGAGAAGCTGCTCAGGTGGGCACAAGGAACAGGAATATCCTGAAGACCATGAAGCATTGATTTTAAGGCCAATGACTCCGTCCAATGTAATCTTTTTTTGAATATGCTCAGAAAAAAGATTACATTTCTGTAGAACTTTTTCACATATCAAAACCTTTTTGGAACAGAGAATCAATATTGAGCCTCATGACCACCCTGGAAGGGTGTGTGTGCAAGGATTGCTATTTCTGTTTTTCAGATGGGGAAACCAAAGTCAAGAAATGTTACACACCTTTCCCAAGGTAACAGCCAGGTAGTGGCAGAGGTGTTCCTGTAATTTAGGGTTCCTGGCTTGAGATATTGCACTGAACCACACTGCTTTCCTATATACAACATGTCTTACAGGAATTACAGATGAGAACAGCACAAGTATTTTTGTTCCTGATGCTATTCGTAAACCATTTTCCAACCCTGTGTATTTTCTCTGAAAGAAACTATTCTTCATATGATCAGTAACTTGGCAAAAAAGATAATTCAATCTTCTAAACGATATACAGAGTAAACATATTTCAGGATAGATATTAAGCATTTCCAGTGTTCCTAAGGTGTTTCCTTTCAGTGGTGAGGTATAATAAGATATATTTAAATGAAGCTTAGTCTGGGAAACCAGCATATTGCAATTAAGAATGCAGCCCTTATAGTCTTGCAATTCTTTGTCTAAAGCCCTTTTACAAAAGAAGGTATTTTAATTCAATAAGTAAAAGACAGACACTTCCAGCTTTTCTACCAGCGGCATAGCTGCACTTGCAGCTGACACACACAACAGAGAAAATACACAAATATTGTTTGATCTTGCCTTGCTGCAGGGTGTTTTCAACTTTCAAGAGGCTGAGGGAAAAACAACCTCAGAACTTTACCACCAAGACTTCCAAATTTGTTGCAACAAAACGTAATGGCAAAATGCTATTTTCTTAGCATTCACATATTTGAATAACCACCATGGCCAAGAATGGCTGGTTTTGTTTTTATAATAAACTCAAAGAGAATCTCGAATTCCACTCTCTGATTTGGAGACGGCAAAGATGCCGTGGGTTGTTCGGAGCAAAGCATCAAGTCTAATAATTCAGTCTTATCCTCTCTGTTTAGCCTGTGCTTAAGGCATTTATTTCATGTTTATACTGGTTTGACACTAATCATGCTTAAAAGAGATTTCATATCCTGTTTCCCTGTGCAAAGTTCAGCTACAATAGTAGACCTAACAATGCCAGCCTTTTCCTGGGCTTATCAGTAAAAAAAGCATTCAGCCTAAGAAAACACTTACAGTGTAAACAAGATACAGAATTGCACATCTAGCCACATTCCAGGGAGATCTGTCTGAATAGAGAGACGCATAGATCCACACTCAATAATTTCTGTGTTAATTTAGCATCACTGTGCCCATTTCTCATATTGCCTTTGATACATTGTTATAAGCAATTTGTTACATTGTTATTATATTCCACACAGGAAACAAAATATTAAAAAGGCAAGATAATAGACTTAACTGTACTTTAAAGTTCTACAGAAATGTCATACTTTTCAAGTGACTTTAATCATAATTGAGTCTGTTTAAAGATACAGTGAAAATCTTTCTCTAATCTTAGTACAATTGATTTATAGTTGACATACATAATATTTGTTGTTTACAAGGATGTCAACTACCACTCACTCCCATCTCAATTCTCTTGAGACTGAAATTTGTACAGACTGATTACTTGGTCAAGGTATGTAAGTATTATAATTTCTTAATGATAAATACAATTTAATATTTTCATAATAAGGAATGGAAAGCAAACTAGCTACATAGCTTAATAATTCATCAGACATACCTTGTTTGAAGAAAGCAATTTTTTTTTTCAAAAATTTTCCACCACACAGAATGGATATCCTTTTTTCCTTAAGCTTTTCTGCATCACCAATCCCATCCAAATTATTCTAAAGAAGAAACAAGGAGAGGTCCAAGCACCTTTTCTTCTCAGAAGAGCTAATCAAACATTCCCATCAACCTCTCAGCACTTTGAAAAGCACATTTTACACCACACACACACACACACACACACACACGCACACACACACACGCACACACACATACACTCTCACTCACACACATTGCTTCTCATACTGGTTTTAATGCTGAATTAGGCAGTCCTCTTTCAAATTTCCACTCCCACTTGCTTTTTTTGGAGGGGGGGAATAAGGATTTCTAAATATTCTTTTCTAGCCCAAAGCACACATTTTCAGTAACCAACTTCTACAATTAGAAATTCTAAAACGTAAAATTGAAGCACCTAGATGAAATGAAAATACACAATTTAAAAATGACTTAAGCAGAGCAATTCCATTTTCCTTTCTTTTTCAAATGCCACTGAACAGCAGGATTGAACTACATAAAGAAAGACAACTGCAAACACCAGCAAGCTGATCCGACTGGCTCCCCACTTTCTGAGGGAAAATACTTACTTTTCCTACGTGCCAATGCTATTTTTTTTTTTTTGGTTTAGTTCACTTCGGTCCTTTCTGCATTTTGGCAAGCTTAACGAAATGACTGCAGTCTATGCTGCTTGTAACAGGACACAGATAATAACAGTGGGAAGCAAAACCTGACTCATGCATGTTTCAATAAACTGATGATGGATGGCTCCCAACATCAAGGAAATCTGCTGATTTTAGTTATTTACATATTAGTGCCATCAATTACATTGAAGGGATTCAGACCCCAAACATGCATCAGCATGCCACAGACCATAAAGAAGGACATCTGGTGCTCCTTGAGATTCAAATATGTATCAGGATGGCAGAGCATCTTTCTACCAGCTCAGCGGGAGGTAGCACAGAGCCATTTCTCCTCCTGCTGGGGAATGTGCACTCACGCAGCCCAGGGAGGAGAATCTGCTCCCCCAACAGGCTCCCATCCTCATGCATGGGCCCTGGGAATGCTCCTTATTTAAGATTATGGTTTAAATGTTATTTCATCTCCCACACCCCTCCATTTGGTTCTGCATTTAAATTATTTCTCAATCCTATTCCTTCTTGAACAAAATCCTGAGCTTAAAAGTCTATTGGTGGTAAGAACGGTGGTGCCACATGGAGGGCGGCCTATTCCACAATTTGAGTCAGGGGAAGTTTGAATGAAATGGCAGTCTGAACAGAATTAATAATATAATATCATTAATAATAATAATAATAATAATAACGCCAATTGCCATTTATCAAATACTTACTTTTGCTAGGTATGGTGATAAGCCCTCTACATATCTCATTTAATACTTAGAAGAATTTGGAGTGGTCAGTAATATTACTTTCATTTTACAGATAAGAGAACTGAGGTTATCCAGTTGGAAAGGCAAGAACTGGGATTCGAATTCAAGGCTGTCTGACTTGGAAGCAACAGCAAGGTGCTATATTAGGACTCAGAGCTTTTCTTTTATGAGTGTAATTTTTTTCTTATGAAGAATAAAACAGAATCAAAGGTACTGAATTCTGCTTTTGTATTGAATAATTCTGCTATGTATTGAAAAGCATATGAAGAGGTGCTCAAAGAGAAATGAAAATTAAAAAGCAAAGATGTTCGCAGTGATGAAAAATTTTGGAAATAGTGATGGTTGTACCGCATTATGAGTACAATTAATGCTAATGATTTGATTAATGTAAAATGGTTAGAATGGTAAGCTTTTTGTTTTTTATATTTACCACAATAAAAAATAGTGGAACACTATAAATTCCTTTTTAAACAAGCAATGAAACATCACCTTATTTTCATCTGATTAGCAAAAATTAGAAAGCTGGAAAATGCTCCTGTCAGACATGTGGGGCCCCAATGAGCTCTTGGTCATGTGGATAAATGTGACTATTTAGGGAGCTACCCAAAAGTACCTCGTCACACTGCATGTGTACCTAGGACCCAGGAAACGCCTGTGGGGTATGGTCTTCCATGAGCTTCTTGCCCATGGACATGAGAAATCCATCCCTGGAAAAGGAATGAGTTAAGTATACACAGTATGAAATATTATGAAGCAATTAAAAGCAAAAGACTAGATGTGGGGTTTGAGCATTGATCTCCAGGCCAGATCACCTAAGTCTGACTGTTGGTTTTAGCACCTGATATTTGGCAAGTAACCTAATCTCTCTGCTTCTTAGTTTCTTCATCTGTACAATGGGAAAAATAATAAAACCTGTATAACAGGGTTATGACAATGAAAGGAATAAATACTTGTAAAGTTCTTGGAATCGTGCCTCATATGAAGCAAGTACTATATAAGTGTTTTTTTAAGTAAACAAAATCTACTACTGCGTCCGTTTTCTTCTGCTGTGGAATAAATTCCCACTCATTTACTGTATCAAAACAACACCCATTTATGATCTCACAGTTCCGTGGGTCAGAAGCCCAGTTATGACACGGCTGAGTTCTCTGCTTAGGGTCTCACAAGGCTGAAATCAAAGTGTTGGCTGGACTGGGTTCTTATCTAGAAGCTCTGGGAAAGAATCCGCCTTAAGCTCATTCAGGTTGTTGGCAGAATTCAGTTCCTTGCAGTTGTAGGACTGAGGTTCTCGCTGGCTCTCAGCCAAGGGCTTCTCTCAGCTCCTGGAGGTCACCCCACTCCTTGTCACATGGCCCCCTCCATCTTAAAGCCAGTGATGACATGTCGAATCCTATTCACACTTGGATTCTCTCTGGCTTCCTTGGTTGCCATCACCCGGAGAAAACGGCTTTCAAGGGGCTTGTGTGATTAAGTTAGGCCGATGGGATAATCTTATCCTATTGTCCATTGATTAGTAGCTATAACTCCGTCTGCAGTATTGCTTCGTGCCACAACAGAGCATCGTCCTGCCCCAGGGGTGAAGATCATGGGCTCCATCTTGGGATTCCGTCTACCACAACTGTGGGTTTAAAAAGACTTTGCTGAAGGAAAGTAAGAAACGCAATGACAAACATACTACGAGTACAATTCTGGGATGGATAATTTCATGTGTCAACTTGACTGGGCCACAGGTCCCCAGATATTTGGTGAAACTTTATTTCTGGTGGTGTCTGTGAGGGTGCTGCTGGATGAGAGTGACATTTGAATCTGTAGACAGAGTAAGGCAGATCGCCCTCTCCAGTGTCGGTGGTCCTCTTTTAATCTGTAGAAGGCCTACATAGAATGAAAGCCTGAGTAAGAAAGTATTTTCTCTGCCTCTCTTAAAATTGGGACATTAGTCTTTCCCTGCTTTTGAACTAGCACTATGCCACTCGCTCTCCCGGGTCTCCAACTTGCTGACTGTGGATCTTGGACTTCTCAGCCTCCATCATCACATTAGCCATTTCTTATAATAGATCGATCTATCTATCTATCTTCTATCTATCTATTTATCTATCTATCTATCTATCTATCTATCCATCCATCCATCCATCCATCCATCCATCCATCCATCCATCCATCTATCTATCTAATCTCCTATTGGTTCTGTTTCTCTGGAGAACCCAGACAATTGTAAATGCAATTATGAAAGTTAAAATATATGAGCATAAAAAAATAGGCGTTTTGCAAGAACACTTATAAATGAATGTGGACTCACCTGCCCCATGGTGTGTCAGAGCTTTGTATCTGCTGTTCCCTCGGGCTTCTCTCAGATACCTGCATGGCTCACACACTCACCTTCAGCAAGTCCTTGCTCAAATGTCACCTCCTGAGTACGGTCTTCCTTGGCCACTTGGTTTAAAAGGGCACCCCCCACACGCCCTCTCTCTCTTCTCTGTTTTATTTTTCCTCAGTGTACTTACTATCCTTTAATAATATTTACTACTTAATTTTTCATTAGGAGTTCCCTACTAGAATGTAGGCTCCTGTTTTTTTATCTGTTTTGGTCGCTGGTGTATTCCTAGTCTTCAAACTGGCACAGAATAGGCATACATACAATAAGCATAAATAAATGAATGATTCCAAGTACATTTGAATGCTTGCCTATGGTGAAAGAGAATGGGAGTGGAGCCTTGGGATGAAATGGAATAAAAAACATTAAAGCAAAAGTCTTGGGGTCTTGTGTGGAAGAGTGATGATCATGCTGAGAACTGACTCAACCCTCCACACTCAAGACTGGTGGTAGCAGCCTCACTTACAAAACCATAAAGTTGGTAGCCTCAGGGAAATCTTTCAACTTCTTTTAAAACAAGATCACAGCTTCTGGGTACAGGGCCTTGAGCTTGCTACTTGGCATAAACTGAACTAAATTGTTTCTACTTGAGAACAGAAATTGTGCTTAGTTTCGCCTACATTGCTGCTTGAGCTTCTGTTTTGATTATAAATAAATCACCTGAGGTTGCTCGAAAGCATCAGTTCTTTCCTAAATAACTGTTTGTCACTATACAAATTTAGTGTTCCAGTCTTGTACTGTATTTAGGGCAAAAACTCAAATCTCTTTTAGAACACTCTCTGTTAAAGGTTTTCATTCTTGTCATAAACATTGAACTTGATGGCTCTTTAAAATACTGCCTCATTGTTTTTGATTTTTGACTCCAGAGATAGAACTCCAGGAAATCAATGCACTCTTATCACAAATCCATTCTTTTATGTGACTTTAAAAAAGGTCAGATGGCAATTTGAGAGTCTAATGAATGAGGTAGCCTTTTCAGACACTCCTGGTACTTTTACTGTGGGGCAGCATAAAACACAAGAGTTACACCTTTCATATCACAAGCTCACTGTAATGTGTAATGCTATATTGTGTTTGATGCTACATCAGTTTTTCATAGAAATATGATCCGCCTTGAACTCCTCTGTAACAGTTTTGAAACTTTTTCTCTGGGCACTTTGGTAGAAGCTCATTGCAGTGATCAGGTGTTATTTCAGTTTCCTGGACACTACTGAGTGTCATTGCCAAAAACACATGTTTTGTGTAGTGTCGATGTGAATGGAAAATTTGCTAGTATAATTGACATTTGTTAAATTTATGTTATAACTATCTGTCAGAAGCAAAGAGGCTATTAGAATAAAAATGTACCTTTCAAAAAAATTGATGGAGTCAGATTGGGGGCATGGATAACTTACAAATAGGTAGACTGCAGGTAGCCAAAGAGATTGTGCCAAGGAATGTAAAAAAGCCTCTAAAACGAGACGGAAGAGTTGCTAACAATATGTCAGAGGGAACAATTGATTAGAGATTAGATAGGAGTTATTGATTATGCTGCAAATGGTAAATTGAGTGGTACAAAGGATATAGTGGACCGGTAGAATTCATTTTCTTCCTTAGGCTATTAAAAAATAAATAAAAAGAATATTAGGAAGATTACTACTCCCAAATGCTTCCCTGAAAGAAATGAGCTGGAACCACTGTGTATTGGACAACACCCACAATATTCTAGGCCAAATTGACAAAGAAATAAATGCAGATAAATCACTGTGATTGCAATAGCATACAAGAGATTCAAAGAGTTAGAGGCATGATATTGGGAACTGAAGGTTATAATGTAGATCCCAGCATTAAAAAACGCTGCTGGTCTGGCAGATTAGAAAAATACGAAAAGCACCTTATTTAAAACAAGGGCTCAAAATAGTTGGCAGGGGATTACAGGCCTGATATCTCCCTTTTAGGCTATGACAGCAAATGCAGTCTGCAATAAAAGATTGGTACCCTGAACATCGTTTGGCTGGGGTTCTGCTGATCGAAGCTGTGTTGTGCTGTGCCCAGCAACTCTGCTTTCTCACTGTCGGTCTGTGGGTTGGCTGGTGAACCTCTGTTCTTTGTGTGTTTATTTTGGTGCCCATTCTGCAGGTCAACAGCTGTACAGGGAAAGAGCTCCTGGGGGCAGAGTCAGAAGAGGGCAATAGGAAATATGTAAGGTCTCTGAAGGCTTAGTCTTAGAACTGTCATACTGTCATTTCTGGCCCATTCCATTTGCCAAAGCAAGTTTTACGACTAAGCCCTCCAGGGGCAGGGAACGAGACTCTACCCAAAAAGAGGCTATGCTATGGCATGGGTGTGGATGAAGAGAGGGGTGAAGATTTTTGGAGTTCATACACTGGTATCTTTTACCAAGGCCCATGATTGTCATAGTGTCTTTCTTCCCATGCCTTCTGTCTGAATTCAGATTCCTTCTTACTGATAAAAATATTCAAGAAAATAAGAATTGATAGATACTTTAACATAATAAAATCAATATGCCTTCATCCTAAAATCCATCATCTTACTTAAATGGGGAAACTCTAGAGGCATTTCTACTAAGATCAGAAACTGAGCAAGGATACCTCCTATCTCTAGTACTATTCAACAGTGAAAAAAAAGAGTAGCACTATCTCTCTATACCAATATAGAAATTGATATAGGTGTGTGTGTGTGTGTGCGTGTGTGTGTGTTTGTGTACAAACATATATCTCTTAGCTCAGCTTGCTGAGAATGCCTAGAAGCAATGAAACCCCACTACCAATGAGCATATGTAGAACAAAAGCTTGGGTTCTAAGTATCATTCTTCAGGAAACAGGATCAGATATCCTTAGAAGATGCCTAATTCTAGGGCTGGGGATGGGAAACTACAAGATGTGCCTGGAACATTTCGGAGCCAGTCAGTGAGAAAAACGACGGTAACATGTCAAAAGGAGGCAGGAGCCAACCTGAAGGAACTCCCCATAGACAAATCTGGGATAATTTGCACAACAACCCAAATAATGATGTTAATGAATTAAAACATACAATAAAATAATAATTGAGGGGGGTCGTGCTGATATAAACAAATAATTGAATAAATAACTAAATGGGGGAGAGGAACACCTTTTCTTTACACAATAATTTTAACTAATAAAGAAAGAATGAATGATGGACATAGAAAATTACTGTTCAGCAAATAACAGCAGTGAGCAAAAACATGATGCGAAACAGGGAATTTATGTAGTCTCAAAGGATCTACTCTGAAGGGATTGATTCATTAAATAAGGGAAAATAATATTTTTACAGTGAAAAAACCTGGAACAGACCACTGGGCCTAGTGATCGCAGTTCCCATTATTAGTAATTAGACAAACTGGCCTCGTGTGCCCCGTAACATAGTGTCCTGAGAAAAACACAACCTCCCTTCTATGATACTATTGCCAAAAATGCATAACGGACTGTAATTATGAGGACACACTAGACAAATCCAAATAGAGGCACAGTGGTAGTAGGCTAGTACTTTTCGAAAGTGGCAAGGGCACGAAGGGCAACGACTGAGGACCTGTTACAGATTAAAGGAGACTAAGGAGATAAGACGATCAATGCAACACATGATCTGGGATCCCGTCTTGGACCAGAGAAAGGATGTTAATGGGAAAACTGGTGAAATTTAAATGAAGCCAAAAGATTGAATTGTAATTATGTAAAATGTTTGGGGAAGCTGGGTGAAAAGGTCACACAAATTCTTTGTACTATTTTGACTACATTTTGTAGATCTGAAATTACTTCAATATAAAAAGATAAATTTATAAATAGGAAAAAAGATAATGTAATGAATGGAAAATTGGATTAGAAATAGATAAATTTTAACAGAAATAATATCAGATTTGTGTCAGGCAATTTATCTTCATATCTTTTGGCTCCTCCGTCTCGAACAAGTCATGTGAACACTCAGATTCTTCATTTGTAAAAGAGGAAAGTAATTTGCCTGACCATTTTGAATATCAAATGAGGTAAAGTTGATAAAAAAAAATAATCCTGTAATCTGTAAACTGTTGCAGAAATTATTATTAATGATAATTATTATATGGCCTTGCTCTGGATAAGATCAGAGCATTCAGGAATCAAATCCTTTTCTTAATATTTATAGCTGCTCTGGAGAAGAAGTACATAGCAAATTTTACAGGTTTCCTATGGCACCCAACGGTGCTGGCTTGTAAAATCTACGTGAATGAGAAGTAAATGGAAGCCAGGCCCTGATGGGGAGCAGTGCAAGTTGATGCACCTGGAGATAAATCAAATTCTCGTCACGTGCACAAAGGAAATGCTCAGGGAGCCTTTTAAACAACTCAGAAAAGGGGTCTGGGTCTCTTTATGAAAGGCCCCAAGAATGCCTGCCCAAAGCCCAGGTCACACAGATTGACTGTTTCTCATAATGTTGGCGTCTTAAGTAGAAAAAGATGGCAGAATGCCATTTGGAAAAGCATGTATAGATGACCTAAATCTGCATGGTGGTGGCCAGCGTGGTCATAGTTATGCTGTGGGAAGGTGGTCCTA
This sequence comes from Rhinolophus ferrumequinum, assembly GCF_004115265.2. Taxonomy (NCBI): domain Eukaryota; kingdom Metazoa; phylum Chordata; class Mammalia; order Chiroptera; family Rhinolophidae; genus Rhinolophus; species Rhinolophus ferrumequinum. The sequence continues at coordinate 46,529,317 of NC_046296.1, forward strand.
AGAGTTTCCATCAACAGCACAATGAATAGAACTTCTGATTGAAAGAGCGAAGTCTGAGGTGGGACAGGACTGAAATGGCATAAAGTCATGGGAGAAATCACAAAAGATCAATAGGTTTAACAGCATTACCAATAAAACAATACTATGGCTTCAAAAAAGTCCACAATACACTATGAAAGGATTAAAAGACAAAGGACCAAAGGGGATAACGTATTTGAAATAAATAGGACAAATGGTTAGTATTCATAAAATATAAAAATACTTAAAATCAATGAGGAAACCTCCAAAGAACCACCACATGGAAAATCAGGCCAATGATATAAGCAACACACACACACACACACGAATGCACACTATAAGTGGGCAATAAACATGTGGGAGAAAAACCATTTAACCTATCTGGACCTTCAATAAATGCAAATTAAAATGACCGAGAAACACCATTTTCAGCCTGCCAATTTGACACAGGTTTGTTAAGGAAAATATCCAACATTAATAAGGGTGAAGACCAGTATTCTCACGTACTACTCATAGCAAGCAGTAGAAATGGTACAACCAAATTTGTTATAATAATTTTGGAAAGCAATTTGGCAAGGTGTACCATGAGACCAAAAAAAAAAAAATGTTTGTAATCTTTGACCTAATAATTCCCCTTCTAGGAATCTATCTTAAAGAGAAAGCAGAGACATATTCAGTTGTAGCAGGTGTATAGTCATCCCTAGGTGTCCACCGGGGTTTGGTTCCAGTATCTCTGTGGGTACCGAAATCCACAGATGCTCAAGTCTCCTATATAAAATGGGGTAGTATTTGTATATAACCTATGCACATCCTCCCGTATACTATAAATCATCTCTAGATTACTTGTAATACCTACTACAATGTAAATGCTATGTAAATAGTTGTTATACTGCATTGTTTAGGGAATAATGATAAGAAAAAAAAAGTCCGTATATGTTCAGTACAGACACAGCCATCCTAGGCTTAACTATGTAGCACTGTACACTGCAGCAACAGTATAAGGTGGTGTTTTTTTTTTTTTTTTAATATTTTCCATCTGCAGTTGGTTGAATCTGCAGATGTAGAACTTGCAAATACAGAGGCTGACTATAAACAGATCGTTTATGCTGCATCCCTGAGCTGGAGGTTACCCAGCTCAGAGCTTGGCTCTCACCGGGGTAGGCTCGTGGGCGGGTCTTTTCCAGCACTCTGGTCTCAGAGCCTCTCCAGAATTCAGCACCACTCAGTGTCCCTCCTGGGCGTTCACTAAGGTACTGGGTTGTTATTGGTTCAGTGGCCAAGCGGAAAGCATCTGAACTCCCAATAGATGGGGAAAGGAGTCCAAGTTCTGCTATGTTATTTGAGTAGCTTTGTCTTTCTTTGACTCTAGTCTTGGGGAACACTGATAGTAATGGTATCTACTATACCAGAGTTCCCCCTTATCCGTGGTTCTGCCTTCTGGGATTGCAGTTACCCACGTAACTGCAACTGTAGTCTGAATACAGAAAATGGGAAATTCCAGAAGTAAACAGTGTGTAAGTTTTACATTGTGCACCATTCTGATCAGCGTGATGAAATCTTGTGAGGTCCCGCCTGGGACATGAATGATCCCTCTGTCCAACATATCCACGCTATATAAGCTACTCACCTGTTAGTCACTTACAGACATCTGGCTTAGTATCAGATCGACTGTCTCAGTATTGCAGTGTTTGTGTTCCAGTAACTCTTATTCTGCTTAATAATGTCTCCAAAGTGCAAGCAAGAGTAGTGATGCTGGCAATTCGGATATGCCAAAGAGAGCCTTTTTAAAGTGCTTCCTTTAAGTGAAAAGGTGCAAGTTCTTGACTTCATAATGAAAGGAAACTACCGTATGCTGAGGGTGCTAAGAGCTACCGTAAGAATGACTCTTCTATGTGTAAAATTGTGAAGATGGAAAAAGAAATTTGTGCTAGTTTGCTGAGAGAGCACATGCATGTAACTTTTAATACAGTATATTGTTACAATTGTTCTATTTTATTATTAATTATTGTTAATCTCATACTGTGTTTAACTTATCAATTTATCACAGGTATGTATGTATAGGAGAAAACAGTATAAATCGCCTCAGTACTATTTGCCGTTTCAGGCATCCACTGGGGGTCTGGGGATGTATCCCCATGGAGAAGGGGTGGGCTACTGTATTAATAATATTCATCGAGCATTTACTCTATTCCAGGCACAGTTCTAAGCATTTTGCATATATGAATTCATTTAATCTTCCAGCAATCACCCCAATGAGTATCAATCATTCTAAAAATGAGAAAACGAAAGATAGAGTGACATTCCCCAGAGCCACATAGCCACAGAGCCACATAGGAAAATGAAATCAGGGTTTAAATCCAAGTGATCTCTCTCCTGACGGAGGATCAGGACAGGAAAAATATGTGAAAGAGATTGTTTAAAATAACAAAGCAGGACTTACATGTAAGGCTGTTTCATTGCTTGGAAGGTAGTAATAAAAAGGACATAATCTGGAGTACCTACCCTAGCAGCATTTGCTGACAATTCTGCATTTAAAATTCAAATTAAAAAATGCTGATTAGATATAAAAATGAGTATTGAATATCTTTATTGTTTTAAACTATTAGCCAGTTGGGAAGGAATGCCTTGCTAACTGAGATAAAATGGGAAAAGCTATGCTTTGGGTGAGCTTGTTTGCCCAATTTTAGGAATGCAAAATTTAATGCAGACTGGAGAGTCAGGTTTTCAGCAAAGGGAGGTTTTTCTGTGGCCAGATTTGTTTAGCTTTATTTCTTTCCACCCTTCTTTTAGGCTGAAGAGCTTAATGTAATTTTCTAATAAGGAAAATGGTTTGCTTTCACATGTTTTGTGATGGGTTAACATAGAAAAAGATTAATTAGCATAAAAGATGAATGACAAAGCACTTGAACTAAATGACGGCTAATTATGATGAAAGCTGGACGTAGCCACTTCATTTGCAGGACAGGGACAAATGAAAATGGCACAGTTAAGGGAGCATGAAGTTCCCAACCACGTGACCCGTGAGCAAAGGCAGGTATGCTCTGTTTCATGGAAGCGCAGAAACCTGGTGGTCAGTGTCCAGCCAATGGGCTGAGCCACGGGCAATGGCGATCTTACAGAGTCCAGGGTGGTGGACTTCACCATCAGATTCCCCGATTTCGCAAAATTCTGTTTAGAGATGCTCCCAAGTATTTCGAGACACTGCGTGCGTGACCTGGCTGGACTCAGCGGTTGTTAGGGTATTGCTTTACCTCTTTGCTTTCTGACAATTTCTTCTCACCATCTGTTGAGAGCACCTCTTGTTCTGTCTATTCCTTAAACATGACATTTCTTAGTGGTCTAGCCCCAGCCTCTTTTCCCAGGTGCCCTTCTTAGTTTGTTGTGTTCACTTCAATAGATTTAAGCACAAAGTAGATGCTGAATTCTTTCAAATCTTTGTCTCTGGACTCTCTCTCATAAGATCCCCTAGCTGTTGTTCATCACCATTGTGATACTTCAATGCACCTCAAACCACATCCAGAGGCACCTCAAACCACATCCAGAAAAATCCAGAAAGGAGTTTCTCATTGTCCTATATTCCCCGTCCTGATTTGTGGTGGCTCCATGCACCCAGCTCTGCAGGTCAGAATCAGAGAATTGTCCCCACTCTCAATTCAGCCTCATTGCTTTTCCCTAAAAAAACTGTTTTTTTTTTTAATTAAAGTTTATTGGGGTGACAATTATTAGTAAAGTTACATAGATTTCAGGTGTACAATTCTGTATTACATCATCTATACATCCCATTGTGTGTTCACCACCCAGAGTCAGTTCTCCTTCCATCACCATATACTTGAAAAAAACATTATTTTTTATTGAAATGTAATTCACATATAAAATTCACCCTTTTAACGTGTACAATTTAATGGCTATTCGTATATTCAGAGTTGTGCATTTATTACCACAAATCATTTTCATCACCCCACAAAGAGCACCCCTTAGCCATTCTCCCAATCCCTCTTCCCCCCAGGCCCTGGTATCCACTAATCTACTTTCTATCTCTCTAGATTTGCAAATTCTGGACATTTTATGTGAATGGAACATATAATATGTGGCCTTTTGTGACTGGCTTCTGTCACGCGTAGCATACTGTCTTTGAGGTTCATCTATGTTGTAACATCTTCCAGTATTTTAATTCTTCTTATGGCTAAATAATACTCCATTGCGCTGATCACTTTTCTCTGGACAATTGTACACCTTCTTAACTTGTTTCTTTGCTTCTAGTCTTATCCCCTCCAGTAAGTACATTCTATGCGCAGAGGAATCTGTAAGCATACATCTGATTATGTCTTGCTTAAAATCTTTTGGTGGCTCCCTATTTCTTGCAGGGGCAAGTCTAAACTAACACGACATACCAGTTCTGAGATGCTCACTGACCTGTCTAGACTCTTCCCCACCCCCACCCCTCTCCTTCTGTACCCTGGGCACAGCCAGAGGGGACCATCTGCTCTGTTTGTTCTGTGTGCGGTGACCCTTTCCTGTCTTCGTAGGTGCATCTCCTCTGCCAGGAATACTCCTACAGGTCCTTCTCTACTTATATATCATCTCCATTTTGAGTTTCCATAGGACCTTGAAGGCAATTCAAGGCATGTGTCACTTGCTATAATTATTTGTGAATGTCTGTGAACTTGAACCCAGGAATGAAGTTCTGCTCCCCTCTCAATTCTCAGGGCCTGGTACAGAGCCTGGAATACAGGCAGAAATTGATAAGTGTTTGTTAAATAAATCAATGCTCGACGATAGAAACAAATGTAATATTTTTCATACTCCTGTCAGTAGCTTACAAAATCATAAACAATGTGAATATTTTGGTCTGAGCACATGTGTCACAACTGGGGTTACTAAATATTAGACTGTTCTGGGAAAATAAAAAGCAAAGCTTCCATTAAAAAGAATAAAAGTTTTATTTTCTGGGAATGGCTTAATTTATTTATCAAAAATTCACTAGACAATTGCTGACCACTCTATTTCACTCTGACACTACTGGCTCACGGATCTCAGTAAATAACTGGTTTGTAGAAAGAATCTGCTTTTGACTTTCAGTGTGCAATGTGCCTTTTACCCAGATGCCATGCATTTTGGTCATGAAATTCTTGTAGTAACTGAAGGCATGATCAATAAATGTAGGTGCCAAAGGGCTCTGTTGCCACACACTAAATCGAAGAACCCAAGACACAATTCCTTCTTTTTATATAGGAAGTGAGGGGTGGACTCTCAGCAAATTGATCAGCAGTCTACATGTTGTTCTGATACTGAAGTTAATCCCACGGTTTGTGTGTGATATTTTCGAGGATTTAAGAACGATTTCAGTTTTTGTGGTCTCTTGCTCTCTTTAATTCACAGCAGCAGTATGAGGAAGTCCTTTTGGAATTCTCAATGGAAGATGGAATTGTAAAGTTAACTGACTTGGCAGACAGGTTCACAGATATGTACTAGTCAAAGGCAGATCATATCTTTCACGTGCTAAGCACCCTCTCTTAGCACGTGAGGTTTTGCCCCACCTCACTCACTCCTTCTCTATCTCCTTTGCTGGCATTTCCTCCTTTGTTTCTCCTCGATTTGTTGGTGTCCTCAGGGCTCAGTGCTGGGCTCTTTTTCTCTATTTTACTCTCCTCCTAGGTTCTCATGGTTTTCCCTTCTTTATATGGCAATCACCTCTATTCTGCATGGGAGGGTCCTTATCCCCAAGAATTAGACGTCTGATGCCAATGTCAGGGCCGGTGGTTTACTTGGAGTGTGGTCTCTTCCCCTGTACCTCGACAATGACTAGTCTGCCTAGTTAGCAAATTGCCATCGGTCCTGAAACCAAAAAATAAAGCAAAATTTATGATTTGAAAAAGCTATTGCTTATCATTAAAGAAGATGTCTTATGATAAATTATTTTATGATTTCAGCATAGGAAAGCTCATTCCCTGCCACACACAGCCAAATGCATTGCTGTTTGTTTTAGTTTCAAGCTTTCTGGCTCTAAATTTAAAAGTGAACTCAAGTCAACCAGAGTGCAAATTCTCCGTGTGTGGCCTGCCCTCCCTCTTTCCCTAATTTTGTAGTTGGAAACACCTTAAAAGGAAGAATAACTCCCCTTTGGGCAAAGTGAAGCAAAAATGTAAACCGCTCCTTATGCTATCTTGAATAAATGTATGTTTCCTATCATTACACTTCGTGGTTAAAAAGAGTAAGCTCTTGAGAGAAAATGGGGAAAAGAAATAGAAAAGTATCAAAGCACATGCATAAAATCATAAAAATAGAAGAAGGACTATGTGAGAGCTTACTGAAAAAAATAAGTAAACTGATCTATTTAGTTCTTATGCCAACTTAATTTTTAGTATTTCTAAGAATAGGTTGGTAAGAATAAATGGCTTCCTCCATCACGCTTCCCAGTATCTACAGAATTCAGGTTGCTATTTACTCTCCATCTCTTTGGACAATTAGTTCAATCCCCTAATTCAGTCCTCCTGTCACCAAAGTTTCCCTTTACTCACCACAGTACAATTGCCGTTCTGCCCTCCCAAGCAGAAGGAGATATTCAATCTCTCTCTCTCCCCCCACCCTGCTCTATCTCTGTCCTCTCCCCCACACCTCCACATCTGCTCAAGTGCCTATTTAATACTCTGGAAATTCCTGCAGAAGTGTCCATACATAGAAACTACAAACTTTAGAGCAGCTATAATTATGAATCACCGTGGGGTTGTATAAGGTTTGGGAAGGAGAAGGAAGGAAGGACAGTACTGAGGGAGTTAGTACTGGGGAGAAGGAGCTGATACACGTTTTAAAGAAAAACTCTGGTTTATATGCCATCTTCTGGAAAATGTCTCCATTATGCCTACTTCCCAATTTCAGAGGTGGGTTTGGAGGTGAAAAAGGGAAGGAGAGGGTGTTCCTTAAGTAAGATCATATGAGTTTCATTGTCTTGGAAACAACCGGTCACATCAGATTATCATTCAATTTATCATTCCCATTTTATATTTCAAAGCCACAATCTGTGAGGTTACAACCTTTGAGCTATAGGCACATGAATACATCATGTAAGAGTAAAAGCCTCCCTCTCCCTGCTCTCAAAGACCTTTGCAGAGGCAGGCAGCGTAAAGAAAGGGCTGTAAAGCAAATGAAGTCTAAGGAGTACATGTAGTAAATTCCTCTGCAGAAACAATAGTGTACGATCAGAAAATAGGGTAATGAATAAGACTGAGAATGGATAAATCAATGCTGAAGTCAACAGAGGTAAAAACAAACAAACAAACCAATAAAGAAAGAGGTGAAGGGGAAAGTTAGGGTACACTGAACTATTTATAAGAATGGTGGTTAATGGAATGTGGAGTCTTATAAGAAGGGTGAGGCAAGTAAGTCAGCTCTCTTTTCCTTTCTTTCTTAAAAACAGCCTTATTGAGATATAATTTGTGTACTATGAAGTTCACTCATTTAAACTGTACAATTCAAGGATTGTTTTCTACAGACTTGTGTAACTGTCACCATAATCTAAATTTAGAACATTTTTATCATCCCCCCCCAAAGAAAACCTAATACCTATAAGTAGTCACTCCTATTGTCTCCTCCCCGCAGCCCCTGACAACCACTAATCTACTTTCTGTTTTCATGGATTTGCCTATTTTGGGCATTTCATATAAATGAAATCATATGATACAGAGGGTGCCAAAAAAAGGTATACACATTTTAAGAATGGAAAAATCTATTAAAATTGTAATAATATATACTGATAACAAAAGATGAATACAAGTCACGTTTGACTTCTGCAATTACAAGAGGTGCTCAAAGTGGTTACCCTCAGTGTCCAGACACTTCTGATTACGGCGAACTCCTGATTCAGCAGCATTGACCAAACTGTCCACTTGTATATGTTTTCTTGGCGCCCCAGTGTATGCTCTTTGGTGACTGGCTTCTTTCACCACACATAATTTTTACGGGGTTCATTTGTGTCGTAGTACGCATCAGTTTTTCTTTATTTGTCCTTTTACGGACAAATAAAATTCCACTGTATAGATGTGCCATATCTTGTTTATCCTGTCATCAGTGGATAGACATTTGGGCTGTTTCCTCTTTTTCGTTATTGTGAATAATGCTGCTGTGGATGTTCACGTACAAGTTTTTGTGTGGAGGCATATTTTCATTTCTCCTGTTCAGGCACCCAGAAATGGAATTGCTGGATTATAGGGTAACCCTCTGTTTCACACTTTGAGGAGCTACCAAATTACTTTCTAAAGGGACTGCACTGTTTTACGTTTCTATCAGCAATGAGTGAGCATTCCAATTTCTCCACATCCTTGTCAACGTTTGTTAGTGCCTGTCTTTTGATTGTAGCCATCCTAGTGGGGAGGAGCTGGTGTTTCACTGTGATTTTCATCGGCATTTCTCTAATGACTAATGAAATTGAAAATATTTTCATGCACTTATTTCCTGCACCTTTTCTGTCTCTCTTGCTACCACACATTCATTCAGTACTCCCCAATCTTCCATCTTCTCCTCTCTCTGGAGACCGAGCACAAAATCTGGATGGGCAGGGCCTGCATTGAGAGGCCATTTTCTGTGCGGAAGCTGCCTCCCAAGGAAACGCAAAGACAAGTTCATTACTATTGATTCTGAACCATTAAAATTACTAATTTTGCTTTAATTCAAACCAATAGACTTTTCTTATGGGCTTTGGAGGTATTTATCCTCAAACTAGTGAAATATTATGGATTTACTGACCATCAGGCTTGAAATCTAGTAGAGAATATAAATTAAGTCCATCGATAAGTATAAAGTAAGGAAGAAGTAAGTAAATATCATAAGAAAAGTACGGCAGTGTGCTATGTATGGTTGAAGTGAAAACCTTCAAAATGTGCTTACCTTTGGCTCAGCGATCCACTACTAGAAATCTATCCCAGGGAAAAAATTGCATATTTCCATAAAAGTTCAGGTACAGGGATGTCTACCCAAGTGTTATTTCTAATTGTGAAAACTCAAACAGTTCAATAGATAGGTACATTCATAAAAATAAATTGTGACACATCCATAAAATTATTATGCATTTATTTTAAATGTCTTACAAATATGTTTATTGTGTAACATGCAGAAAGTATGGGAAACCTTCAGGGGCCAGAAAAAAGAAAGAAATGAAAACCAGAGAGGTAAACAGGTGAACTAATGCTGCAGCTGGTCTGGGGAGAAGGTGTTGGGAGGGGCTGTTAGTTTCAGTTACCTAGGGATTTAGGTTTTGACATTAACATGGGGACAGGAGACAAGAGTTAGGGTCTACTAAAGTACCCGACTGCCCAGCTACCTCCAGACTCCTCGAAGGACTACCACCTCAGGAGGGGGTGAACTAGAGAAACTCCCACTCAGCAGTGGAAGTGACAGGGAACTCTGTCTTGTTAGCCTCTGGGTAGAAGAAATAAATTTATTTTGAGAATTTCTAATGATGGACCTCTAAATCTAGTAGGATTGGGGCCCAAATTATACTACCTGAGTTCAAGAGGAAATTGAAAAAAACCTTTCTCCTAGCCAGAGGGCCCAAGGACACTGTTCAGAAGAAAAGTGGTCAGCTCTGGGGACACGTGCTTGCAATGCTGATTGCACAGGTCACCAACGGATCAAGTTCAAGGAAGACAAGCACAGAACCCACAATTCCAGATCTGTTTCTTTTACTTCATAGATTTTCTTTCCTACAGGATTCTTCATTTTTGAAAAGTCTGAATACAAGACCCAAATTCATTCTTGTCACTTTGATCTTTAAATGTTCCTACTTATTTCTTTCTGGCAGTCTTGGAAATCCTACCATGCTTAAAGGGTAAAATCGTGACAAGTATCTGTCAGGGAGGATGATTTCTGAGTGAAACTAAATGGGCTCTTTTTATTCGCTGAATAATAGCATGATGAAATTATCCTTCAGATTAGAAAACAGTTTTTTGTTTCGTTTTTAAAATTTCCCTGCTTATGTTTTCTTCATTGTTGACATTTTGTGATTATCCCATTATTTGTAGTCTCTGGTACTCCTATTTTTTTATCAGCGTCTCCAAACTGTTGTCATCTATTTAATTAATTGCATGGCAGTTGGGTTTGGCAAATGCCCACCAGTATATCTGTAATTCCTTGCTTTGCAGCATCCTCTCAACTTTTTACTGGCTCCATCTCTGCTGTCAGTCTCTTCTTAGTGTTTATAAATGTTGCACATTCTTCCGGTATCTTAGCACATCCTGCTTTAACTCTCATTATTTATTCTTTTAAAGGGTTAGTGCCATTGCATTCATGACTTATAAAAAGAATGTATTATTACTATCGTTGGGATCAGACTACCACCACTTTTGGGATTTTTCAGCTCTAGGTTTCTGCTGACTTGTATGTCTTCAATGACAGTGTCACATATTTTAATGAAAACTGAATTTTTTGAAGATGTGTTCATTACTTTAGATACTCATCTGGCTGGATATTCTTGTTTTTGTTCTTTCAGATCATTTTACTTCTAAGTTTTAATTTAAACGTGGGGGTAGTGTACACCACAATAGGAGTTCTTTAGATTGCAATGAGGGAGTGAGAAGCAGGGAAACATGTCTTGTGAGAGTATTTAAGATCATGAGAAAAATGCATCTAAAAAACCAGAATACCCAGGAAAGCCATAAGGACTCTCCCCAAATATTAGGATAATGGGGGAAAGGGAGAATCAACAGGGAGAAGCTCTAGCTTTAATATGCAGAAAAGGATGTTACTCAGCCATTCAATAACCAGATGGACAAAACTGTAGATGAAATAAATACTTTTTGTCAGTTGAGTTTGAAGGATCAGGCAGAGTCTGCAAGGCCAGAGCCTGAGGCTTCTCTCCCTTTTAGACCTGCACCATATACATTCCATAATAGAAAGAAAAAACAAGTGTGTGAATTATATACACAGTTCTCATAAAATTTAATTGATTTAATTATGAGATGGAGCTCGGAAATAGGGTACCATTATATTTTATGCCCATTTTTGTCTCTTACCTTTAGGGGAAGAGAATTCTGTGATGTCATTAATGTTCTTTTTATGATTTAAATGTCCTTACCTTGGGGACATCAAGTGGAAAAATAAGACAGCACTTTGGACAAGTAGCTTTTCTTTTCTCTCTACTCTTTGAACTAGCCATTAAACTATCCAAGTTAGGAAATATGAAAGGTATTTGTTTCTAAGAAATATAAATTCATCTATAATATACATATTAATGCACTCATAGACATGATAGGTTCTTTGCTTTTGTCAACTCCTAAATAAATTTAATTATAGCTTCTAAGCAGAGAAACATCTGTTATAAAGAGAAATCCTTATAAGAAAACAAAGCTGAAAGAAAAATAGCAAAACCCTGATTAACTGTCAATTGTCCCACAGTTCCACAAGGGGGCACTATTGAGTTTTGGAAGTTGCCCTTTCAATGGACAGAAAGGGAACTTTGATACAAATGATCACCTAAAAGGCAAGGCTTTGTTTTCTTATAAATGAATTACATAATATATATTTTTCTTAAGTGAAGATAAAATATCCTCACCAAATTGCTGAGTATATAGGTGTATAATCTCACTTCAAAAGTGCCACCATCTCTCCTGTTGAATGGTATCCATTGGGCCTGACTTCTTTGGAGATGTGAACAAACACAGAGACATTTAAAAATAATGCAAGTGGTGTGCTACATTAAAAATTCTCTTCTAGGTTTTGCATTTGTGAGTATGGAAAGAACAATTTCAGTCATTAGGTTATTTTTAATTGTTCCAAGCCCTAAAATCCCATCAACTTTTGAGTCTTTTCAAATATAATGCTGTGTACCAATATTAGGTTGAGATGGTGTGATATGCAAATAACCTGTGATTTCAGGTAATTCGGTGAAGATAGAAGACCGGTTGCTGGACATCGTGTATGGAGATGGAATGACTAATTTATTGGTTTTATATTCTTTTATAGTTGTTCTTTTGTCATCATTAATGAATGTACTTAGGGATGTATTTTTCTTACTGATATTTTTGTTTCCTCTTCGATGAAATATCTCTTACATAAGAGAGCAATTTTGAAAAGAAAGGGGGAAAATAAATGTGGTATGTAAAATGTGTTTTCATTTCTATGTATTACTTCAGAGAGTGGACACACATATTTTGGTGGCACTTATCCATCTTAGCCTACTGGTAATATCGTCAAACCAGTGATGAACACATTGCACAAAGACATGGTACATTCAGGTAGGAGGAGAGAACAAGGGTAAATCTATGCTGAGAGATAGTGCAAACATTTCCTAAGTCTCACTTCCTCCCATAAGCCTTTTCTAAGTCTCCCAGTCTTTACTGATTTTACAAGCGTATGACCCTTAGAGACACAAGGAATTGCAGAGGACACTTAATATAAACTTGCATCCAGTGGGATCTAAGGTATCCTAGAAGGAAAGCCATTTGGCTTCTGCTTACCTACATTCAGGGAAAGACAGTGCTTTGTGTGCCAGAGCAACCTGTTCAAATGGCATGTGCTTAAAGACCTTGTTCTTATGGGCTTGAAAGGTTATATACCATTTTTATGTTGTTTCCAAGATGCTGGTCTCTGGGTGCCATCATAGCTGTAATAACCCTCCCGTCTATCTCCCCTATGGAATGAGACCTCTTGGAAAACAGGACAGTGCATCAGTCATTATCATATCCCCAACACAATGCCTAGAAAATAACAGCCATTGAGGAAATGTTGTTTGCTGCATTAATATTTCTGGGGACTGGAATGGCTTGTGAGTCCAGCCTTTCCATCATCGTTCTGTTACTATTCTCACCTGAGGAACAATGGAACTGTTCCTTAAAGAATATCACATGCATATACCAACTAGAGCTGATTTTACTGGTAGAAAGAGCCAAAGGTTCCCCCCGCCCCAGGGATTTAAAGACTAGTTTGGATTATTAAAATTTGGCACTTTTAAAAGACGAAGGCCAAATTTTAAAAATCCAAACTAGACTCTTTCTGGGATGAATATCAAGCTCATCTGTCTGTGGCTTCTGCACAAGGGATTATTCTCCTCTGTGAAGTTCAGGCTGCCTGAGAAACTCCTCCCCTTGTGATCTTTGTAACACCTACCTTGGATGGATTTCTTTGGCAGTCTCATCATTTAAGCCTGAGAGCAATTCATTTGGCGCATTACCTCCTCCTACCTGTTGAGGGCACGTTTTCCATTTTGAAAAAGATTCCACTTACCGAAGAGCAAGGAATGACAAAGTACCCTCATAGGCCGGGCTTTTCCCAGTCACCAGGGAATTCCCGTGGAGTCATTCTGAGTTTCTTGTTTTTGTTTCTCTCCCTTTCATCTGCTTCCCTTTCTTTCCTCACCTCTGTCCTTCAGTCCTTTTGGAATTACAGAGGACCTTATGGTAAGATTTCAGTTTTTAGATGCATGTATTACTTTGGGGCCACATGCTCTCTGAGAATATCTAGACATCAAGTCTTCCTCCTCTTTTCTCTGATTTATTTATAATTCTCTTAGGTTGCAAACTTATTATTTTTTCCTAATCATAAAAGTAAATTTGGTTCATTGGCAAATATTTACAGAATACAGAAGAGTACTGAGAATAAAATAAAACACTTTGTATTTGTATCCCTTGGAGGATTCCATTTTACATTGTAGGGTGTGTGTGTGTGTGTATGTGTGTGTGTGTAAGTGCTGAGAATATGCCTTGTATATCTCCTTGAGAATATGGATCTTTGTCTTTGGGGTGTAGCAGGATATGAGGCAACATAAAAAAGGCCCATTCAACATTCTGTTTTCATATAAATATGTATAATATATATATATAATATATATGGATGATATTTTGAAGCATTAATTGATTTATTTATTTCTCTTCCTGTACTTCTTTTACTTCTGTAACATTTCCCCCAGATAGCTCAAGAGACAGGAGGCCTTCTTTGCTTCATGGGAAGTTATAATGGTAGAACTAGATAGCAAAATCTATGAATTCTTCGTTTTTAGTTTAAAAAATGCGAATCCAGGTGTGAGAACTGAGGAAACGGGGAAAATATGTGATAGCCTCAACTATGCCCAATATCTTTCCCTCTTTCCAACACAAATATAAGGACATATGACAAAAATTTTGTTAGGAAATAAAACAAAGGAAAAAATCCCAAAGACAACAGTAACAATAACAAAAATTATCAAGAAATTAACTTCAAAAGAAATGCACAGGACTAACATAAAGAAAATTATTATAAAAATAACTTAGGGTCAGATAAGAAGATAGGAGTAAATGTAGAGACATGCCTTACTACTGGATGATAGGAAGACTTAATATTACAAAGATGTTAATTCTCCCTAAATTAATTTGTAAAGTTCATGCAAACCCAATCAAAATCCCATCAGCATTATCTGTAGAATTTGACGAAATGATATCAAAGACCAAATGGAAGAATAAAGATGCAGGAATATTTAGGAAATTCTGAGTTGGGAGGGATAAGACAACTTACTCTACCACAAATATATTATGAAGATATAATATAATATAATATAATATAATATAATATAATATAATATATATTACAATATAGGTAATATAATATAAAATACATAATTGATATTATAAAATGTATTGAGTGTACTACTGGTGTGGGAATAAAAACAGATCAATGGAACAGAATAGCGATCTGAAATAGACTCCAAGGTATGTGGAAGTTTTGTTCCCCCAAGTTTCCTCCTACTTCGTTTACTAGCCTTCTTCTATCCTTTCTCTTCAAAACATCTGGAGTCATTACCTAAAACCATAATTGAGTTATACAAACTTTTGGCTTCCAAGCTTTCAATGGTTTTCCATGCAACTGGAATTAAATCCATATTCCTACCCTAAATATCTGGCCCCACTCATCTCACTAACCTCCTCTCATAGCACGTCTCTCCATGCTATCAGGACTCTGCTACACCGGCCAGTTTCCCCTTCTCCAAAGAGCCAAGTTCTTTTTCCCTGAGAGCCCTGGCACACGCTGCCCCTTCCACGTGGTGTGCTTGTCACCTGACTCGTGGTGAGGCTGGCTCAATCTCATTCTGTGCGCTGCAGCTTAAATTTGATAGGACTTCCTCCAAGCAGTCTATCAGAGAAAGCTGCCCTGCGTCTCCATCCCATCATTCTCTCTCTGCACGTATTTGTTTCCTTCGTAGCACTTTGCAAGTTGTAATTACTTGTTTCCTGCTCGTTATTGTCTCTTCCACCTCACTGTGTCCTCCACTGTATGGCAGAGACTGTGCTATGCCCATCACTCTCCTTCCAGCATCTAGCACAGTGCCTGGCACAGTGGGCATTTAATTGATACCTGTTGAGTGAAACAAGGAATGCATACATAAATGAATAATAAAGGTAATTGTCAAATCATTGGGTTATTGAAGAATTGTTTGGGCAACAGAATAGCTCTTTGGAACAACAACAACAACAAAATAACACTAACTTCTTATCTTCTTACACAAAAATAAATTTAAGGTTTGATCAAATTTTTAAATTTAAATGGTAAAATCATAGCATTTTGTAAAGAAAACATAACTGAGTGTTTTAATATATCTTGCAAGCTGATACATTAGTATGATTCTATAAGATCTTGGTGATACCTTAGAAATTGCTTTTATTTTTAAAATTGTTTTAATTAAAATTTATTGGGGTGACAATGGTTAGTAAAACTGTCATCTTCCCTCATCTACCACCCCCTCCCAGCAATTGCTTTTATCTTATGTTAAAAATTTCAAATCACTCTAGCTTATGTTAAAATATATTTTTGAATTGATTATATAAAAACTTAATGCCATTAGCAACATCATTGTCCCTTGTCTTTCAATGCACGTTGCTGTAACAGAGACCACCCCAAAGGCAATGGCTTAAACAAGAAGGAGCTTCTTTTCCTCTTTAAAACATTACTGAGCTAAGTAGCTCAAGGTTGATAGGTTGACCCTGCAAACTCAATTTGCATCTTCCATTTCCTAGCCAATGGGAAGAAGAAAGCGTAAAGGGAAACATAGGCTATTACATTCTACTATCAATCCAGAAATTAGTCATGTGGACATGGCATGCATCTTTTTTGTTCCTATTCCACTTACCGGAACATGGCTATGCCAAGCTGCAAGGGATGCTGGGAAATATAGTCTTTAGTTGGACAGTTTTATTCCAAGTTCAGATTCAGTAGTTCCATTATTAAAAAACAAAGAGAATGATTATTGATGGGCATCTTGGAATGTTCTTCTCATTTACGTTTACCTTATATTAGTTTTAAAACTTAGTTTTATCTGGATTTTGTCCCTTCTGAAACTCAAAAGTCAAAGTTCACAGGGAGGGTTATACTTTCCTTGAGAGTATCATTTCACTCAATCTTTGCAAAAATTTATTCACTCCATCTTGTGTTAGGAAACTCATCGCCTTTACCGTATGGACTAATAAGAAAGTCAAGCCAGATATTTCAGTACCATCCATGTTCCAGATATTCATTTTCAAGCCCCCTTCCCCTCTTCCAAAATCACGTCCATCAACCTGATTTTGATGAGGAAGGGGTTAGAACACTTCTCCTGTAAAGGGAAATATGGTCACAATTGGTCTCTGTAGCACACTTTTTTGTTTGTTTTCTTTAAAATGTAAAAATTATAATTATCTTTCAGAATGTACAAAAACAGGCTCCTGGGGTTCATTTAGTGCAAATGCCATAGTTTAAGAAATGGTAATGTGTGTCTGTATATATTTGTCTTGAACAGTGAGGGAGTGGAAGTTAAAGTATCCTGTACCAGATGTATATCAAAGAACTACCAGGGACATCTTGCTATATCTGAGCAATGACTACAGATCTGTAACCCTGAGATAGATATGTTTGCTGCTAGATACTGAGTTTGATGGCCAAAAATGATGACATAGTCAATATTTATATCATGTTGTATTTATATCATGTCACCAGAATGAAAATAGCAGTGTGTCACATATATCTCAGTGTCTTTTTAAATGTTCTAAACATCAACCCATGTACACATACCTTTGTTAGAAGAATGCTGCTGATACCCTAATAAGCTCAGACAATACAGCTGAGAAATAATTTTCTAACTCCTAACTTAAAAATACGTACAGATTGCAATCTCTCTGAATATGCATTAAATCATTCACTATATGATGAATCAAGTGTTTATTGAACACCCATCACATATACCAGGCACTGTACTAGACCCTGGGAATGCAACAATGAACAAACAAAATCCATACTCTCCAGTAGGCGGAGCTCACATTGTAGAGGTGTGACACGGACAATAAATAAATGAGCACATTCATTTAAAACACGTTGGGTGCTGACACGTGTTATGAAGAAAAATAAAGCAGGGGTTAAGGAAATAGATATTGTTTGAAGGGGCTATCTTAGAGTAGTCGGGAATCTTTATAATGAGGTGAGAGATGAACTAAGTCAAAATGCAGTCAGGGGCCGAGCTATGCAGGTATCTAGGCAACAAGTGCAAAGGCTTTCGGTCAGGAGTGGTCAGGAAGGGGCCAGCTATCTGGAGAGGAGTTATAAGGGAGGACGTTATAAGAAGGTCAGAGGGCTAATGAAGCCAAGTAACGCAGGGCCTTGTAATTCATTGTACGGACTTCGGATTTTATTTTGAGCGAGATGGATAGGCTGTGGAGGGTTTTGAACAAAGAAGGGTTTTGATCTGACTTTGGTTTTAAAAGGAGTACTCCAGTTGCTGTAGACAATAGACTAAGGGCAAGGGTAGAAGCGGGGACACTGGATGGGATGTTATTACAATTGTGCAGGTAACAGATGACAGTGGTTAGATTGTGTGGTGACAGGAAATGTAACTGTTTTCATGTGGCTCAGCACACAAGAGGTAGATTTGTCTTTAATTGTATATATTTGTAATTCCAGCGGGATCCAGTACCACCTAATTGTCTATCCCAGAATAGATGTTGTTATTGAATTTGCCAAAGCCTCTTTCAATGGAAAATACAGGCTAATTAGACTAGGATTTATTATCTGGTTTATTTTCATATCTCAAAATCTAGATATTGTCATGTTATTATTACTAGTCAAGAGTCCTGGCTATAAATTAGGATGACTTCATGAGGCAGTGCTTTCTTTAATATTGAAGAGTGGAGGGAACTCTATTTAGAGCCGAGTTATGTAGAACACAACTCTTTCAGCCATGGCTTGATTTTCAATCCTCGGTCTCAACATCATAGGATGGCTTTGTTGCAATAAGGAATGAACACAATTAAACGTAACTCGATGCCTAACAATGCAAGGCAACAACTGTATATAGACAAAGCGAAGCTCACAGTGGATTCTCAGTTAATTGTTGTGAATGACAACTGAGCGAGGAATTTTAGCATTTAAAAATTAACACGTTCAAGTCCTGAAGATACCATAGTAAATTAAAGGACTATGAGTCCCCTCCAAATCAATATACTTTTCTAATTCGCTGCCAGGGAATGGCTTAGGTGCAGAGTGAGTGAAACTTATTGTTTCATCTCTGAATTCCATTTCTCTGCCATTTTTGAAGTTCACTTCAACACAAAGCTTGGATTTTTTTTTTTTTTTTTTTTTTTTTTTTGCTTTTCCACATTCCTGAAACTCAGTTACTAGTTGATCTTGGGATGGTAGCTTCTTTTAAATAAAACAAAAAAGGGGCTATCTTATCAACAATTTAGTGCCAGAGAGACAATAGTGTTTGATGACTATAAGCAAAGAATTGGGTAGATTGTTTTATTACATTACTTGGGATTGGTTACTTGGTTATTATTTTTCTTTTTATGAAAGGCGTTGAGGAACCACAATGATATCATCACCTCATACCCATTAGGATGGTCACTATCCAAAAAACAATAAATGCTGCTCCAAGAAACTTTTCACTTGACCTCCTACACAAAGGACAGAAGTTGGAATGTCTGATTAAACTGACAATCGTTTATTTCTAATTATCAAAAGAAACACAGTAAATAACAAGTGTTAGCAAGGATGTAGAGAAATTAGAATCCTTGTGCACTGTTGACGAGAATGTAAAATGGTGCAGCTGCTATGGAAAACAATATGGAGGTTCCTCAAAAATTTAAAAATAAGATCCATGTGATCCAGCAATCCTATCAGTGGTTATATGCCCCAAAGAATTGAAAACAGAATCTCAAAGAGATATTTCCACATCCATGTTCATTGCAGCATTATTCACAATAGCCAAGCAGTGGCCAAGTGGTAGAAGCAACGAAAATGTCCATCGACACTGAATAGATAAAAAAAATGTAATACATAAATACAATGGGATATTATTCAGCCTTAAAAATGAAGGAAATCCTGTCCAATGCTACGACATGTATGATCCTGGAGGATATTATACTAAGTGGAAGAAGTCAAACACAAAAAGACAAATAAAGCATGATTCCACTGATATGAAGGAATTGAGAATAGTCACAGAGACAGAAAGTAGAACGGTGGTTACCAGTGGTTGGGGGAAGGGGGAAAAGACAATTGTTGTTCAGTGGATGGAGAGTTTCAGTTTTGCAATACGAGATAGTTCTAGATATCCAGTGCACAACAACATGCATATAGTTACCAGTAATGTACTGTGCACTTAAAAGTGGTGGAGATAGTAAAGAAAAAAGACAAATGTTATTGAAAACGTCTTATAGCTTTGATTGAAAATAATTCTGTCTGGGTTTAGGCAAATGTGTTTTAAGGAAATGAGATGCAGACTGTTGTCTATTAGATTTACATGTTTCATAGCTTTTGTAAAACATAAATGTATTTCTCACACAGGCTTCTCTGCTCCCTTGTTACCACCTGAGTGGTTTGGGTCTGGGGAGGAATACAATCCTTGAAATTGAATAAAATTATATAAATGATTTTTTCAAAGGCAATGAGGAGTGATTGCTGATCTATAGAAATTAAGAATTTCTAGACAGTTAATCTCTAGCTCTCTCTGATTAAATGAATCTATTTTTGTACTTCTGATCTTTGCATGAAATAAAAAACCCTGAAGTTACAGTGACTCAGAAATAACCTTAGTGAAGCGTTCAGTCAATGACCTAGTGGGTTGCAGGCTGTCAATAGACATAATGGAGTATAAAGACCTCTTGACAACAGCGGTGCTTGTGCTGGGGGCCCACCCCTACAGAACACATGCTACCTGTGCAGGGGAGCCCCTTCCTGTAACTCCATGTGGGCACCAGAACGTGATGAGCAAAGCTGAGGCTCTAGTGAGACGTCATACCTTTCCCCAATGGTCATGAATTTACGTAAGTCGGAGAGAATTGTACACATGCAATTGTTGATGAACAGCAGACTTTCCAGCCAAGGCTATTATTGGCCCTTAGTTATCCTAAACTCAGGTTTCTGATTTGACCTCACTTGAAAATAGACTGGGTTACTCAGATGCTCAGAAAGAGTCACCATTTATTGTTATGCAATTTGTGAATTAGTTTTTACCTCTATCAGGGCATGAGCCTTTAGGTTAGTCTTGGGCAATCTTTGACCTTGGGCCACATGCTGCCTGTCTTACCCTCGCCATAGGGCCCATGATCTAATTTCAGAGAAAAAGACTGGAAAGCTGCCTCCATCTTGCTTCTTCTTAAATAGACCCAGATAACAACATTGTAATGGCTAAAAGAAGGATTATTTTTCTCATTGGTACTCTAGTTTTTAATATAGCAGATAATCTAAATTGTAATACTACACATTTTCCATAGCTGAAGTACAATTATTTTTATTGAGAATGAAAAAATATTGTAAACATTTTTCATTGCTTTCCCTGAATTTTTTTCTTTTCCTTTTTTTTCCTTTTTTCTTCTTTCCTTCCTCTTTCTTTCTTTTCTCTCGCTCTCTCTTTCTCTTTCTTTCTGTCTTCCCCCTTCTCTTTAGATATCAACTGAGACAGCTTGGAATAGAAGTCTGGAGTTTGAATTCTAGAATCCAACAATCCCAACTGGGCTGTCACTAGCTGTGGAATTCAAATCCCCTCAATGCATCTATTTCTCCTCTTACAGAATAAAGGTGGTGATTGTATCCCCCTTTTGTGCATGGCCTATATAGAAAGCACTTGATAAATGTAAGCTACTATGTATTACTAATATTTGGGGGCCATATAGTATAAGCAACATCAAGAACAATTATTTGGAGTAAGAAAAAAAGGGACAAGTTTGTAAGAACAACCAATAAACTAGATGATGGCGAAACTGTTGAGACAGATCTTGAAACTTTGTAAACTAGGTACACAGGAAAAAAACAGTGAGAAGTAGGAAAAATATATAATTTTAGTGAATGAGACAAGAATAAGACTGTTGCATTAAATGAAGAAAAATTAGTTCAGGCCATCAGCCACAACAAGGGAATTTTCTTGACCAGGAGCAACATTTATATTGGTAAGACTGTTTGAGGAGATGACATTTCTTTGAAGTATGTCAGAGACCAGAAAATTTTTGAGCTTAAAGCTCACCTGGTTCAATTCAATCACGTCACAGGTGAAGAGACTGGGGTTCCGAGAGAGTAAGCCTCTTGCCTGAGGTTACACATCTCCTGATGGAAGAGCTTGACCAGAACACGGGTCCCTGACTGGATCCCAGGGGGCCGTCACCCTGAAGCACACAGCTCTTGAAATGTAATCAGATCAAAAAGCCCAGTGAACTTTCATGCTGGAGTGAGAACAACTTTGCATTCACATCAGAAATCACTTTCACACCTGGAATTCAAAGCATCTAGAAACATAGATCATGAGCAGTGTTTTACAAATAGAAAAATAGGAACAAAGATTGGCTCTCAAAGACTGGCTTTGTTGCCCAGCTTCAGGCTCCATAAATACACCCCTCATGTCCAGGCACACTGGTATATTAACCTGCTGCAGGTACCTGGCCCTCATTCTGGGGTCCCTTCCAGTTCGCTGTATATTCCACACTTCTGGGCTCCTTCATCATTGTCCCCTCCCTACCAAACACAAGATGCCCAACGGGGGAGTATTTTTTGTTGTTGTTGCTCCTAGCCAGATCCCCAACTTCTTGAACAGTGTTTGGCATATATTCTATGAGCAGTGAATTTTTCTTGAATGAATGAACAAAATTTGATACTCTGGGTTTCTCTCTCTAGCCTTCTGGAGATGCATTTTGGGCCGTGTGTCTAGACTCTGATTTTGAGACTTCTATTATATGTTGGCCAGTGCCATGCTCTGCAACCTGGGGGTGCAGGAGCCTGCCCTTGGACTACCCCCTGGATGCCAGGACACAACCTTCGGAGCACATTCCTTTCTCTACCCAAGCCTGACCAGAAAGAAGAGTACACCCTAGAAGACTGAACATTTGTATTTCAGTGGTGTAAAAGATAATCATCAAAACCCTGAACTCTGTTGATGCTTCACTAGTGAAGTCAGTGAAGTTGACTTTCTGAGAGAAGGAATAAAATCAAACACCCACATAGATAAACACAGTGAATCCAAACCGGGCCCCTCACCAGTGGGCTCATCCAAACACCATTATCAAGGCTCACTCACCCTTCAGACTGGGTGGTTGAGGTTTCCTGTAGCCTGAAGTTTGCCCTTGATGTTCATTCAAAGCTTACTTCATCGGCATGTACAGACTGCGTAATCACTGCTATCCCTGAGTTGGACAGCAAAACAGCTTTAGGCTTTTGCTTTGTTTCGTCAGTCTCTCTGGTGAGAAGCAGTCCTCCAGTCACCAACCTACACATGTGAACAGAAAACCCTCCACAAAGACTGCCTTATGCAGAACTGCTGCATCTCCTGACTCCCAGATGTTGTCACAAGTTTAGATTATTCTACTGGTCATCGGGTTGTTGACTTAAGACGGGAAGTCTCAAGAAATGTTTTGCAAATAGCTTATTATCAGAGGAAATGTCAGCTGAGTCAGGAGCATTGTTCCTCAAATGGACCTGGGTGTTGAAGGATTTAATTAGGGTGCATAGTTGAAGCAGGACAAAGATGGTTTTTCCTTGGGGACCCATGTACTCTGTGAAAAGGCCAAAATAGAAATGCTTACGCAATGACTTTCTTCCTAAAAATTTGGAGCACTTCAAAAATTCCCATTGATTGTATTCTCACCATAACTCTGGAGGTTAGTAAAATTATGATGCAAATATGTTTCTAGGGTAGTTCCATGTATGTCCATAACTCCTTTTATAGCAACGCATAGTCATTAGAAAAACAAAATTTGTTGAATACCATCACCAAGTATTTTCAAGGGCTGTAAATGCAAACCATGTGTATTTGCTGGGAGAAGGAAGTATTTAGAGATATTGTGAGGATTTAAAGAATGATCAGCACACTAGGTCTTCCTACAGCTTCTATTTTTCAATTTCAACATGTAAGCCCTGAATATTTCCACTTGTCTTGTCCTGAATGGAGAAATTTTAAAGTCTTTTATTATAGTGGATTTTGCATGTTCCCATCATTTCTTCTTTATGAAAGTAGATGCTATGTAATTTGGTACATAGATACTTATAACTGTCACATACTTGTTGTGATTTGGAGATTCTATCCAATGGAACTTTCTGTGATGACGGAAATGGTTTCTGTGCTATTTAAATTAATTAAATAAAATTAACGATTCAGTTCCTCAGTCACATTACCCCACATTTTAAATGCTCGATACCTATAAGTTGCTAGTGGCTACTTGAATTGGGCAGCATAATTATACAGCATTTTCCTTGTCATGCTTAATACTTTTTGGCTTGAATTCTACCTGATAACAAACCCTTGACCCCTGCTATCTTTTTGTTAGCTTTTGATTGGCACAACCTTGCCTAAGCTTTTATTTTTCACCTTTCTGCATCACTTTTGTAAGGCAAATCTCTTGTATAGAGCATAGAGTTGAACTCTGCTTGTATCTTAGGTTAATTAAAGCCAGTTACATTTATTGACATAGCCCTTTTGTTTGATTTCACTTCTTTCATTTTTGAATACATATTATAGATACTAGTAATCCCCTCTCTCCTTAGTTAGTGCGTATTGGTTTCATGCTCTGAACAAAGTCAAATTAACTTGCATCCTCTTTCTTTACTCAACTCTCGTCTGCTTTCCAATTTTAGCCAATAATATTATCTTTTGCAGTGTTTATCTTTGTTTTTTAGGCATCCACAATTCCATCTGGCAACATTAAATGGTAGCCTGTGAGTCCCTCCAACTACTCATGATGCAATAAATGTTATTCTACTTACCCCATTTTTTCTCCCCTTTTTTAAAATTTCCAAACCTACAGCAAAGTTGAAAGAATTTTTACGGTGAACATCCATATACCATCACCTAGATGCTATCATTAACAGATTATTATACCATATTTGTTTTATGTGTCCATCCTCCTATCCATCTGTCAATTCATCTCATTTTTTGATATACTTCAAAGCAAATTGCAGACATTAGTACATTTCCCCTAAATACCTCAGCATACATATCACTAACTAGAGTTTCATATTTATTCAAAGTATTTTTCTTTTGGTGTAAAATTTACATGCTGTAGCATACCTAAATCTTGAACATATCTTTGCTAGCTTTGAAAATGGCATACACCCATGTAATGCAAACCCCTAACAAGGCATAGCATATTACCATTACCCCAAGAATGTTCCATCATGCTCCTTCCGAGTCAATCCTCACTCATCTCCCAGAGGCAAACTTCTGATTTTTTTCCTGCCATAAATTAGTTTTACATATTTTAGAACTTCACAGAAATAAAATCATGCAGTATCGGCTCTTTTAGGTGAGGTTTCTTTCACTTAGCATAATGTCTTTGAGATTCGTCTGTATGGTTGCTTGTGTCAGCGATTTAATCCTAATTGTTGCTCAGTATTTCATTGTAAGAACATAGGGCAGTTTGTTGTATATTCTCTTCTTAATATATACTTTGTTCCAATTTGGGGGTATTATGAGTAAAGCTTCTGTGAAGATTTTTGTACAAGTGTTTTGTACAAGTGCTTTTAAATTTTCTCTTTGGTCAATACCTAGAAGTAAAAATTACTTGGTCATAGGGTATGACAGAGGGAGGCGTATGTTTATACATAGGTATGTGTTTAGTTTATAAGAAACTTTGAAACCATTTCCCTACTGGTTATACCATTTTATATCCATACCAACAATGTATAAGAGTGTGGGTTCTCCACATTCTCACCAACATTTGGTGTTGTCAATCTTTTTAAATTTTAGCCATGATAGTACATGTGTATGTGGTGTCTTACTGTGGTTTCAATTTTCATTTCCCTGATGACTAATGATCTTGAACACTTTTCATTTGCTTACTGGTCATTTGTATATTTTATTTTATGAAGTGTGTGTTAAAATTTTTTCTTTATTTTAAAATTAATTTGTTTGTCTTTTTACTACTGAGAGGTATGTTTGGTTATTTGATCTAATATACTGGATACCAGCTATTTGCCTGATATGTATTTTGGGAATATTTTCTTCCAGTCTGTGGCTTACTTATTTATTTTCATAATGATATTATCTTTTGAAAAGGAGACATTTCTAGTTTATTGACACTTACCCGATTATTAAAAAAAAGTATATAGTTATTGCTCTCAGTGATATGTCTATGAAGCTTTTGCCTACCCCTAAGTTACTAAAACGTTTTCTTATGCTATCTTCTAAATGCTTTATTGTTTTAGCTTTTACATTTTGGTCTACGATCCCATTTTCTCTCCCCTTTTTTGCCCATATTTTGTTAGATGTGTTAGTTCTACAATATCAGAACATATAACATTTGCTTATTATATTTCCATATTATGTTTCCTTATTTCTGAATTTATTTTAGTCCTATTTCTAAATATGTTTATGTTCACCAGCAGTTCCTTGGCCAATAGTTCCCCAGTCATCTCATGGTTGGTGAAGCTTGTCTTCTAATAGGTTCTAGAGAAGGGTGCATGGGTATAATATTCTCTGATTCTTAGCCTCAACACTTGAGGGACAGATGGGATTACCGCATTTCCCCGAAAATAAGACCTAGCCAGACAATCAGCTGTAATGCGTCTTTTGGAGCAAAAATTAATATAAGACCCGGTCTTATTTCACTAAAACATAAGACCGGGTCTTATATAATATAATATAATATAATATAATATAATATAATATAATATAATATAATATAATATAATATAATATAATACCAGGTCTTATATTAATTTTTACTCCAAAAGACGCATTAGAGCGGATGGTCTGGCTAGGTCTTATTTTCAGAGAAACATGGTAATAAACCATGTTTGGTTCATACTTTCTTCCTTTGAGTGATGTTTTAAATATTAGTTATGTTTCATTGTTTATTTTCCAAAGGCATTACAATTATATAGTCACTGGCAGGGAAATCCATGTATTTTAGGCTATTTTCTAAAGATATACACACAACAATTTCACCTTAACGTTATCTTTAGGTCCATGCAAAGGACCGCCTTGTGGATTTCTTCAGTATTGAGGGTCAGTACAGACCACTCATTTATATAATTGGATTTCTGTGAGTTTTGAATTTGTGTATACCTGTGAAAGCAATAATAAATTTAAGGTACTATACAAATATATGCCATAATAATAGTAACACTATTCACTATTTTTATAGTGAGAGGATTCTATCTAAGAAGGGACGGGGCACGGTTTCCCTACATAAAAGCTAGAATTTGAAGGCTAGAAATACTATGAATAATTATTAAGTTGATAACCCGAAGTTTAGCTAATTTTGTTTCATATATAAACTTGGGACCTAGAGGCAAATGAAACCTCAGTTACTGATTCTTAGGAAATCTTTGAGTAATTATAAGTTGGGTAACAAAGCTGAATTCATGGGATATGCATTTTTTTCCCCCATTAAATCTTTCCGTATTTGGTCCTTCCTTATTTAGCAAGTCCATATAGATGTATATGAGGAATGAGGAATCTATGATCTGAAAATGCGTTGAAGATTTAAAAACGTCTCTCGAGAAGAGTCACGCATAGAGACTAGCATCTGATCTAACTGGGTTAATGTGAGCTAATGCATGGAATTTAAATTGCTTCTTTATGTATGTAATGTGAACATCACAATATGCTTTCCAAACGCACTCCACCTGATACAAAAATCAAATTCTGCAATAACATAGAGGGAATTTAAAAAATTATGTAATTTAAAATATGCTGGAATTCTGACATATTTACTTGTGTATAAAAGATTGAATTCATATAACACCATGTTGGCAGCTGATGAGCAAAGAGTAAGAACAGGGGAGTTTTGACCCTTTCACATGAGGAAAAGGCCTAAGGTTTTCCTGAAGACAGTCAATCTCTGTTGACTCTGGTAAAAACCTAATTAAATGGAATCTTTGTGCTCAATGGAAATTTTAATTTAAAAATGGAAATCGATATGTTTAATGTTCCTTCTTATCAAAGTTATACATGCTTCTAAAATATAAAAAATACAATTGTGCGGAATAGAAAGCGAAAGCACTCTACCATCCCCACTGCTGCCCCCATAACTGATTTCACGCCACAGACAAATCACTAATATTAATAACTTAGTGTTTCAGACCTTATATCAATAAGTTATCTTATACATTTAAAAATTATGTAATTTGTAAATATACTCTTTTTTGCAGGAATAAAATCTGCAATCTTATTTTTTTCATTCAACATCACATCTTGGGCGTGTCTCCACGTTAGTTCATATAGACCTACCTTCTCCTTTTAAATGGTATTTATACTATTTATCATGTCATTGTATGAATGTGCCTTGATTGAGTTAATTAGTCTCCTGCTGATGGATAGTCATGTTGTTCCCAGTGTTTTCATATTATAAATCACACCGTGATAAACATTCTTGTACATCTATTTATCTACTAGGAGAATTTATTGTATATTTTTAGAAGTGAAATTTTGAGTTGGAAAGGAATGGCCATTTTCAATTTTGATGTGTGATGCTAAATTGTACTCTTGGGCTGTTATAGGCCTCTTCCAAGCCAAGATGGAAGATGACTAATTGGGTTGGCTTGGAAGATGACTAATAATAGAAAATTAAAAATGTAAGATATTGAGGCCACATTCAAATTAAAATGTATCATTAAATCCTTATTTTTGTTATGAAAGAGATAATAGTCCTTTTGAGAGAATTCAAGGTATTGATCAACTATCGTACAACATGCAGAGGTAATGAAATGGAAGAGATACTCCTCCCCTTTTTATAAAATAGGGATAAAAGTACTTAGCTCAGAGGGCTGTCGTGATGATTTGACAAGACAACAGTTAAAACTCCTAGACTAGAACCTGGCACATAGTAGGTACTCAGTAAACTATTACTGCTATTTCTCTAAAGAGAATTTGTTCTCATAGGAGAGCCCTCTTTTAGCTTTCACAGTCACGTTTTAAATAACTCCTTTTGGCTTCTGCTTTCATCAAGCACTTAGTGCTATTTAGCGTGAACAAGAAAATGTTGCGAAGTCTTTAAAATTGAGGAATCAAATTTTATGCTACAAAATATGAGAAGCTAGAGGTTACTATTCAAGGTAAATGTTGGGGTCAGGAGCATCTGCCATATACCAAAGTTCAGAGCTTGCAGAGTGAGAAGTGCCAGCACATGCTCCAATGTCAGGAAGTGAAAGCAGGCCAGAGTCAACAAGCAAGATGATTCACAGGTAACAGGACACCCAAATTTCAGGAGTCATAAGAAGCCAGAGCCCTGGCTCCACAACCATGGAAAGACTCAAGCCCATAGCCAGCTCAGACCAGGGCACAAATCTGAAGTTCTGAAGTTCAAAGTAGCCAGCCAGGAGCCCAGGGGGACCGAAGAACATCTCCATGCCAAGGAGACTTGGCTGATAGCTATTTCTGAGTTCTTTCGGGCTTGTATGGGTCAGAGGATCAGAAGCCAATCACAGAAGAGCTTCTCTAGGTCCTCCAGATGCAAGTAGGTGTGGGGCATCAGAAAGTTAGATCAGATAAAGGAAGAAGAAAGAATCTTTAGGTGATATTGTAGCACACTGTGACGAAACCCTCCTATAGCAAGGCATTAAAAAAGCTACCCTGCTTGTATTAGCAAGCCTTGCATCTGCTGTCATCTTTTGGGAAATGGAATGTTGCTGTATTCTTTCCTTTGCATTTCTAAAATAATTAAGTATCTAAAATTCATACAGCTTTGCTAAGATTTAAGCAATGATGGCACTAAAACCTCCATTGTATGTTCTGATTGTGTCTCATCCTTACCTGTGTTTCTTCTTGGAAGAGATTGATGGCGGGGGTGGGGGTGGGGTTGGTGATGTTGGAGGGAGACATTGCTGTGTGCTGCTGTGAAGTAGATGGGGACAGAACATGTGAGCTATTTTTGAAGCATCTCTCTTGGTATAAGCTATCTATGAAAATGTAAATAACTATCTTAGGCACATTCTCTAGAAAGCAGTGCCTGAGGCTAAACCTTAAAACATTTTATTGGGTAGTGTAATCCCATGAAGCAGGAAGAGGCAAAGGAGGAAAGAGAGTGGGTTATGAAGCTGGCCACAGCTTGATGACAAACACCGTTGATTGCTCGTTCTTGCAGGATGTCTTTAGAGAGGTGGTACGAAGCTATTATATCACCATTCCAGGGATGTAATGGATGAGAACTTTCCTCCAACTTCTGTTTCCAATTGATCAAAGTGTGCTCCACAGAATGTTATTCTCCCACACCTCCAGGTGGCACCACCTGGTCCCTCCATCAGCTGTTGGGGAGGCTACATCCAAGACAGCAACCATGGCATCTACAGCATAAGCCACAACTGCAGGGCAAGCCAGAGTGTAGGTTTGAGTCAGTGGCACTTCCCACATCCCTGCCTGCAACATGCAGCCTCACAGGCGCCACTTGGGTGGGTGCCCAGTGGGTTCCACAGTATCACTTAGCTCAAAGCCCCCAGCATCTCAAGCCCCCGTAGCAAGAGGGAAATCCAAGTGAGACATTGGTTGATCATGTCCACAAGTGTCATGAGGGATTGCAGCATTGGTTGATGTCCCAACCACAGGAACAACGTGAGCCACTGCTTAAGGTCACCTCAGCCAGAATGTAAAGCATGTGTCCAAATCTGGAGTGGCTCAAATTGAGTCCAGTACTAAGATATTTACGTTTCTCATTACACAAAATAACGAACAACGCTGAACACTTACTACACAAAGTATTTTATATATAATTTCATGTATGTGATATATATTGTTTCATATTCTATTTTTTCCCCCACTTAATTTTCTATGGTGAAGATTTCTCCATCTCATTCAATATTATTCAAAAGTTCTTTTCACTGGCAACAATACATTCCGTAATATAGATGTATAGTAATTTATTTCACTTGCGCACGTAATTGAACACATTCGTTGTGTGTAACTCTCTGCTCTCGTAAGTCATTCAGTGTGTGCAAGTCAGAGTTGTCTAGTCTGTGTTATTATGACAAACAACCCTTAAATCTCGGTGGCTTAAAATAACAGATTTATTTTTCACTCACGTAAGGGATTAGTGAGGGACCTCTGTACATCATAGTCACGTAGGGACCAAACCTAACAGAGCAGCAGTATCTCAAATGTCATTGGTCACTGTGACAGAGGGAAAAGATAATTCTGGAGAGATTCATGTTGGCAATTAAATGCATGGTGGAAGTGACACATGCCACCTCTGAACTCATTGGTCAAATCTAGTTGCAAGGTCTCACTCAACCACAAAGGAGCCAGGAAGGAAAAAGAACCAGACATAGCAAACATTACTCCGTACAACATGATTACAAACATCCTGTACATAAATCTTTTTTGTATTTTGCTACTATTTCCTTAAACTTTTATAGGAAAATTGTTATAATAGACAGTGTGAATATTTTTATATTATTGATACATGCACTGGAGTTTTATATTTTGGCTCTTAAACCCATACTTGCCCGTTTATACTCTCCTCTGTACAGGGGGCTAGGAACTGCAAACTGCATTTCCCCGACTCCTTTACCGGCTGGGTAAAGAAGCCATTTCTTCCCCTTTTCTGGCTTCATCAGCAAATATGGGAGCCAACTGTAGGTGATTACAGGCTCTAGTAGCAGCCAAGCCCAGAAACGTCAACAGGAGCATGGCCTCCTGGCTTTCTGCTCAGAGCGTGTGGTGGTGCTTGTGAACGTCTGGTAATACTACCTTCTTCCTTTTGCTTCTCCAGCCCAAGGGGCACAGTTAGCTTCCTGCAGTTAATGACCTTTAGGTAGCATCATCTTCCCCATTGGCTCCACCAGCCCTCCTACCAATTTCCTAATTAATCCCTCTACTATTAAATTTCCTCTGTCTAAAATGCTTGACTGGACATTTACTGATACAGCATACATCACCGGTTACCCTCTAGAAAGTTTGTACCAAATTACCGTTAGTCCCAAAGTATTCCCTTTAACCTTCACCATAAAAAGTATGTTTAATATTATAATTTGAAAATTATCTTCCAGTTTTATAAACACTGAATATCTCATTTTAATTTGTATTTACTTTTTTATTATTGAGACTGAACTTTTGTTTACCAGCCATTTGTTCTTTCACAAATTGATCATGAGCTTCACTGATTTTAGGGCTATCTATTTTTCACTGATTTATAAAAACAAAAATCTTTATATGTTAAGGACTTTCATCTTTTGTCTCTTATTTATGTTTCAAATATAATCCCAACTTGTAATTTGTGTCTTAATTCTGTATATGGTATTTTATAACATAAAGAAATTAATTTAAAAAATTAAATTAGTTCTACTACTTACTTCCAATATGATTACTACCTTGGGATTGGATTTTAAAGACCTAATGAAGGTTCACATATTTCCTTTGTAAAATATTGTTCTAACTTATTTTCTGTTAGGGAAAAATTAGAGATTCATGGCTTCTTAAATGGTTTCTTCTTTTTTTCTTTTTTTATATCTCTTCTTATCTGGATAACAAAGGGCAAAGAGGATGGTACAGAGCCACTTCACAGTGAGGTGAGATGCTTCCCACAGAATCACAGCAGCCCAACTCTTACTGGCCAGTGGGCCCCACCCATGATTCCAAATCTGATCTTTCTCCTTTGTTAGTGCAGCCCCTTCCCTCATCTCTATATTATGGGTCTCCTATCTTGAAAAGTGGTTTTTAGTTAGTATATGGAGACCTCTTTTCTGGGGCTAAATCATGCTCAACAGTTTTAGCTAATACCCTTCTCTGCTGTTTATTCCCATGGTTTAAGGAGATAAAATTGTATGTTGAATGGATATGTATCTATAATTTATAAATATACATAGACATATAAAATATATATGTATATATGTTATATATATATTATATATATGTTATATATATGTGTATATATATATAACATATATATATATATTCTACTCAATATTTCACTGGAGGATGAGTAATTTTTTCTACTCTATCGGGTTCTTTTTTTGCTTTCATGCTAGAAATTACTTTTCCATCCCAAGATCAGACAGCCATTGAGCTATCTTTTGTTAGTTTGGAGTTAGTAGCTTTTTCTCTGAGTGAATAGTGGTTGGGCCCTAGAAAAATTTTGTAGTAAACAGCAGTAGCTGGTATGCAAAAAAATAACCTCGTATTCTTTTCCTGAAGTCTTTTTTTATTAGGAAAAGCATATTTTCCAATAATCTGTTTCACTTAATTTTTCCCCTAGAGACTGTTCTATGGGTCAAGAAACAAAGGGGCTGCTGGAGAGGGTGTCCGTGCTGCTACATTTCTCAGTATCACACACAGTCACTTCCTCAGTACAATAAGAGCCTCACAGCTCTATCCCTTTAATCCAGGGGTTGGCAAACTTCTTCTGGAAAAGGCCAGATAGTAAATCTTTAGACTTTGTGAGCCATACAGTCTCTGTTGAAACTATCCAGTTCTGCAGTTGTAGTGTGAAGCGGCCAAGGCAATGTGTAACTAATGAGTGTGTCCCAATAAAAAACTGCAAACGCTGTTGACTCTTGTTCTAGTCTCAGCACCGCAGAAGGAGGCAACCTGGGGAATGTGATTAATGAACACTTTAATTCTGTGTACTCACTTTTGTGTAAGTTAGGGATGCCGACCACCTTGAATCTCACACGTTTGTTCAGTTTTGATGTCAGTTATTGCTGTTATGTGAGGCGGCTATGACCGGTGTCATTCATGCCTCCTCCCTCTTCCTTACCGGCAGTCAATTTCACTGTCTTTCAGTCTGCGTGTTTCTGTGGCGGTGCGTTCTCTGTGGTACCATTTTGTCTTCGAGGTAAAGTGAAGAGTGATCATGAGGCAGGTCAAAGGCCTTGCCTAAGAAGTCGCTGATTACTTCAGACCACGACAATCTGTTTATTATCACAGGTGGAAGCTGTCAGACTTCCATTAGTCATAGATGTCTCCTCTCCCTGATGTCCCTGTACATTGGGAAAGCGCCAGCTATTTTCTGACAAGCCACAGTAGCCAGCTCCCTGCCATCTTTGAAGTACTGTGCCTCAATAGTGTACACCTATCATTTCATTTTTCACAAAAGAGATAAACTGCTCAATATTGCCTTTGTTTATATTGTTCAAAGCACATTATAGGAGTCTGCATTCTTCCATAGTTTAGATTACCTTCATTGTTAACACTTTTAATACACATATACTTGGGAAGAGGAATACATATGATAGAAGAAATGTCAAGTTTAAAAACAATAATTTTCAAGTATCAGAATTGGACTCAGAATCTATATCAAATGAATTAAGCTAAAATCTTATCTCATAGTTATAAGTTATAATAGCTGCTTAATAATTTTTGAGGATGAGGATTGGGTCAAATTAGCGTGAGAAATGCTAGAAAAATAAAGAATCAAGAAAATCAACCCTCCCTTTTTTAAAGTATCTGATCTCTGATCTCTACAATCCTTTTAAAGAACTTCATCCCCCTAAGTGATTCAGAGAGTAAATCAGTGAACAGACTCTGTACGTCTATTGACACTTGCACTCTTCCTTCCTCCTTTCCTTCCTTTTTTTTTCTTTTCCAAAAACTCAATTTTAAGAAATGGCCCTCAGTTGTAATAGGGTAAAATAAATATTAGCTTTATTCTCATTTCTGAGATTATTTCACGCTTTTAAATCTTTCTTATGTCCACTGTGTTAGGGTCTTTCATTTGCTCGGATTTGTCATCAGGAAAATTCAGAAAATAAATAATACCGAAGAGTCTATCCTCTTGGAGAGTTAGGTGTATATAGAGTAATTTCATCAGCTGGACACCTGGTTTAACCTCACCATGCCTGAGCCTAAGCTGGGATTCCAGCAAGTCTGGTCAACGGGGTCCAACAGGAGACTTTCTGCAGGATGTTCTGAGGTGACTCTTTGAAGAGAATCCATCCTAAACACAGATGGAGCCAGGACAAATGTGCTGAAGTGATTTCACTTCCCCAGAGTGATAGGGAAGGCATGTTTCTGAGAGCCATGAAAGATCTACAATTCAAAAGCAGCTCAGAGATGCCACAGTGGCACTTGGTGGGCATGATGGGGCCCCAGGAGAAGCACATGTCAGGCCCAGAATCACGTGCAATATTCCACCCCTGTCCTGGTACTTAGCCATAGCTTGTGTCCTACAGATGTGGTACTGGTGCCAGCAGACACTAGAGGCCTCAGAAGGAACCTTGGTAGCCAGGAGAAGCAGAAACTAAAAGGATTTGATCCTAAGCACATATGAGGCATCACCTGGCTGAAGGTAAAGGCAGACATGGTGTAGGCTAAGACTTTCATGACCCAGTAATAGTAAGTGCAATGAAACATGGGTTATTATTATTAATTTATACTTAGAATGTGGAACCCAGAAAAAAACAGAGTTGAACGGAACATAGATGACCTCTAGTACAACCTGCATCCCAATGCAGGATTTCTTTCGCTAGCATCCTTGGGAGATCGTCTCAGCTTAAATATGCTAACAGAGGGAAATCACAATCTTTAAAGATCTATTACACTGAAGGATAGGTTTATGTTTTTAGAAATTTTGACATCTATAGAAATATCCAAATCTCAGAAATGCTAAGCATATGCTATAGCCTATGATTAATTGGTAATATAAAATGAGACACTTAAGAGAGAAATTATGACTGTAGACATATTTATATACATGATTATATGCATTAAAATGTATA
Source organism: Rhinolophus ferrumequinum (assembly GCF_004115265.2). NCBI lineage: Eukaryota > Metazoa > Chordata > Mammalia > Chiroptera > Rhinolophidae > Rhinolophus > Rhinolophus ferrumequinum. Next base: position 46,564,384 of record NC_046296.1, read on the forward strand.
TATTAATATACATATTTTGTATACAAACAAATAGGAGGATCTTATTAAACTTATGTATAACATAATTTTAAAAGTGTTATTCTTCCATTAATAAGACCAGTATTAATTAAGATATTACTAGCTATTGTAACAGATAAAACCCTGAATACCAGTGGCTACACAATAAAAAGTTTATTTCTCACTAACTTGAAGATCAAAATTGAGGTTAATTTTTTTTTTCAAATAAATGAATCAGAGACCCAGCTTCCTTCCATTTCATGGCTCTGTCATCTTAGACAGTGGTTTGAAAGGTCACTTTGCTTATATGCATTCAACCAGTGGAAAGGGAAGAAATGGAGGCTCATGTACAGGAAGTTTTCATGGGCTAAGTCTGGAAGGAGTGTGCATCTTTTTTATCTACACTTCACTGGCTAAAACTCATTCACATGACCATACCAAGCAAGGGAACCTGGGAAATGTAGTCCATATGTGTGCCCAAGAAGAAGAGGAATTAGGTAGGATGTAGGTGGCAGTGAATGCCACAGATACCCACCCCACCCCCATTTGACTTGAATAAAATCATCCCCCATGACACATGTTGTCCATACTGATGGATATTCCAGTCTTTCTCAATTTTAACTAAACCTTTAAAAATTGTATATTCGTGCATATTTAACTACTTGCAAATAATGGTAAATGTCAGGCCATACCTGTCTGATTCCACCTACCTTTTTAGTAGAGACCACTTGATTATGGGGCAGATCCAGACATTGTGAATCCTGAAGCTTGCATAATGTTGGGATCTGTTTAAAATAAAAATACAAAATTAGCTATCAAAGTAAATATTTAATTAGAGTGAGAAAAAAAATTATAACAAATATATTTTCTAAAAATGTGACAAATATCACAAACATTATAAAATCTAGAAAAACACACAATATTGTAAAATAGTTAACTTTCTAACATTTATTTAAAATACTTTTCCCTTACATTTGCGCTATTACTCTTAAATTACCTCTTCAACAGACTGCAATTTTGTAACATCGTTTTCTATAGACAATAGAAAGAAAATTTAACTTTTCCTCTAACATAGTTTATAGAAGTATTTTCCTTTATTATTGATAGTTTAGAAAAGTTTCAGGTTCATGACTTGTAAGTAATACTGTCAGGTAAAATCATCAAATTTGGAAAAATATCTCAAGTTTTTCACATGAGCTCTAAGATTTTAGAGCAACACAAATGTTTTGTGCAGTGACTATTGTTTACTATTCCATGAACTGACAGCACTCTTTGATTGCTTTGCTAGGGCCTTTCCCAGGATCTGGTAAGTGCCTGGTGCAAGTGATGGTCCCTGGAGCTTAAGCTTCCTTAGCTTCTTAGTTATTCCACCTCTGTACCAGATCCTACAGGCAGGCAGGCTGGCTCAGTATTTCCTCATTTTTGAAGACCAGTAGTAGCCTGGAGAGGTTGTCTACTTGCCAGAGATTACTCTAAACTTAACCCTTTTTCTGCCTGACTGATCAATACCACCTGATCGTGGATCCCTCCTCACCATGCTTTGCAAAACTGTGTGGATGGAGAGCCCAGTGAATCTGATGTAGGTCGATACAGAATCTATCACTGTTTTGTGAGTACTTTCTTCTGCTAATAACTTGGATGCAGCCTCAACATCTGCAGGCAGACATGTCCCCTAACCACCCCCCTCAGACTGATCCAATTCCAATAACAGTTCTAGTTGCTGGCCCTTCACTTTACCAGTGTGCCCATCCTATTAGAATTGGTTGGCTAGGCCCTGTTTAGCCTGCTTATTGCATATGACCGTAAGATGAAGGTGAGGGGATCAGAGGTGGCTTGTTCATCCTTTAGGACCTGGCTTGGGTTAGCCAGAAAAGACTACTTAGATAGGAGAGTTTCAAGAGTCTTTCTGAATGACAGTGAAAATATTGAATAATTGGGAAAAGGCTGTGCTAAACATAGGGATGGCTTGAGTCCAAGTCTCATGATTTTGTATAGTTGAGAAAGTCATAAGGAGCAAATGAGGGGAATGAAAGAATGCAGAAATAGATGAGAAAATAGAAAGAGGTTAAAATAGTTGTAGATAAGGAAGGAGACAAATAACAGAAAAAATTGAAGGAAAGGGGATAAAATAAAGTTTGTACGTAGGCTGTTTGGGAAAGGAATATTTGAATGTTGCAGCTGAGCTGAATGAGTGAGTGCATGGATTTAAATTGTACAACAGCATCTAGTGGTATGTCTTACCCATCATTTATCTTAAAACCAGGTATTTGCAAATTGTCAAAACAAGCAATATGATAATACAATTACCAATCATAAGAAAGAACTTGCTACGTACGATTCAAAGAACTTCAAAGCCTAATGAAAAATTCCAGGGGTATAAATGAAAATGTTACTATTCTATGAAACCAGTTACAAGTAAGTTTTACTTTTAAAAAATAATTTGATTCACGTTTAACCATCCTTATTTGCAAATAAAATAAATATGTCCAAGAAGTTAGTAATTTGGCAATCCTTCTTTACTCTTCTGTCATGTTTGGAAGAGGTACATGCCATATTTCCTTATAGTAGATCTTTAATTAAAGAATTTAACTTCAAAAAACTAAATATTATTTATTTTATGTAGATACTGGAAATGAGTCTCTGCTTCCAGGGTCATTTAACATTTATTATTAAACATGGAAAATCGATACCTGCTTCAGGGAGTATTAAAAGCAATGTCTTCACCTTCACCTGAACTGCACTTTCTCTCAAACGTCCTTTATCCCGCAGGGCTGGTGTCTTTGGTCTCCTGTGATTTCCATGGTTAATACCCTCCACCCATCACTCTTCTATGATGAAACCAGAGATTTGGTGGGTTTTCTCCTTGATCTGTGACCTATTTGACGACTGCATTGCATCCTGATTGCAGCCTGGAATTTTGGAGGACTTTTCATTTAGATGGTCTTCATCTGTACTTCCACTCTCTAACACTTATTTCTACTTGGTATTGTCTGGATTTGAAATAGTGGTTTAAATGTAGACTAATCACCACTATGGTGGTACCAACTGAACTCAGTCGAGATGAATTTGATTGTATTGGAATAGCAAAGTCCTTAAGCACTTATACTTGCATGAGTTGACATTTATCAGGACATTGTTTGCTGCTGTTGAAAGACAATGGAAGAGCATTGTGACTGGGCAGAAGGGAGGAGGAACCAGCTAGGAGAGATGAGAACAGAAGGGCTGGCACGGGGTCTGTCCAAGGTGGTTAGAGCTGCAGTTGTTGAGTACCGTGGAGCTGAAATACGGACGGAGTTGAATTTGGTAGAGTACAAGAAGGAACAGGCTTCCTTTTCCCTCCCATCTTAACTTTTAAACATGCTCCATCCACTTTCTCATCCCCACCTCTGGCTGGCATCTTGGTCAGATTCCATGGCTTTTCAGCCACTTTGAGAAATCAGAACAGTTTATTTTCAGGTAAAGAAGTCTGACTCAATGTAAATAAGTTCCATTTTTTAATCATGTCAAAATGTGTCTCCTCCCCTGCTCAGGGCTGACCTGAGAACCAGCAGGGGGAAGGGGTGTGGCACTGTTTTTTTTACTCTGTCTCCATCACATCCCCTCTCGCTCTGCATCCTCCCCTCCTTCTAGGTGGAGGTCTCCTTGTCAATCCTGCTAACATTTTTTGTGAGACCCTTTCAAGATAACTTGAGTCATGGTGACCTTCTATGGTCACCTTGGTCCCCATTTGGTACCCAGGAAAAGAAATCATAACGCTTGCCCACCCAACAGTGTAAGTGTGGGCTACTCCCTCTTTTGCAACTCTCTCTTGGTCCTGTCATCATGGGCAGCTCCTTCAGCCTCCTGCCTTCAGAATTCTCTAGGCAAGAGGAATCACTAGTTTGTAAGTTCATACATGCCCCCCAAACGCCAGTGGATGTACATCAGGCTCTCCCAAGAATTCTCTCCCAGTGTCACACTCTGGGCCCATGGGGGCACTTGGGTCTGGGTCCCGCATCTCAGTAACCATCCTGCTAGAGGGAAAGACAATGTTTTCCTTCACACAAACTCTACCTGTTCTTTGATTCTTGAGAAGCCCTCTCACTTGGCATGAGTTCAGTGCACCCTGACCCCTCTCAATATGGCTGGCAGCTCTGCAGCTCAATAACTCTAATCCTTCTTTATAATTTCTAGTTTTCTTTCCTATAGATGAGTCGTGGGGTACAGGGAAAAGTCTGGTTCTGCTCTTCATTAGTAAGGCACCCATTTAACATCCTGTTACCATTGTTTCTAGGAGAGACCAATACGACAAGGAAACCAGAAGAAGGAACAGAATCATAGTTGTCCTGAGCTCAAGTGGGATACCCAATGGAGACTCCCAGAAACCATTAGTATGACTTTGGGGGCATATTAGTTTGCCAGGGCCACCACAACAACAGACATTTACATCCTCACAGCTGTGGAGGCTGTCAGCAGGGTCGGTTTCTTCTGAGGCCTTTCTCCATGGTTTGCAGGTGGCTGCCATCTCTGTATCCTCACAAAGTCTTTTCTCTATGTGGGCGTGCCCCTGGTGTCTCTTCATCTTCGTATTAGGACACCAGTCAGATTGGATTAGGGACCTACCTCCAACTGCTCCGGTTTAATTTAATTATATCTTTAAAGACCTCCTCTCTAAATATAGTCATATTCAGAGGTTCTAGGGGTTGGGACTTCAACATATGAATTTTGAGGGAAACAATTCAGTTCATGACAGGAAGGAAAGGCTGAGGCTGGGATTAGCTGGCGCCTCTGGGTAGATACAGCACGCCTGCCCTCTCCAGTACCACTCACTTCCTCAGTTTAGGCAGCAGCAATGCCTGGAGTCCTAAGTCACAGGGGATGGGAATGACCGAACTAGTCCATTGGAACTCTCAGTCTGGTGACACTCAGGGACATTCAGGGTATATACTAATCCAGTCTTTCAAAGGGCAAACCAGTCCTTGAGTTACAAAGTTACTCTCTTTCTATAACATGGGGTAAAAATGATCTTTCTTTAAAACAAAAAAAAAGACAACCAAGAAATTTCCAAGACACCTACTCTTAACCCGCTAATATCAGATTAGAAACTATTAGTTTACTTTTGTGTCTACCCTAGTCACATCAATCAGAAAATTGAGCAATTATGTCTGCATTTGCTTAAGTTATGTAAACAATGATCTTAAAGGACCACATAGTTCTGCTTTAGTAGACCCAACTCGTATCTGACTTGTGGTTTATTTATTTAGATCCATAACATTTGATGAGGCTATTTTGATGCAGCAATATTGGTGTGGCTCTTTTGATGTCAAGACATTTTGACCACTCTTAAAAAAAACCCCCACAAAATAAAGGAAGAAAACCCTGTAAAACTTACAGCTTTAAAAAATTATAATATGTGTAGAACAGACATCCTCACCCCTGAGCCTCACCCCATCTTAACCCCACTCGCAATGAAATGTTTCTTCTCTAAAGATAACAAAAGAAATTTGAACATCTCTGGAAACAAAACTTTGCGGGAAGAAAACAAATGAAAAACAAAGACCTGAAAAAATAAGTTCCAAAGGAGTAGGACACAGTTTCAACGTTCATTCTTGTAACACCCTCATCAGTGCAAGTTTTGGGGGAGTCCAGCTGATTCCATGGAATATTGATGGATGCTATGGTTCTCTTGTCTGAATACTCTTGAGACTATGGAAAATTTGGGACAAACATCCTTATAAGAAATTTGTATTGATAAGCATGTCAGAAAACAGAATGTAATACATATGACCAATATTAAATGTGCAAGCTGCATCAGACAAAAAGTACAATCCATTTACCTCATCCAAATGCGAGCCAAGGCCTCTAGTTTCTCTTCAATTACAAACTCCTCTGAATTGCCTGCATCTGTTTTTCTTTTTGTAAACCTGGCAGAGCCTCTACTGATGCCACCTGGTCTCATGAATGCACCCTGTCAGTCTTCCAAAGTGTCACCTTCTGACAGCTTGTCACGCTCAATAGTTTTCTTATTCTAATTTTTTACTCATTAACCCCCTCCTCAATCCACTCTGAAGTGGACTTACTGTTTTCTTGAAAGTTAGCCCTTTTTTCTCTTTTGTTCATCTTTTTTTCCTGAGTGTGCCAGAGAGATTTCCCATCTCCACTGAATTTCTTCTCAGAATTAGACTCTCAAACTTGTCTAATTGTACCGATTTTTTAAAATCTTGTATTACTTTATAATGAAGTTAATTTGTATAATTGTAGTACAAAATACAGTTTCAATCAGAAGGTAAAATAGGAGATCATTAACAAGTTTACAATTCATCAACCATTACTACATACAGTATGTGAACTAATTTTAAATGTCTGATTTCAAGCCACTTTAAATGAAATCAGATGTGAAATAAGCAGGACATATCTGTACAGGGCAATTCTAACAAGTGATTCAATAAAGCCACACCTGTTAGAAAAAAATGTGGTTAAATATACATCATATGAAAATTACTATTTTAACAATTTTTAAGTGTAACATGGCATTAAGTACATTTATATTATGTGCAACCAGCACCACGATCTATCTCCAGAATTCTTTCATCATCCCAAACAGAAACTCTATATCCATGAAACATTAACTCCCCTTTCCGTTCCGCCCAGCCCCCGGCAACCACCATTCTATTTTCATCTCTATGATTTTAACTACTCTAGGTACCTCAAGTAAGTAGAATCATACAGTATTTGTCCTTTTGTGTCTGGTTTCACTTAGCATAATGTCTTCAAGTTTCAACCATGTTGTAGCATGTGTCAGCTTTTTAAAAGCTGAATAATATTGCATTGCATGTATATGCCACATTTTGCTTATCATTTGTCATGCGGGTGTCATGTGGGGTCTCTGGTCCCGCTCCCTGCATAAGAACGCAGGATATGGTGAGGCTAAAAAGGAACACCAACGGAGCCATAGATAAGGGAGTCATGCCACTATATTCTCGCTGGAGGCTGGGTTGGCCTCACCATGTCCTGCGTTCCTGTGCAGGGAGCAGGACCAGAGACCCCTCATGGCAGTTACATTTGGGTCCTAAAAGTAAGTAATCCTCATTTCCACTAACACATATACACGCAGCACCCAGATAAATGGAGATCTGAAATAAGGAAAAAAACCTCACAATGTAGCCTTAGCTGTGTACCTAATTAAGAGATAATGAATCAATTCGATGGTTTCTCATAACTTTGCATATGTAGTTAAATACCTAGAGAAAAATAGATCTTGGATACTTTTAGAGCATCACGTTAATGTTCACATAGCTGAATATCAGCTGAGCTAGAATGCTTTTTTATCAATCCCAAAGCTATTAATCACTGAGTATATTACTTCTAGCTATTGGCCAAGTAGAGCTCAACATCTGCTCCCTTCATGGTTTCATTGGAAACAGAGGGAACAATGTTGCCTTTAAAGTATCAATAGTTTCATAGGCTAAATCATAGAACATTTTGTTTAATATGGGACAAATCATTGAAATATGAGACAACATTCATTGGCATAGTAAATAGGAAATTTTTGTATTAACATGTATTCTTGAGGATAGGTTTCCATGCTGTCAAGATATGGATCAAGCATACTGGGAGAACTCTTATTTTCTATTATAACTTCAGATTTATTTTTCGAAAGATGAGTTGTGTACCTAATAAAGTATTTGATTACTACAGTCCAAAGAGATAACTCCTATCAACTCCTGTAACCATCGACCAGCTCAGACTGGTCCTATCCTGTTTAACAAGACCCAGAACCAAAGTTTAAACCTTGGATACACCACTCACGAGCAACATTTGTTATCCCTTAAAACTCCACCCTGAATGCTGGGTCAGGAGGAGGACAAGATTTGAGCCTTTCCTCCTGTCTTCTTGCAAATCCATTCAGAAATAAAGCTCCTTTCTTTTCTCAAAAGTCAGTGCCATAGTATTGGCTTCTGTGTACGTGGTGCAGCAGACCCTTGTCTGGTATCATTCCTAGGTATTTATTGCCTTTTCATGTTCACACTCCCTTATAATCATACTTTTGCCCCCCATTTTTTATTGGAAAATACACATAACATAAAAATTACCTTCTTCATCATTTTAAATGTACATCTCAATGGTATTAAATACATTCATATTTTTGGGCAATCATCACTACCATCCCTCTCTAGAACTCTTTTCATCTTGCAAAACTGAAACTTTATACCCATTAAACAGTGACCCTCCCAATCATACCCACTTTTTATTTCGTATAAAGGGTTTCCTCTGAATCTTATCTGTACAACTACATTCTAAGCCCCTTGTAGGGAGCAGCCATGTATTACCTATATAAAATACACATATGGTACTGTTAGGCACTGTTCTAAGTACTTTGCAAGTATTAACTCATAATTATTTGCAAGTATTAACTCACATAATTATTCATGTTTGTATGTTCCAGAGAGTCTAACAAGAACTTTGCATGTGGGAGACCTAAAGTATTTGTGCAGTGAATTTCGGTATCACTTAAGCATTTCCAACTGATTCTGGTTGGGAAGGTACAAAAGGAGCAGGTTACCCTGGGGAAATGACTTCGCGCATAATTTGACACAAGGTCACAATTTTAGAGAAGCCTTGTATTTTAGCCACATTTAGGCCAGGTTCCAACTAAGGAAAACTAAGAGGAAGCTACTCCTGAGTGATAGAGACTATAAGAAGTGACTGAACTCAGTTAAGGTTTTCCTTTCTACAGGGACCCCGGGTCAACTCGGAAAATATTCGGGAAAAGGGAAGACCCTAGGCTGAGCAGCCCAGGACAGGTCCACGCCAGGGCGGCCGCGCGGGGGCGGGGCCTCGGCGGGGGCGGGGCTCCGAGGGCGGGGCCCGACGGCGGAGCGGGGCGGGGCGCGCGACGGCACCGGGCGGCGATGGCGGCGGACGGGGACTGGCAGGATTTCTATGAGTTCCAGGAGCCGGCCCGGAGCCTCCAGGACCAGGAGAACTGTAACGCGAGCTCCGAGGCCGGGGCAGGGCCGGGCGGGGAAGGCGACGGTTTTCCGGCGCTGGCCTGCAGCTTGGAGGAGAAGCTGAGCCTGTGTTTCCGCCCCTCGGGTCCGGGCGCCGAGCCCCCGAGGACGGCCGTGCGGCCCATCACCGAGTGCAGCCTCCTGCAGGGGGACGAGTGAGTGCGGGCCCCGGCGGGGAGCGGGCGGGAGCCTCCCCAGCCCGTCGCCCTGTCCGCTGGCCCTCGGTCCGCAGCCTCGGCGGGACTCTGGCCGCAGGCTCCTCCCCTCGCCCTCCTTCCGCCTCTGTCGGCTCTGGATTCTCCGCCCCTCCCAGCTCTTCCAGCTCCCTCCCCCGGGCTTTGGGCCGCGGAGCGCTCTGCGATTTAAATCCCCAGCTCCTCTGCTCCCCTCACTCCCTTAAACCTCCTCCAGTGCTCTCCTCCTCCTCCTTTCTGGAAACCGACCCTTGTCAGGTTTAGAGGGGGACCTCCTTGTACAGAGCCCGTAGTAAGAGGCAGCACCTTCTCGGGCACAGGTTTAGCGATTCATTCATTCGACCAGCATGTTTATTAAGCGCCCGTTACGTGCCAGAGGCTGCTTTGCGCTGGGAATACCAAGATGACAGCCCCTCTCAAGTAGGGCACAACCTAGGATAGGAGCTAGATTTGTAAACGGATGTTTGTCTGGGTTTGACAAATGCTTTAATGGATATATGTAAAATTCAGAAGATTTAAAAGGGTGTGTGTGGGGGGAGGGAGGGTGGGGAAAGACTTCCTAGAGAAAGAAATGTGAAAACTGGAACCTGACGAATGAGTGGGAGTTTTCCTGGCAGGTGAAGAAAGATTTAGCATTCTAGTTCGAGGATGTAGCACGTGCAAAGGTAAGGTTGAAGCAGCATTTATGCTGCAGGAATTTATTAGGTCGACCTGAGAGCCCAGGTAGAGCGCAGGCCCCCACAGAGGCAAAAAGGAAGAGATCTGGTTATTAATAGCGAGGATCTCCTAGTTTGGTGGGGGACCAGTGCATACGCAGGTAATTATTAAAAAATCATCAAAGTGCAATGATAGGAAGTTCACAGGTGTGTATGAGAACTGGGGGAAGGGAGGGATAGAGTTTCTGGAGGCACTTTATTTAAGCACTTTGAACCCCAATTATAATTTGGTTAAATAAAGGTTGTAATTTTGTACCAAAGTATTAGGTCAGAAAGCGGATGAAGGAATGGTGAGAGTGAAAGAAACTAGCATAATGTAATGTAGGGGGAGAGAAGCCCTTGCAGAGGCTGAGAGTGAAATAAATTAATGGAGTAAACATTGAGGACCTGGGAAGGGCTGGGTTTTCGGAGCATTGCTGGCATGGAGATTTTAGAGGTTAGGGAAGAATTCTTGAGAGGGAAGGATCCACGGGCTTAGAAAGGGGCTTCTCGCGGGATGGTCTCCTTTCCTCTGTGCAGCAGATTTATCAGGAATAAGATAGTAAGCTTGAGAAAAGGCGCTTGGCGATGAGTGCCTGTAAACATGGCTTAGCAGTAGTTCCGGCCCATTTATGCCTGGAGATCATCTTTTCACTGGTGCCTCTGTTCTGTGTTGAGGCATAGAGGGAAGATTTTATGATTGGATTTTATACACACAGATAGGCATGCAGTCAGTGGCAAAATACGACATTTCTGAAAGTCTATTTCTGAAAGAGAAGGTAATGTTTTATATACTTGATATCCTCTGAATATGTAGATTTATATACTCTGAATCACTAGACTCAGGACATATTCTGGATTTAAAAATTATATTTATTATGTATTTGGGTTTGTCAGGAGTAACTTCTCAAAACAGATTGTACACAGATAAAGTTCTTAAGTTTTGCTTTGCTTGTACTGTCTGGAAAGGAGTGTAAATCGTAGGTTGGTGTGAAACTTAAAGAATTTTGTTACCCTTGACAATGGCTTTTAGTTGATGATATGTTGGTAATGTGTGTCGCTTGATTTGGGACTGCATAAGAAATCTCTCTTTTCCAGGGCCTTCTCATCCCCGTTCTGTTGCATAAATCTGCACTCCATTACTATATAGAGTCCATTTCTGCTCCTTCAGAAAGAGTTGAAGTTCTTTCACTCAGATACTGCCTTTCCATAGGGCACGTTACTTAACTTCTCTGAGTCCCGGTTTTAGTTTTGGTTAAATACAGCGACGGTACTTATTGGCCAAGGTTTTACTTTATACGCGTCTCTTGTAGGATTCAGTGTCAGCCGGACTTTGACCTCCTTGGAACAGAGCTATCTTGCCAGTTGTTTATGACTGTTTGTAACACATTATGATAAGGATAAAGGCAATTCATGTTTTGACTGGAGAATTCTAGCAATCTTTCTACTTTAGTTGGCCCTGCCCCCTTCCAACTACACTTGTTCTGACCTTGGTGGAGGTAGAGGACGGCTGATTGTCCTTCCCTTTCTTGGAATATCAAATTCAGGCACGGTCACTTTTCTAGGTGAAGTAGTATTCTACTCCATTTGCCCTATTATTACAGCCTCATTTAAGAAGGGGCAAACAAGTAATTCCCCCAAACTCTGGATTGTCTTCACCTACTAGAATATCCTACTCGAGTTCCTGACCAGGGTCAGCTTTTCAGGATTTGAAAATCTTTTACCCAGGGAGCTGTAGGCCAGAAACCCAGCAAGGTTAGCAGTCCAGAAGTGTGGTCTCTAATTCAAGCACGTTGGCATTAGAGGAGATTATGATTCCAACAGAGAGGGCAATAGGAACGAGCCATGCATACAGGGGATTTGCAGGTAAACAGTGTTCTAGAGCCTTTGGGTTCACATTTTCATCGAGGCTACTGTGTGTTCCAAAGCCAGACATCATTTTGGGATTTTGTTTTTGGCAGTTGTGGTCCCGTTGCTTCATCTCTGTAACACCAAATCCCAGTTTATTAAATCAAGTATGTTGCTACTTTATTTTGAAGCTTGCATTCCTATTTTTATGCCTCTAGTGGTCTTGCTTTTCTGTCCTAGTGGCTTACAAACTTGGGGGAAAAAATACCCCACCCAATTATTTAGGGTTTATTCACAATTAGGTACCTGTTATAAATTTTAGGTTTGTTTTTTTTTAATGACATGGATATGTGTAACTCTGTGTAATATTTACTTTTACTTACCCCAGTTAAATTTCATCTCATTTATATCTCTGAACTCATTTTTTCATACAATGTCATGTTTTGTTATACTGATTATTACTTTGGTACTGAAACTTGAATTTTGGTCATGAAATTGGAGTTTTATCTGTCCTTATCTGGTGTGATTTAGGACTTTCTTCAATACAACTCATTTAAATGAATGCTTAGAGTAATAGAGCTAGGAGGAATGTCTGTTTCTCTTGTCCAAGCCTCTCATTTTATAGAAGGTGGCAAATACATAGAGAAGTTAAAGGATGCCACCAAAGACTCATTGTTTAAGGAAGAGTGGAGATGAGAGTCCGTGTTTCCTGACTTTTAGTCACATGCTCTATTGCCCGCCCCCCTATTGCCCGCCCCCCTAATGCTGTTTGGTGTTAAGATGGGATAACTGCATTAGATATAACCTGTATGCATTAGATATAACCTCCTTCCTTTCCCCTTTCATTTTATCAGTCTTAGTTCTTAGCCTATTATATTACAAATTAGATATTAAACCCTGATCTCACATTGCAACTGAATCCTTTCTCCAGAAAGGATAACAAACCTTTAGTTAGAGAGAGATTATTCATTCTATAAAATGGTCTACATGTTTCAAAGTTATAGAAGGAAAAGTGTAAAGCTCAGTGTATTTACTACCGGTGTGGCTTGGAAAACATTACTTAACCTCCCTGTGCTTCAGTTTTCTCATCTGTAAAATGGGAATAATAATGGTTCTTCATAGTGTTTTTGAGAATGAAATGAGTTAATATATGTAAATTGTTTAGAATAGTGCCTGGCACATAGTACAGTGGAAGTGTCAGCTGTCAACTTTGGGAGAGAGTTTTCCATTTCACTTCACCTTCCCTCAGGACCTCTTGTCAGCCCAATTGTATGATTTTCATTTAGCCTTGTTGATGTTTTTCTGAGAAACAATAGACCTTTTATTTGTTTATTTGCTTTGATATATTTTCTTCTTTCACTATAGTACTGGATATTTGTTTAGTAAAAGACATATAAGATGTTAACTTTCATGGACTGTAGTCTTCTTCTTTTTAAGGATTTGGAATGCCCTGACAGATAATTACGGGAATGTAATGCCTGTGGACTGGAAGTCGTCCCATACCAGGACCTTGCACTTGCTTACTCTCAACCTGTCAGAAAAAGGGGTAAGTTAGGAAATGAACCAATCATTTGTCAATAACTGATTCTGATAATGAAACTAAAAAGTTGCATTTCCAAGCTTGCAGCAATTAGTGGCCCTCTATTGCCACAGTCAGCTTGCTAGCACATTCCTCTAATTCTTCCCCGGCACATACTCCCTTTTTTTATGTCTAGCTAAGTTGCTATCACCTGTATTTAAATGTGAATGACCAGCCTTTTTTCCAGCTTAAATAATACCATTTTGATGTGTTCAGTGAGAATTCTAGGCTTTGGTTAAAATAAATATACAGTCATGTGCCACTTAGCAACCGGGGTATTTTCTGAGAAATGCGTTATTAGGCGATTTTGTCGTTGTGCAAACGTCACAGAGTGCACTTACATAGACCTAGCTGGCAGAGCCTACGGCACACCTAGGGTGTATGTGAGCCTACTGCACACCTAGGGTGTATGGTATAGAGCCTATTGCTGCTAGGCTACAAGCCTCTATGGCCTGTTATTGTACAAAACACGAGATTAAATCAAACACAAGAGAAAATGTTGTAATCAAGAGACACAGTAAGCATGAGACGTATGAGGCCTCTGCCGGCATAACATGGTACACTTTTTACAGCAAATGCTTTTTGTTTTGTTTTTTAAATAAGCAGGAAGAGTACACTGCAAAATAACGATGAAAAGTATAGCATAGTAAGTACATAAACCAGTATGGTAGTCATGTATTATCATTATCAGGTATTATGTACTGCACGTAATTGTATGTGCTGTCCTTTTTTATGCCTGGCAGCACAGTAGGTTGGTTTACACCAGCATCGCCACCAACACCTGAGTAATGCATTCCGCTGTGACGTGACTAGACGGTGGGAATGTTTCAGCTCCATCATAATCTTACGGCACCACCGTGGTGTATGCAGTCAGCCGTTGGCTCAGGTGTTGTGATGGGCACATGCCTGTGTGGAGGGCACTGGAATATCAACAGCGTTAGCTTTCTGATGAATTCAGTGACTTGCTGGACATGGCATGGTGCCCAAAGACTATGTATTCCTGTGAATATTGGGGAACCTTTAGAAGACATTTCAGTTCTTGGCTCTTTCACGTGTTCTCAGCTACCTGAGGCTGTTGTGTTTGTCTTGGTATTGTAAAGGGAAGATGCCTTGAGTAAGAAGTGGGAGCACAGGCCATAGGATAGCAAGGAGTCAGCAAAGGGAAGAGAAGGGCTTTACGTGGAGAAGCACAGTTTTTAAAGCTGATGAGAAACGTGGCTAAATTATGTTAAGTTTTAGGGCCTGATAATTTTAAGTTTCTCATCAAATAACAGTGTAAACTCATGCCAGATATTTTGGCATGCTCTGTATTTCATTAGTATATTTGTGTAAATGCTAGGAGTTTAATGTAGTAGGGCTGTCAGTATTTGAAATGGTATTGTCAATGTTTTGTGAGAATGATTTTTTAAAATACGTGATTCGGAAAAGCTTGCTGACTATTATTTTCTAGTAAAATACAGAATTCTGACTGTGCTTCCTAACATACTAGTAGATACAGAATTCTTACTTTTCGTTCCAATTGTTGACCCTCTTCCGCTGTCTTACAGACTGACCTGACATACCTGTAATGGAAAGGAATACCACAAAATAACCTTATGCTCTGTCTTCTGTTTATTTAGACCTTAGCTATCATTTTGAAACTTAGTTCAAGTTTCCCTTACGCTCTGAAGCTTCCTATTACTGTTTTAGCCTTTGCTGATCTCATGGAATTGCATAATTTTAGAGTTGGAAGGGACTTTAAAGGACACTTAATCCAACCTCTCACTTGCGGGGGGGATCCCCACCTACTGCATGTCTGACAGATGGTCACTTAGCCATGGCCTAAATCCCTCCACGGAAGGAAAATGCACTTCTCTCTGTGGGAATCAGTGACTCTGTGGGGGTATGAAAACCTTACGGGACTTACTAGTCCCAAAGAATTCAGCCCCATTGTCTCCTGGGTGCTCGTCCCCACAGCACTTTGTCCATGTCTCAGGTCACGGCCTATTTCTCTTATTAAGCATATGTTTTTGGGTCTGTCATTAGATTGTGACTTCCTGATCAGTGTCTTTGTAGTTGTCTTTTTAGTAACTACCACTGCGCCTGGCACATAGTGGGCACTAAGACAAGTGTTTGAGGAGAGAATGAGTAATCTTGTCAGTGCGACTGTAAGGTCAGAGACCATGATGGGAAATCTTTAAAATATATATATGTTTTCTATATTATTTAACATAGTGCTGCATTGACAACAGCCAGTCAATGAGTACGTTTTTGTTTGACATATGAAAAAACAGCAGAGAAAAGGTCTTCTTGTAGTTTGAAAGGGAAGTATATTAGCAGCATGAATGAAACACTAGTGCAGTTTCACTGAATAAAATGTGTGTCTTGTTAGATTGCCTCTTGGAAAGTCACTCCCTTTTCCTGTCTTTTGACTATGTTTTCAATGCCAGTGCAATGGTACAGTTAGGGTCGTGATTAGTCATGACTTGGAGTTTAGTACGAGTGCTCACTGTGAAAGCCTTACCTGGAAAACTCAGCAGATTAAAACAGACCAGTGGTCATCTGTGTATCATCTGTCTATCTTGACACAACTACCCAGGTGATGACCAGAACTGAAATTAGAATTCTGTTCCTTGGGAATGAGTAGCACACATTAAATTCCTGAAGAACAAACGGGCAACAAGGAACTATGTAAGAAGCAAGCATATTATTCTATTAGATAGCATATAATTGATTTTTTTTTTAACCTGCGCAAGGTATTGTATTTATTATTGCCAACTGTGTGCTCTATTCTTTCCATAATGGAACTATGCAAAATCTACCTTCTCTTTAGATTATTCCAGTTGTAAAACAGGGTCTAAATAGGAAATTAATTTGGCAAAGGGAGAAGAAATTTTTTTGACATTAGGATGAGAAAGACATTCAAGAAAACCATAGTTTGCTATATTTCAGCTTTAAAGTTTCCTTTCATTGGCCTTTAACCTGGCACACAGTTATTTGATGGGCCTTTTCTAGAGTAAGCCATTTAGTACAGTCCAAATTCTTCATGGGCACATTTTTTCCATTTGAGGCAGCTTCAGTTTCACAGAGGGAAACAGCAGCTCTGTATCTAGCCCTGGCACAGGAAGGAGTGATGGGAATGCTTGGAAAAGACAAGGCACATTGATGCCGAATGGGAGAGTGAATAATGATACTTACAACAGCCAAGGTTAGTTTTCAAAGCTCGAAAGGGATTCCAGCTCTTAGCATATGCCTTCTCTGTGGGGAATGGGCTTGGCTCCCTCTGTGGAAAGATGATCTGGGATCATTATTTCTGTTGTCATGGAAATTTATTCTCATGGCTTGCTGGTATCAGTCATGTGTTTTGGCAATAGCTGCAAACCTATTCTAAATCCAGTGCCTTTCTTGACCGTGCTTATATAATGGAATGCTTCTCAATCATTGTGCCTTAGGAGCAAATATCTCATATGCCATTTTCTTCCTCCTACCATGAGCATTTTTTCAAGGACTTGGACTTTATGTACCTTTTTATCTTCAAGAGTAGAAACAGAAAGAAGATAATAACATCCTCCTTGGGATTAATTTTCAAATAAAAACTTTTATTTGTCTAAGGGGAAAAATAAAACGATGGTCCTCAAGTTACAACATAGAAGAGTGATTTGTGGGTGTGTGTTGAAATCTGAGGATCAGCAAAGATAATTGTTAGGTCTTACTCCACCTCATTCATACACCCTTCTGATCATATTGTGGGATTTTTCATCTCTACTTGTCCAATCTTGAAATCAAACATTCTCTCATCAAGAGCCTATCTCTTGACCTTTCTTCTTTCTTATTAAGAGGATAACTGTCGTAGATTAAAAAGTAAACTAGAACTATCGGACTTGACATGAAAATGCAGCCTCTGCCCTTCTTACTCCATGTTTGATTTCCACCGACTAGAGACAACCACTTTCAACTACTTCAACTTTTCTTCTAACAGATAGCATACTCATATCATTTTACTTGATTTTATTTTTCAGTTTTAGACTTTATCCGTTTACTTTCTACCCAGAGGATGAGGGCTTAGCTCTCTAATCGTCCTCCCTCCAACCACAACAACATAACCCTCACAAAAACATACCCTCCCCCTATCTTCCCAATATAATTATATCACAATATTTAGTTAAGTGATTAATCATCACTTTTATTTACTATTTAAATATTGACACTTGGCCCATTTTAGTACATTATGATTAAATTTTCTCTTGTAATTTTTTTCCTTAGGGTAATAGTAATTGCCTCTTTGTGGTTTATTTAGTTTAGCTCACTTATTCAGCCTCAGCACAGCTATAAAACTCATTTTAGTCATTGAAATACACTAGGTAGTCTCTCTCCTCTTTATCTTTCTTTCATGCTTTTCTTGATGCCCTCTGTAGTTAACAGCTCTAATCTAAACTGGTTACTGTCTAGCTTAGTTTTGCAGCCACCATTCTGGAATCTTCACTATTATTACAAGAATTCTGTTCACCTCTTTCTTGTGTTAGATCCCATGTCTGCTTTCTTTTTGGTTTCCTCTTGGTTTTAATGGAGCATATTCTGCAGTAGCTTTCTGAGAGAGGGTGCATAAGAGGTAAATCTCTGAGAAGTTGAATGTCTAAAAATTTCTTTATTCTAAGCCCCCCTCTAATTGTTAATTTAGCTGGATATAGGATTCTAGAGCGGAATTAATGGAAACAAGGGAATTACATTGATTGTTTGCTAGCTTCTGTTGTTGCTATTGAGAATTCAAGTGACATTTTGATTCCTGATCCTTTTAAGGTGATGGTTTTTTCTCTCTGGGAATGTTTGGGTTCTTTTTCTCGCACAGTGTTCTGAAATTTCATGATAATACAGAAGGTCATGGCTAGGCCTTTCCAAGGCTGATGGTGCAGTGAGCAATAGACAAGGAGGTATGTCATCACTGTGGTACAGCATGGAATTACACTATGTGGGAGTAGGTAGACCCTTGAGTGCTTAGGCGGCTCCTCTCCCAGCCTCCTTTTATGAAAGGCAGCACACCAGTGTTCCTTTGCACATCTCACCTGCAGGTTTCTCACTGTGGGTTGTGTTCACCATTAAACTCTGGGTGCTCCCGTATGAGGAACTAAGGTAGAAATAGACACCTACAATACTCAATTGAATCCTCAATCTCTCTCTCTCTCTCTCTCTCTCTCTCTCTCTCTCTCTCTCTCTCTCTCTCACACACACACACACACACACACACACACACACTCTCTCTCTCTTTGCATAGATAAGTGAAATAATTTTCTCAGGTAAAATACTACTTTTAAAATTATATACTATCCAAGAGACATACATGCTTGCTATTTATATAGTTCCTTGATGCCCATTTGTTCATTGTGAACTCAGTGTGTGCTCCTCTTTCCTGAGGAACGGAGTTCTGATTTCAGTTCCAGTCATCATCTGAATAGGCATGTCACGTTAGATAGATAATGGATGGATGATCACTTGACCGTTTTAATCTGAGTTTTCTAGTAAGGTTTTTACAATTAGTACAGGTACTAAACTCTAAGTCATCATTAAAGGGCCTGTTGATATTGGTATGGGCGGGATGAAGGGACACCAACTAGGCCTGGTGTGATACCCTGGGGTGGGCAATAGCAAGCAATAGTAGCATTCCTTGGAATGAAGAGGTAAGGAGGGGAAGAAGTTAGCAGAACCTGGAGAGAGTAGCCGTGGGGGAGAGGTCTGCTTGACAGGAGTTGCAGCCTTTGGCAATCTGGCTGGGAGACACACAGCAGAATCCATGCCCAGCCCTCATGCTCCCACCTTCCAGTCTCCTGCTACTGTCCGCCAGTGGTGGTTAGCCCATCTGGAAGTGGAGGCAAGGGCATCCTCTGAGATAGTCCATAAAGGTCAGCTTCCTGGGGCACAGAGAGAGTGGAAGACAGAGGTGAGGCAAACAGCAAATCTCCAGCACAGTTAGGTTCAAAGATGGTTTTGGAATGCAGAGGTATTCTTTTGTTTGAAAGAAGAGATGCTTAACTGGAAGGGCTAAGAGCGACCCTCGTGGATCCTCAGTTCTTGTTTGCCAAGGAGTTGACTACTTATCTTTCACTCTGAATGGTAGAAGTTAGTTTGCAAGCAACTAACTTTGTTTTCTGTGGAATTTTAATATCTACCAATCTGATTATTAGATGAACCAAATAACATTTGCTGTTTACCCTGCCCATTACTCTTCCCCCCGCCCCATTCGCTATCATTCCCTACAACTTCCTAACCAGTGCCCTGTATTTTTGT
Organism: Rhinolophus ferrumequinum; assembly: GCF_004115265.2. Taxonomy (NCBI): domain Eukaryota; kingdom Metazoa; phylum Chordata; class Mammalia; order Chiroptera; family Rhinolophidae; genus Rhinolophus; species Rhinolophus ferrumequinum. Next base: position 46,583,945 of record NC_046296.1, read on the forward strand.
ACTTACCAGTCAGCTTTTATTGCACTCTTCCTCATGGAAAAAACAGGTAAGTCTGTGTCTATGCTGGGCAACAGGAGATCACGCAGCACCTTAGCAATTTCATGTTTATTCTGTATTCCTCTCATTTCTGTATTCCACCTCATTTGAGGTGAATATGTAAAGCACTCCACACACTGCCTAGTACAGAGCAGCTGTCATCATTTCTCCCTTTGGAGGGCAAGTTCTCAGCAGATGCTTCCCTCTGTAGTCTTCTTTACTCAGACACCCTGTGTTGTGATCAGAAGGTACAGCTTTTAACAGTGGGTAATTTGGTTGTAGATAAGTGACAGTTTGCTCTTCGATACGTCAGACGATGAGGAGTTGAGAGAGCAGCTGGATATGCATTCGATCATCGTTTCCTGCGTTAATGACGAGCCCCTCTTCACTGCAGATCAGGTACAAAGGAGGAATTCATCAGTGAAAGGAGAGGGGAACCTCGGGCTGAAAAGCGATTTCTTATTGTGGCAATAAGTGATGGGTTATTCGAGTTTACTTGTTTTTCCTCTGTTTTCTGGCTTACTGCTTAGCTCCTCCACCGAGAAGAAAGTCTGTGTAATCTGAGGGCGATGAGAGGATATTAGCTGGGAAGATACTCCAATACAAGCGATTTTCCAACATAAGCATTGTGAAAGCAGTACAGTGAGTTACTAATGGAGGTTTATTGCTTACGCCAAAATCAGAAAAAAATACTGTCAATTTTCTTTTTTTAGATTTAGCCAGATGTGGGCAAACTACAGTATATCTGTGCAGAAATTATCTAGTTTCTCTAAAACCTATGTAAAAATCATCAGCACTCACTAGAAGTACATATTGTGTATCCTGGAAAGAAGTGAGCATTATTCCTGTGGAATGCTGTCATAATGTCAACCTTGTATTCATCTAAAACCGGTTGAATCAGCTTTCTCATTTTCTGAATACTCTTCCCACTTCTGCTGTATTGTCAAAATGTGATGCAAGAACTTCTTCCTGAAATAAAATGTCCCCCGGCTATGTGGACTGTGAATTCTACCACACTATACTTTTATTTTAGGCTGGAAAAACAAGGTCAGTAAAGAGATAACATTATGATAAAGTTGGGAGGAGTAGATTAAAAATGTGTCATTTTGATGCTCCTTGGTCATATTTGTGGATGGCTTGATCTAGGCCTGAGAGAAGGAGGTGCTTCAAAAGCAAGGTAGTAGGTTAGAGGGCTAAGTGGGGTAGAGCATGATATTCCAGGGGAACATGCGACCCTGCGAATTCGTTGTCTCGCCAGTAATCTGCCTGAATGACACAAGTTATCCCTGCTTTTAAGAGTTGGAGAAACCGATTTCGTAGCCTACATCGGTGTCTCATTTTACTGTTTTGCAATGTCTATTTTGGAAAATCTTACTAATGAACATAATCCCAACCTACTCCAGGTTTACTTTTGTTTTTCCTTAGTACAAGTGCTACGTGCTAAGCCTGCTGATACCTATTGTACTTTTTCTACTAGTTTTTTATTTGTTTAAACTCTTAGGACTGTTTTTTCTAACTATTGAGTAATTTTTGTGGTTTTCCTTAAATTTTCTTTGAATTTTATATCCTCAACTTTTGGAATCTGGAACAGGACAAGATGCTGTTGTAAAATTTGAGCAACACTGCATATGACAGTAGGTTATCGTGTAAAAGGCCGATGTATTTCTGAAAATTTCCTGCTTTGCGCAGCTTTTTTTCCCTCTTTAAACTCTACATTTTAAGTAATTTTTGAATATCCCTTTATCTTTCATTGAATTAATATATGAAAATTTTTTCCTTGCTGTTAAAGGAAGATTTTGCTGCCAGAGAGGTAATTTCTTGCTTCATGTAGAAGTTTTTTTATACTATCGTATTTTCTAAATTTTATGTCAGTTCGATTAAATGGCTTATATTGAGTGGTTGCTTGTGGTACGTGGTAAATTTTCTGTCATTTGCTTTCATTTGACCATAACTATGATTTGGTTCTGGCATGTCTGAAGTAAATTATATGAGGTGTGATTGAAAAATACGGTGAATGTTTAAATAAAATTTATTACAGTAAAAGACACATTGCCATTAATTCCCCTTAAAATACTCCCCCTCACTTCGAGCACACTTATCCCATCGTTCTTGTCACTTTCTGAAGTAGTTCTGGAAGTCTTCTTTCATGAATGTCTTTAGTTGCGTAGTCATGGCTGCCTCGATGTCATGAATCGATTCTAAATGTTTTCCTTTCATGGTCATTTTGACTTTGGGGAAGAGCCAGAAGTCGCACGGTGCCAGATCCAGTGAAAGGTAGATGAGGACACACCGTAATGTTTTTATTTGACAGAACTTGTCGTTCCAGAAGCTATGTGTGACACAGAGTGTTGGTATGATAGAGGATGAAGACACTCACGAAAGAGGACTTCCAGAACTGCTTCAGAAAGTACAAGAACGATGGGATAAGTGTGTTTGAAGCGAGGGCGAGTATTTTGAGGGGGATTAATGGCAATGTGTCTTTCACTATAATAAGTTTTTTAATTTAGACATTCATCGTATTTTGTGATCACACCTCATACATGTGTGCATGTGTGTGTAACACCATTTCTCAGACATTGCAAGATCTGATAGGACCTACTGAATCATGACGGACATATTAAATCATATTCTGTTGAACTTTGTGTTTGGTATATTGTAAAATTTTTTGGATAAACCATGTTCACTCTTACCATCAAAATTTGCTTATTCAGAACACCCACCTCTGCACACTGCTGGTTAATGGAGAACACAGTGTACTTCTACTCTGCTTGGCTCTGGTGAGCACTGTGTTACAGACGGATCATTGCCCCTCTGTATGTGATTAACAGTGCTATGTATATTTTGGAAGGTTATTGAAGAAATTGAAGAAATGATGCAGGAATCACCGGACCCAGAAGATGATGAAACACCCACACAGTCAGATCGGCTTTCGATGCTTTCCCAGGAAATTCAAACTCTTAAGAGGTCTAGCACAAGCAGTTATGAAGAAAGTAAGAAACCCTACTTAAATCAGCGCTCTGTGTCCTTTTTTGTACATCTCAAACATATAGTGTGACTATCTCCAGAAATCTTTGATTCTCACAGGCTGGGTTGCATACCCTTCCCTGGCCCTCCAGTAATACTCAGGGCATATTTTTATTGTTGCTCAGGGGCCGTGTCATATTGACTTTGAATCTTGTATTAGTCAGCTTGGGCTGTCGTAGCAAAGTACTGAAGGCTGGGTGGCTTAAACAATAGAAATGTGTTTCCTCAGTTCTGGAGGGTAGAAGTCTGGGATCAAGGTATCAGTAGGTTTGGTTTCTTCCGAGGCCTCACTCCTTGGTTGCAGATGGCTGTCTTCTCGCGGTCCTCACATGGACTTTCCTCTGTGTGTGTGTATCTGTGCTAATCTTCTCGTTTTATAAGGGCATCAGTCACATTGCATTAGGGCCCACTGTAATGACCTCTTTTTAACTTAATTATCTCTTTGAAGAGCCTTCTCCAAATAGAGTCACATTCTGAGAGACTGGGGGTTAGGACTTCAACAATGTCCTGTCTCTCTCACATGAGGGGAAGTGCTGAGAAGAAACTGAAATGGGGCTTTAGAGATTATTCTTCCCTTTCATCTTCCCAGTATTCAATAAAATTCACACATTGGGCATATGTCATTAAATGTGTATTTAGTTTAATTCTTTCAAACGGACTTCTCTCTTCAGAAGTGTGCCAGAACCCTGCTAAATTGCCTGTGATGTCTTGTCAGCAGGTACTTTCTGTATGCCTCCTGCTTTTGTGTTTATTCTTTTCCTTGTACAAGTCTTTTCTTTTTCAGTCTTGAGTGAAGTATTATTCATGGGGTGATTGATTGATTTAGACAAGTAAAAACATTTTGTTATACTTCTCAGCCGTTTGAGATATAACTTTGTCCACCTACCCCTACTCACCAGAAATTTTAAGGATTCTGTGATCACGACAGTTTAATTGCTTAGAAGATCATTTTGCTCTTTGGCATAAAACACCCTGTGGTGCTTGCTTGAAACAATTTTGTCTTAGTGTCTGCTGTGCTTTGCTTTTGGTTATAGGAGTAAAAAGGCTCTCCGTATCTGAACTAAATGAACTACTGGAAGAAATTGAGACCGCCATTAAGGAATACTCTGAAGAGCTGGTGCAGCAGTTGGCTCTTCGAGATGAACTGGAGTTTGAAAAGGAAGTGAAAAACAGCTTTATTTCTGTTCTCATTGAAGTACAGAACAAACAGAAAGAGCACAAAGAAACAGCCAAAAAAAAAAGAAACTCAAGAATGGCAGCTCTCAAAATGGGAAGAGCGAGAGAAGTCATATGCCCGGCACAGTAAGTGATGTTTTGCAGGAGGCATTGCACACTGGAACAGTTTCCATGGTAATCCCAGCACTCCAGGCCAGGAGCAGGCGGGCCAGGCCTACATATGCAGGAGTGAGGTGCTTCTCACCAGGCGCTAAAGGGGTTTTGTTCAGCCACTGTGCTCAGCTCCTTCAGAAGGGTGTTTTATTGATATACCAGTTATCAGGATAATTCAATACTGAGATGTTTAGGAGGGAAGAGGGGGAATAAAAGAGGAGGATTTCTTAAAGAAAAAGGAGCTTTATAGCAAGTGACCATTTTAATACACCAAAATGTTAATAGTGATTTTTTTTATGTTTGGCTGGTGGGCTTATGAATAGTATTATTTTTCTTATTTTTGCTTATGTCTTATGAGCTGTATAATACAAAATTAGATGGTGGTGCATTTAGAGGTAGCTGAGCCTAAAAGCACAGATTGATTTGTAAATAGCTTCTTCCTGGTTTATCAACGAAGTTGGAATACGAAGATGTCAGAGGCAGTTAGGTGACATCAGCCATCTGGCTTCGTACTTGATAGACTAGAATATCACTGACTGGTGAAAACAAGTTTAGTATATTTGAATCTTTCACCCTTCTTAAAAAGTTTTTTGTTTTCCACTTGTTAATTTTTCTTAAGTGGTCCTGTTAATGGCAGTTGATTACAGTTTATCATAAACATTAACTGTTAATTACATGAGATGCATTTCCTTACTGACCCTGTGGCCTTTCATCTTGATAGGATCACTTGAGACCTTACAAATTGCCACCTTCATCTTGTTTGTATGTGAAGGAACGTTGGTTTTATTTTTAGGGTGTAAGGTTTGGACAGAGGGACCCATTTTTCTAAAGGGCATACCTTTAGAATACCTTTTTAATTTATGATATTGATAATGGGGTAATACAGATCACCACAAACTAGCTGTTATGATTTGCAATAATATAAATCCTGCCTTTTAAGTCTTGATTTGTTTTTTCTAAAGAATGCTTGTCAGAGAAAGGGATCTCATTAACCAGACTCTGATGGAATCCAGGAACCAGAATGCAGTTCTGGGTTGCTGGGCCACCAGTGAACATTTAATACAAACAAAAGGAATCTTACCATTTATAGCCTATTCATTGTACTGTTTTTGGCCTGTCTGTAAATGGATGTTTTCTTAGCGTAATGTCCATTTGTACATAGAAAGGACATAGCTTATAAACTGCCTTTGAATAAGTTCTCAGATATGTGGTATAAAACGTTTTTGAGAAATGGCAGTATTGATCGAATAGGTGTTTATTTAGTCACTTTCAGTGACTACTTTGAAAAAAAAACAAAAACACCAAAAACCCAAAACATTTGTTTGGCTATACAGTCCTGGAAAGTTTTCTTTAAAATATCAGGGACAATATATTGTATCTCGTATTTTAAAACATTATATTCTTTAAATTGCCCTATTATACCAATGCGATTAAATAAAATGCTTAGTTAAAAGGTCATAGCATGACTGGTAATTTCAGCCTGTCTGCTTTTAGGGATTACATGTAAATCCTCCATTTATTGGTGTTAACACTTGGCTTAAGAAAATAAATTTATCGGTATTGGGATTTAAAGGCTTCTTTTTGTAACTCTTGTATACAAAGGGTTACAGTGGAATTCACTGTGTAATTAATTTTACATGGTATTTATATTGAGAAATGGCAAGGTAGCATTTAGGTCTTTCTTAAACCTTTTTTAGTCTTGAAATAGATTCATAGTAACAGTAATTTTTTTTCACAATATTTGGACTTGTGAAGTTGCTTCTTCAGTTATGATCTATTTGTGTTAAAACCTTGAATCAGGCTAGTAGTGGCATTGGTCGGCTTGTGATACTAGTTCCCTCTCGCTTTCTCAAGCCTAAAATGTTAGAGAAAGACTGTCTCATCTGTGACACAAGGAACCTGAAACTTATGATTCTGCAAGTGGTGGTAGGTAGCTCAGAAAAACAGGTGCCAAAAAGTATTACCTTCCCAGACATTTTATGTAACATGCAGTTTTGGCAAGGCTTGATCTCTATGCCTTAGCTATCATCAGTGATACTAATTTCTAAAAATTGGTGACCTTTTTGCAGATATCCTGCTAATCTGGTTTCTAATGTCATTAGTCACTTTTTTCTTTCTACCTGAGACATTTTTTGTTCTGTTAGCAGGACTTGGACTTTTTTCTTAAATGTGGAATAATGTCCTTCCATTTTTCCTTAAGCATATTTCATTGAAACAAAGCATTAATTTGTAGTTGGTATACTATATCCATAATTGCTAGCTTATTTTCTTTGGTCTAAAAATCCTGTAGTGAAATATCTACACTATTTTTTGTAGTGTAGAAATATCTACACTATTTTTTTGATTCTGCTCTTCAGGTGTTAATTTTGGAAACATGTTTTGTTTCAAACATTTTCTGCAGTGAAAAAAACATTGGGGCCTTAGGGTTGCTATTTAGAGCAGAAAATTTCTTTGGGGCATGAAAATACTATTAAATATGGAAGAAAATATTGAGTGTCTTATTAAAAGGAAAATGTTATCTTGATTTGTTTTAATTTTTAAAATAATCTGCTACATGTTGGCTAGGATAAAACTATGCATTTATTCAGCAAATATTTGCAGAGTGTCTTCCTTGTGCCAGGGATGTAGCTACCGTGGTGAATAAGGACAAAGCCCAGGGCCTCCTGGAGCTTATATTCTAATGACGGAGACAGGCAATAAATAAGGAAAAGAATGACTAGACAGTGTAATTTCAGGTAGTAATAAATGTTACCAAGAAAACAAAAGGTTGGGTAAGGTGTTTGATTAGTGATGCAATTGGGGAGCTATTTCCTGATTGGCAAGGCGGGCTATCACATCCTTTTCCAGCTCTCCCTTTGGAAGGGAGGTTGGAGGAGGAATTCTCTTTGAAAACCTGAGGCTGAAGAGAGCAGAAAGCTTTCTGTCTCCTTAGTCTTGTTGTTCAGCATCTGGAATAGCAGGGGGCGGGTGGGGGTGGTGGAGGGGTGGGGTGGTGGGGTTAGAGACTGGAATGGTTGAAGGGCACTGTCTGTTAATCAGTGTGGTGACTTACATGCATTTCTTTGAACTGACTGCTGTTTTGGGCATTCTGCTTCTGTATATATATGCCACCGCCTTTTTGTGGAGTGGCCCTCCTTTCTTGCTTCCCCTGTCCACTTGGACGATTTTTTTTTTTTTAACACATCCTTCAGAATCATGGTCAAGCATTGTCTTCCTTTTCCAGAACTCTCCTTGATGATTCTTCCAACAATGCAGAATTGACTGCTCTCTCCTTCTTTTGGGGTTAGTATTACTCCTCTTAGCTATTTCTGTTAGCACAGTCATACCATATTGCAATTTTTTTGTTTTCATGTCTATCTCTGGTATGGTTCCATAAACATAGGAAATGTAACTTTATTTTCTTGGTATCGTTAGGTCCAACATTAGGTAACTAATACATTTCTGCTAAATGAATCCCTCAAAGAAAGATAAACTTCAAATCTGTATCAGATCTTCATGCCAGGTGCCAAACCCATGGAGGCTGAATAGAATATTAAGAGCTTTGGCTTAAGAGCTATATTTAAATCCTGCCCCTGGGTACATACCCTTTTGAGTTTTGGAGGGATTAAATGAAATAACATATATAAGATTAGCATATATCCTGAGGAAATGCTAGTTATATGTCCCAACTGTCTACTAGACTTTTCTCTCTGAATTATCTTGTAGGAATCCTAAATTTATGCTATCAAACCAGTTACCATTTTCCTGACGTTGAATTCATTTCTTATATTTTTTCTTTTGGTTAGTGAAACTGTAAGTCTACATTCACTGAAACCCATGGAATTTCTAGGTCAAAGCATATGTAGTTTTAAACAACTAGCTTTCCAAATTGTTCTGCAGAAATATAACCCAGTAACAGCACATATGAGTGGCCATTTCCCCACACCTCCAACGAGCAACCTTTTAATATATACTGATCTGATAGGTAAACAATGGTTTGACCTACTGACCATTTGTACTCTTTCGTTATGTCACGTTTGAGATGTTTTTCATATTTATTGGTGCGGGTGCACTGGCTTCTGTATCCCAGTACCATACTGTGTTGTAATCATTGGCTTAAGTCTGTCCTGGAAAGAGGGCAGGCTTCCCAAAGGCTGATTTGCATTGTATCCCCAGCACCTCACCTAATTCTTGGTACTTAATACATGTTTGTTGAATTGAAACTTCACTGTAAAGGAGATGGAATCCCAGAGGTTTTGGATTTGTAGTATATGAATTGTTGTTCTATCAGGTTTTTGTTTTTGTTTTTTTCTTTTGGCGATCTCTTGTTTATATTGAACAGATTTCAGAGGTCATTGAATTTCAGTGGCAGTTCACATGAGTTCAAGAACAAGTTGAAGTATACCAGTTCTGTTTTAATTGAGTAGTGGTTGTCATCTCAAGTTACCTGAAGTTGTAAAGACATTGGTGTTTACCTCAGTAAGCATACGAGCATAATTCAATGGCTGAAAATGGATATACTTCCTCCTTTAGAATTCAGTAATGTTTTTAAATTAAATGTCATGTCACATGTAAGGTTGCTTATTCTATAACTCTAAGGTTGAGAACGTAGGAATCTATAGTATCTTTTCTGTTTGTCATAATCACATTGAACTTTCAAGAGAGAGTTCTAATGTGTTACACTCAGCCACCACCAAAAATGTATACTTGTTTCAATCTAATCTGAAGTTTATTCTGAAAACTTTTGGGATAATAACAATCAGTGACTCAGTTGTATAGAGAATTTTATTCCCTCATTTATTCCTTGTTGGGGAGATAACTGTTTAAATATGGGGGAGAGTTTGGGTTTGGAAGATAGATACTCTTTTCTTGTATATATTTTTCTTTCACAGATATATTTCTCCATCTGTCTTTATGACTCACTTAGCTCATATTATGACTAATAGTCAATCTGTTTTGTTTCTTTTTTATGCCAAAATGAGCTAGTAATAGTTTTTCCTTTAATCTTGACCAAAGCAGACTTTAAGGTAAGAGAAATTTATTTTTATTTAGACAGCTACTATTAGTTCTTTCTGAAGTTAGTTAATGCTAGCTCTAAGTCTAGAAGAGGAACTGCTCTGACACAACAAGTTGAATTTCAGGCTTTTGTTTAAAAAAACATGGACCTGGCTTTATTTCCCCCTTCTTTTTAATTTGAAATTAAAAAATTTCACATTTGCTAGAATGATTTAGATCAGGGGTTGGCAACGCAAATTACTGCTTGGGAGCCAAATTGACCCTCTGCCTGTATTATAAATAAAGTTTATTATAACACAGCCATGTCCACTTATTTAAATATGGTCTATGGCTGCTTTGGTGTTTCAAGGACAGTCAAATGGTTGCAACAGAGACTGTGTGGCTTGCAAACCTAAAGTATTGACTATCTGGCCCTTTATAGAAACAATAAAAATTAGATGAAAAATAAAAAGATGTGAACTCCATTTAAGTGAATTTGTGTAGATAAAAAGATCACTGTATTGTGACTAATTATTAAAAAATGTAGCCTTGTTTTATCTTAAGAGTGTGTTGAGTTGTTTCTGTCCTCAGGGCCCTGTCCAGCAGCCTGAGGGGTGCCTTCAGATGGTGGTACCTTGGCTAGTCCATCTTCACGCCACTTGCCACAGGCACCCTGCCTAGCAATAGACTTTTGTTCTGTGTGTGTCAGACCCCTAGTAGCTAAGTGACGAGAACCAGCAGGTAGACCAGTTGTCTCTAGATCTGGGGACAAATGAAAATATTGGCAGTCCTTGGGCACAGTATTATACATAGTGATAAGAGGTAGTGTGAAGGAGGTAGAGGGGAAGCAGAAAAAGGGGCTGATTCCTCCTCCTTTTCTAAGTGGTTGTGCTTGAGAGGATTGAACGGCCTTGTATACATACTCAAATGTAAGTATTAACACATTTTCAACAGTAATTTGATGGTGCTAGTGATAGTAGTTCTGTGCATTTTCCTTTGTTTGAGAGAGCATTCTTAAAGGTTAGTGTTAGGACTGTGAAATGGAAGGTCACTGTAGGGTGGAAAGAAACTTAGATGTGCCATGTTTATTGTTTTAATTAATTCACATCTATGGATTATAAAGTATTTTAGTTGTGGAACAAATTTATTTTATGAAAGATAGAATTGCCTAGAGACATATGAAGCCAGTATTTTATATTTTATCATTATCTACTGTTTGTTTTCTGCAAGGATTTTTTGGTGTTTCATGACCCAGCAGTTACCGTAGTAAAAAGCAGTCTGTTCTTGACTCCTTTATGTTCTAGAGAGTTTTGTTAATTGTTAATATAACACAAGTTCACGGAAAAGCCATAGTATGTCAGGAAATTGTATTATTATTATATATTTAGCTTAGAGTATCCATAAGTGTCAGGAAAGAATTTATAAATTTCCAAGTTATTTTACTCAGATTTTAGTGGCTCTGAAAATGTGTAACAATACTTAATTTAATTGCCATATTGTTAAATTATATAAAAAATTAAAAAGATCTTCAGATACAAAAAATTAAATTATTTGATACTATTTCACTTAATTCCTACCTTTGAAAATTTTCACATCTTTCTGCTCTGAGACTGAATTTACAAAATAGTTTAATATTCAAGACATTTTCAGGAATTTATCTGCTTTGGTATAATTTATATTTTCTGATTTACTTAGGTCTGATTTTTTAAAAAAATTTTTTGTAGAATTTGCATTTATGACTACTTTATAGTTCACATTAAAATTATTTGATTTGAAGAAGTGTCAAAATAAGCAAAATCAGTTTTTACATATTAAATAATATCTTAATTTGAATATTTTCACTTGGTAATTGTTTTATATTTATTGCTTTCAATTCTGTTTTTCTCATATATTTTGTCTTGATTATTTTAAGAATTTTAATTTATTAAAAAATGAAAACTACTGTCTTATAAATTAATTTTGAAAATCATGTCATTCAAACTACTAAAAATGATGTGATTTATAAAGAATAATTATGTTTGAATTTCACTTTGTTTTTGAAATCTTGAGTATAAAGAATATTAATGGAGTAAGAGCATAGGTTAGACTAACAGAACTAGATGAAAAACATTTGTTAATTGCTTTGCCTAACCTTTTTTCTAACATTGAGCTTTTTTGAGATTTTGAAAAGATTTCCTGGTTAGTTAGAGATCTGTGCCAGTTGCCAGATGAGGCTAAAAATTTGGTAGCAGAAATAACCTGAATTTCCTGGCCTCCTGGTTAGTTTTGCTTTTTCCTGTCTTTGATCCTGCTTTCTGTGAAATTGGTTGACCTGGTGAATATACTGTACATAGAATGAATTGACGTGTTTAGAACTCTAGAAAATTAACAGAGTAGAACACTATATCCGATTCTTGTTTCTTTTTAAATTATGTAGTGTATTCTAGCTCTATTCTTTTTATTGTTCAGAAAGACCTTGAATTACCTAAAAGTGTTACTTGTTTTTTGTTTAAGCTTTTTGGCTGATTTCTCTATTCAGTTATAGGCAGCAGTGTTTTTTCTTCACATTATCTTCAGCCCTTAAGCTAGAGACCATGATCAGAAATTTATTATTTTTCAGTTGCCGTTTTATTTCTATGAGGAGACTCTGGAGAAAAGTAGAAAGGTATGGTTATTTCTGTATGGGAGCTACGTCCCAAATGTTATTCTAGCCTTTTTTAAAGGAATACGGCCCAAGCATTTTTTTTGCAATATTTGCCGAACACTTTACTAAGCGCTTCCCATGGATGGTCTCATGTAATCCTCACAACTACCCTACGAAGTAGGTATTTTTATTATTGCCATTTCATTGATGGGTAAATGAAAGCTCACTAGAAGTGTTAGATCATATAACTGGTATGTGTTGGAACGAGGATGTGCAGAGTTATACAGAGGTGGGTGCAAGGAACCCTCAGCACCCTCATTTTCCAGTTCTGAGTTACGCAGGCCTGGGCTTGGAGGTCTTGGCTCATTTCTTTGTGTTCTTGCAGATTTTTATAGAGTTTTGAAAAATCTTCTGTATCGTGTTTACACTTTGTTGCTCCTTGATTTGTTTGAGAAAAGTTTCTAGAGAATGATTATGAGACTTTTAATACAGGGAAGAAAACAGTCCTGAGACAGTTGTGAGTGTTCTCAGTATTAATCATGTGATCGAAGCCCTGTATTCAGTAAACCCCTGGCCCCGTCCCTGCCCGTTACTTTGGCACTATTTCAGCAGTGAGGGGAACAATAAAGTGAATACTGTAATGCTTAATCATTTTCCTGCTTGCAAATGGGCTCATATCAAAAATTCCATTCTGAGAAGGGCATTTTATAGAGCTCTTAACTCCTTCATAAAGATCCGATGGGAAAAGGATGGATAGATGACAAAATAATTTTAGGCTCACACAATCTTCACCAGCTCTTCCCTTTGAATTTCAACATTTGGATTTTATGCCTAAAATTTGGAAATGGTAGATTACGTGGAGGCAGGATTGGGCTTTCTGACATACCTAATATTGCAATTGCTTATTTTAAGTAAATTACAACAGATCTTTATTTAATGTCCTTCAGTTCACTGAGCATTCATAACCCTGAGACTTAGCTCTGTCAGTGCTTTGAAATGTCTGCCATACTTCTCCCTTTCTTCTACCCTCCCTCCCTTTTCTTTCTCTCTCTCCCGCTCTCCCAGTAGAGAAAGTCTTCCCTCTGGCCCAGTTTAAGTACCATAAGCACCTAATAACACCCATCTGCTCTCCAGGTTGTAAAAGTAGTCTTTCCAAATGAGGTGAAGGTTACTGAAGAGTAAACTTGATCTGTCTCTGAGGTTTTAGCTTTTCAGAATTCATTTTGCCTTCCAAATGGGTGTATTGTGTTTTGGAATGTATAGGGCAGTTGTAAAGCGGAGTCTATGGTACGCTGTTCCGAGCTCTTTCCCTATTTCTTCTTTGTCTCATTGCCTGGTCAGCCCCATCCTTGATCCTTCTGATTCATTCATCTTCTACTTGCTAGTCTTTTAATTATCCCAGGGGTTTTATATGTTTTAGTCACTCTCTTGTTTTATAAGCCATGTCAACACAGTTTATTTTATCTTACTTTAGAAATTTCATGCTGACTTCCTAGACCAGGTTCCTCAGTGGACTTGCTCAGAAGTCCACTGTGTGCTCCTTTGGCAAATAACTTTATATCTTGTCATGTCATCTTTGTTCTGTTCACCCTCAGATGATTTTTGCCTTGTAGCTGTTTTAAAAAAAAATTCTGCCCTGAAAGACATCAGGAGGCCTCATGAGATGGTGATCACAGACTCTAAGACTCCTGGGCTCTGATCTTCAGTGTTACACCTTTGGCTTAGCAGACTTACAGAGCCTGCTATGACCCAGGTACTGCGCAAGTCCCTGGGAGGGAGACAGAGTGAGATCTGGTCTTTCTCCTTCCTCAAAATGTGCTTATTTCCTCACAAGGAAATGAAACCACTGGAGTAGGTGTTTCTGAATATATCATCTGGCTGTGCAGTTCTGTCATTCTAGAGCATTTATATTATAGCTGTATGTGATCTCATAGTCCTGTACTGTTGTGTGTGCGCATATGTATGTGCATATGTGTATGCTTTTGATTTGTCTCCTTAAAAAATAATGTATCTTGGTTGAATTAATTCATAGATTCATAGACTCTACAAATAAGACCTTTAAAAATGATATCATTTTAATCATCTATTTTACAGGTGAGGGAACAGGCCTCGGCAGGATTAGGTACTGCTGTGTCATGTCACATAGTTAGTGGCAAAGCAGGAGAGAACCCAGACCTCTTGATTTCTACTTTGACATTTTTCTATTCAAGGTGACTGTTGAACAATTTTCTGATTCCCAATACTTTTAACTCAGGTGTGATGCCTGGTATTTCACTGGTATGGGTAGTAATTGCTGAAGAAATGTGCAATTTAAGCCAATGACTATCGATCATACGCCTCTTATCTGCTGGATGGGCTGTGTTTTGTGGGCATACGAAAGAAGTAGCTGACATTCTTTCTGTCCTTCAAGATTTTGAGAACTGAGTTGAATTTATAAAATAATTACCTAACTAAAATTTTTTTCCTGCTGGTTTTCTTAGAAACACTTAAAAAATCGTAGGTTTTCTCTTTCTACTATTAGACAAACATATAGTGATCTTGAATTATGTGCCAGCCTGGGTGTTAGGGATACGGTAAACCCCTGCCTACACGGCGTGCTGCCTGTGGGCTGGGGATCTGGATGACAGAACATCCACTGTACGCGATGCAGTGATTCTCAGCCAGGTAAGTTTGCCCCCCAGGAGACATGAGGCAGTGTCTGAAAACATTTGTCCTTGTCGCAACTGGGTGGGGTGGGGGACAGTGCCACTGGCATCCTGCTCAGTAGAGGCCAGAGATGTCTCTCAACATCCTGCTATGCGTGGGACTGCCCCCACAATGGAGAATGATCTGAACCAAAATGTCAGTAGTGTCAAGGCTGAGAAACCTAGGTCTAGTGTGGTGATTGCTCTATTAAAAGCAGGGACCACCATGGTTTTAGTGCTTTATGTGCCTGGCACTGTCCGTGGTAGAGGCGTGTGCACGTGACTGTTGCCCCTGTTTGGTTTGGGGTGCTGGGGAGCTTGAGCTGAATCCTGAGGACAGGAAGAAGAGAAGGAGGAGGGGCATACTGAGCAGAGGGCATGGTCTGGGCAACCACCTGGAGGTGGCAAGGACATCTGTGGATCTGCAGGTTGCTCGTTGTGACTAGAAGTGTAGGGAGAATGCTAGGAGGAGAGAGAGGAAGTAAGTCCAGAGGAGGGTGTGGAGGTCGCAGAGTGGAAGCCAGAAACGGATGGCTTTGTATGCCATTCTGCAGCATTTGGTGTTTATTTAAAGGCTGCAGGAAACCAAAAAGAGGTTTTAAGTGGGTTGTTGTTACATGTTCAGATTGTGGAAGGATCACTTGAGTGTTTCAAAGAGAACTAATTGGAAGGAGACAGCTAGAGATAAGGAGTTGATTCAGCGGCGGTGCCAGTCATGCAGGTAAGAAATGAGCCAAGGAGGTGACAGTGGGCACGGGCAAATGGTTCCATTCCCGAGATACTGAGGAGGTTGAGTCTGTTGGTTCGGGCACCAGGGAAGGGAGGAGTTAGGGTCGGGTCACTGATTTCGGACTTGGGCAAGCACAGTTAGAACTCACGTACCCCTTCCCCGAAGGGAGCTGCGCGGCTCTCGTCCGCAGAGAGGGCACCCAGCCTCACGGCAGCGTCTCGGGGGGATAGCTGTCCTTACATCAGCTCTGGAGGCAGCCGCGATGCTGCCAAGGATACGCCTCCCTTCCCAACACATCCAGTACACAAAATGGAGAGAGAAACAGGCCTCTGCAATAAAAACTTCTGATTGGAAGGAGAATAGAATGGAAATACTCGGTAGCTACTGTTTCACAGCCTGCTGGAGAATAACAGGACCCCTGTACAGCTGGCCGCGGGATGAACTCTGGTCGGCCAGTTTGGCTGCTTTTGGTTTTTGTTGTCTGAGAGCATCTCTTTTGTCTGTTGTCCTTTGTAGCTCATCTGGGAGGGTGTGTAATTCACGTTTCAGCTCAGATGTCACCTCCTCAGAGAACTTTGCTCTGACCTCCCAGTAGAAAGTAGGCATCCAGTTTTTAATTGCCATGTCGTAGCTATTGGCAGGGCACTCATTATGTGCAGTTATCTCGTTCATTTACTTGTTTTACTTTTTCTGCCCCTCTTACACTGGAATGTCAGCTCATGAGGGTGATGCATTCCCTCTGAATCCTTAGTACCTACAATAATATCTGGCCCCATACCGTTTTTGAAAGAATGAGCAAATGAACGAGAGAGGTCTAGTATGCTGAAGGAGTAACAGGTTTCTTATTTGTTTCTCTTGTTTGATTTTTGGTTGGGGAGAGGAGGATGAATTCAGTTTTGTATATGAGTTTTAGGAATATTTAGGTAGCGATGTCCAATAGGCCATTAAACATACAAGTCTGAAGGTCAGGACGTACTGAATCTGCAGTAAAGATAGTGAATGCATACTGAGCCCTTGTGACGTGCCAGGCTCTGTTCTTACAGCATTTTACTGATCTTAGCAAAATAGAGCTGTAGATTTATGGAGGCAGAAGTTGAAACTGTTGAGTGGAACATTCAGAGTGTGCATGAGAAAAAAAAATACGGACAAAAATCCTGGGCAACACTGGTATACGAGAGATGAGCACGGAAAGAAGCACCTCGCAGAAGCAACTAGAGAGGCAGGGGTCCTGGGGACAGTGTAGTGTCTAGGAATCCAGGGAGCAGGTGCAAGGAGAGCTTCCTGATGTCTCAGATCTGAAAAGTATCCACGGATGTCAGTGTCAAAGAAATGGGAGCAGCTGTTTCAGGGAGCCCTGGGGAAAGGAGTGAGGTTCAGGGTTTGAGAATTTATGGATTCCACTGGGAAAGAGCTAGTAGAGAGGGAGAGTTTGAAAATGCAGTGAAGGGAGAAAATTGTTCCTGCATGATTCCTGGGGGGGACGGGGGTGGGGAGTTGATGGCAACTGGAGCTTTGGTGGACGAGCATTCTCAGCGTTCTCACACACATCTTTTAGTTGGTTTCTTTGTTTTTCCCATGAGCCTTTTGATCTTCACGTTCTCTCATTTTCCCTGTGGAACAGGTGGCAGTAGAACCTTACCCATTGCCATGTTACTTGCCTGCTCAGGACGCAGTGGGGCCTGGTTGGCCACAGGTACTGAGTCGGCTGCAAGGACAGAGGTTCCTCGCTTCTTTCACTAGGATCAGTCGATAGTTTTGTAGTTTTCCAAATTACTGTGGCTTCACACAATTGCATTTTCATTTATTTCACTAAGTTCTGGTTGCATGAAAGTCATCTTTCAGTAGTCATGCTACCAGTAGTTGAAATGGCTCAGCAATATTGACAACTGCACATTTAGTAAGGAAACCTAAATTACATATACCAGGGTTGTCAAAAAAAATGTATACACGACTCATATTCATCTTTTGTTATCGGTATATATTACAATTTCAATACAGTTTTTTCCTGTCTTAAAATGTATATACATTTTTTTTTGGCACCCTACGTGTGTATGTATGTATGTCTATATCTGTCTACCTTAGGATTTTAAGAATTTGCATCAACCCCCTTTTTTTTTTTCCAGGAACAGGAATTAATTAGGTTTCCAATTAGCAAAGTAAAAAGTAAAGATAGTGGTTTTAGAACGTGTTCTTCAAACATAAAATATACTTTAGTATTTTTCCTTATTGCTTTTGAAAGGAAATACATATTTTAATAGAATATTTTAAAAGTGAGCTGACTTATTTATTTGAAAAAGGTTCCCATAATTTTTATTGTAGATTGTAAAGCCTAAGTAGTCATCTCTTTTGGCAGTTTGTTTTAAAAAAAATGAACAAATTACATGATAGTACGTGTAAAATCTAAAAAAGTAGTTATCTGTAGGTTTTCATTTTAAAACTCGTCTACTTCATCATGGTAATTGTGATGCTGTCTGCAGAGTGAAGAAAAATCACTCACGTGTCTGGACCACATCTTTGGTTCTGGCTTAGACACGGGTGTGCAGATCTGGGAAGGGTGGGATGGGGAAGAAAGATGATTCACGAGAAACATCGATGACCTGGCTCCCACAAGATGATAAAATGTGGTATCAGGTTTTCAGAAATACCACTGCGTGTGTGACTGAACAGAGGCACTTCGCGCCTTCAAAGATTAAACCTCTAGGTGTTTCTCAACTTTCTGTTAGGATTTCTTTATGCTCTTAAAATGCATTGAAGACCTGAAAGAGCTGTTGTTTATTGATCGATATTTACTGTGTTAGAAATTAAAACTGTCAAAAGTTTAACATATAAAGTCATTTAAAAATACCAGTAAGAAACTCATTAATGTTTACATAGTGTATTTTTATGACAAATAACTATTTTTAAAAAATTTAGTGAGAAAAATGGTATTGCTGTGCATTTATATCAATTTCACTAATACCTGGTTTAACTGAATTCAGCCAGATTCTCAAATCTGCTTCTGTATCCAATCTGTCATTTGGATTATGTCATTCTAAGTCATTAGAGAGTGCACGTAAAAGAAGGCAAATTATGTCTTAGTACTTCTAAGAAAATAATTTTGATTTATGGACTCCTGAAAGGGTTTCTGGGACCTCCTGGGTGTGGGGGTGGATCCCTGGACCACACTCGAGAACCACTGAGCTAAACTGTGCATTTCTTGAGGGCAGAGACCATTGCCTTGGTTTTCTTTCTCCTATTCCTTGGGACCTGGTGAAATATTCTTTGCCTTGAATCCTCAAATGTATTTAACTAATTCAGATTTCCCCTATAAAATTCCAGGGAAAGGAACCATCCGGTGAAACAGGACTGAACTTCCTTTGCCAGGATGCTTTTGCTCTTCATTAGTCATAGTCATAATGCCCTTCATTAGTCATAAGTCCTTTGACTCAGCAGCCATAGAGGTGCCATCGACTCTTTTCACAGTGTCTGGTGACATTGTAGACTGGCTACAAACCAAGATAAGACGTTGGGAAAGAAATATTCCCTTTTCAGTACAGTGAATTCTAGGAAGTCTTGGAGGTTGCTGGGAGAAAGAAGCTAGAATTGTTTCCTAGAAACGGTGTGGAAAGTCTTTGCAGAAGTTTTCGGGGCTCTGGCTGGCACATGGGATCCACTGAGCTCTTCAGAAAGCATGTGTGTTCTTCCAGTTCACATTTTCTGCATCAAGGCAGGGGCAGGTGGCCTGAAGAGCCAGTGAGAAGCAATAATCAGCTTTCCAAGTAATAGCATTTCATTTGCCAAACGTTATGTTAATGTTCTCAAAACTTACGGTAGAAGTATGCAAACTTAGGCTGAAAAATATGTGTGTTGCTACTATTAAGACTTTCAATAAAATGTAGGTAAATAGTATCAAAAGATGTCTTAAAAATTATGTGGTGAATTTTGCATAAAACAGATATGTGTACAACTTATAGTGTTTACATTGGAGCAAATTTATTTAGCATTAGGAAAAATCTTCATGAACAGCATAAAAGCAGTTGCTTTTGCATTTGACTTGCAAAGAAATGGAAGCAAAACCATTTTTAAAACAGCATGAATTTGTCTGCTTTATCTGAATGAGTAGTGGCATTTTCTAACTGCTTGTCTCTTGGGCACATAAGTCATCATGGTATATTCTTACTAATAGTCTTTGAACTTCTTTCTCTGTCCATTTCTTCCGGGCCGTATATTGCTGCCTTTAGCGCTTCAGCATGGAAGGGATCTCAAATGTCATTCAGAATGGCCTCCGCCACACCTTTGGAAATTCAGGTGGAGAGAAACAGGTGCTCGGTTATTCTTATTTTCCTCATTCTCTGCTTTTTCATTTTTTGTGTAAGTGAAGGGTCTGAGAGCTGACAGTTTTACTAATTTACTAAGACTTGCTTAAAAGAGAGAAATCAAAGTTTATTATATTTATAATCTTGATATTGCACAGAATTTCCCTTTAGGAAAAAGCATTTTTCAAATTGGACAATCGAGTAAATGCATTCTTAATACATGTTTCAGAACTCCATTTTCCACTCTTACCTTTAAACAAATAAGTATTAACATATTTACATAATGAATTGCATGTGTAGAATATATAATTGAGAAAATAATTCAACTAGAACATGCTACTCTAATTCTAAAAGTTTAAGAAACGATCTCATTTTTTGGGGAAAAAACCCAGCTGTTGGCATCTTTTTAGACTAGAGTTCTATAGAGTATATCTTACTTCCTTTTCAGTGATGTTCATCTGTTTTTAAGATGCATCAATCATGTAGTCAGAAAACTCACTTGTCTACCAAATAAGGCATAACATATTATTTACACAAAATCACACATGGATATGAATATACAATCAAATGTATAGCAGTTTGCTTTTTATTACATTTTTGTGTAGTGAGTGATTTTAGGAATATTAGGAACATAGGAAAAACAGCTACATTGAGTATGCTTAAAATTACTTTTCACAATTTGAAATTTTCACTTCAAAAAGAACTCTTCAATTTAGTGCTTAAGTGAAGATTGAGAAATGTAGAATATAGCTTGTAGGCAGTTTATCAGAAAAAGGCATTTAGCTGAGGGTTTTTACTGAAGGGAGTTCTGTATTCCTCAAGAAAGGCAGTCATCCACATTAAAGAATCCTTCATAAAGGGGCTCCATGAAGGGCTGGTTGAATTTTTTTTTCTTTTATTCTGGCGCTTCTCACCTCTCTCAAACTCACATGATCGCAAAATAACTTGCAAACTGACCCAATAATGGGAGTGGGGCAGGAAAGCCTGAAAGTGTAGCCAGATAGCCTGACTGCCAAGGATGACTTCCTGATGCTTCTCCAAGACGCCCGACACACATGCTATTAGTGAAGCCCCCAGGGGGCGTATGTCTGGCTTTTGGTGTCTTCTTTACAAAGAAACATATTCAGTGATACAATTGGGCATCACCTTGGAGAGGTCTACATCAAAAAGATGATGGAAAACTAAGTTTCTTAAAGATTGAACAATTCGCTTTTTCTACTTTTCTGAACCTAGGGATCCAGATATTGTTAGGTAACTTTTTCTTGTTTTTTTGATTATGAGTGGGATAAAATCACTCATAGGATTAGGAATAGAGCTGAGATTTAGGGCAGAGGCTAAGTAATGGGTGAGGCTGAAGAGATTCCAAGGAAAAAACAGTTGATCTCTAGATGCATATGCAGACTACACTAAACTATGCATTTTCTTTTCTTTTTTTTGGTGGAGTGGCTGGAATAGAATCTGAATAATTTTTCAGATTGTGCTTTCATGGGACATAGCTCTGGGACATAACTGATACTTGTGAGCTGTTACACTGATCAACTACATAGGCAGTTTGTCTTGATTTCAGACATGAATTTTCATTATTCATTTCCCTTTAGGCCATTCTCGCTTTCACTTTTTTCTTTTAATACCTTTAAACATTTATAACTACTTAGGTAATAATTTAAAGTAATGATGATAATAATAATAATAATAATACAGCTCTAAAATTATTTGGGTAAGTGTGTCTTGGTTTCTGGAAGAGGCTGGTATATGCTTTTAAAGTGGTCAAATTATTCATATAACCATTTTGTTCAATCAGAAAAAAATGTTCTGAAACAGTTATTTGGCTGTGGAAAATTATTTTATGCAGAACTGTTACAATTGTTTTTAGTTAAAACTACTATTTTAAGATGTTGAAAAATATGTAAAGAGAATAGATAAGACTTCACTTTAAAAATGAACAAATCACCTTCAGTTCTACTCCTTTGAAATTTTCAATAACAGAAAGGTGAAAAAAATGGATATTTATGTTGACATTGTACTTGGATGAAACAGATAGAAGTGGGTAAAATAATGAGCTCCAGCTGAAGCAGTAAGATGTTCATTACTAAAGTAACTCATGTTTCATGTTATAAAATAGAATTTCTAGCAACTGGATTTAATTTTTGCAGATAATTCGGATTTAAGTGATGCTTTTTTAAATTTTGACAGTACTTGACAACAGTCATTCCTTATGAGAAAAAAAATGGACCACCATCTGTTGAAGATCTTCAAATATTAACAAAAAGTGAGTAAAGACAAAATTAAACTGTTACCTTATTTACTTTTGCTGATTCTAAATGTGAATTTTAGTTGGCTGACTTGCTGTTATTGTTTTGTTGATTTCGGATAGTAAATGCTTTATTCTTTTGATAATGAAACTGTAAATGGTTATAGCATCAAACACTAAATCTAGAGTTGATTTATATTTTTTTGATTTTCTTCCCTTTTAAAATATTTATAAGCTGAACTTCTGGGGAAAAAAGTTAATTCTCCATCACCTTTTGTATATTTAAGAACATACCCATTTATCAATAAATAAGGTGCTTCATGGATCTTATGTAATATGACTGTCAATAACTGAATAGGAAAGATTTAGGAAAAGTGTGGCCTAAAATATGTTTTTTGTGTGTTTGTTTTTGTATGAATATAGAACCCAAGACAGTAGTTACAGGTAGAACATAAAGTGATAATAATATTTTAAGAATATTCATTCCGAAAATATTTGATGAAGGCCTGTGTGTCAGGCCATGTTCTGGGCACTTGGGATACTTTAGTGAACAAAGCAGACAAAAATACTCCATCTTCAAGGGGCTTGCATTTTAAAATAATTTGTTAGACTTCAATATCCATTATATTGAATGTCTCTTATGACAGCCATAAATGAGCCTTGAATTCGGGTTCTATCCTTGTTATTTATGGGTATATTCTTGGAAGTCACTTACCTTCTCCTGGTCACAGTGGAAAATGAGGATAAAAAATTGCTCTATTTACCTCATAGTAATTAAGTTAATGTATGTGTGATTTGGGGTAAGTCCATCACTCAACCTTGTTTTTCCTGAAGGGGTTGGGTCTGCTGATCTATTAAGTTCTTTCTAATTATAAATATTTGTCATAATTGCTAATTAAAGGGAGAACTCAATGAGAGAGCATCACATGAATAGATATTGATGATGACATCTATTTTGGAAATGAAGGACGTGGAGGCATGGCTGGGGGAAGCCAAGGGAAAAAGCGAATGTCTCATGTACTAGCTGCCTGCCTGCCAATCTGATGCTTTTATTCTTTCCTTTGGTGAAAAAATACTTTCACAACATTTCATACTTAAATATGAATAAATCAAGTGATGCCAGCCAGTCTAAAATAAAGAATTAAGAGATTAACTGTGGCCTGCCCTCTAATTTTCTGGAAGAATTTACGAAGTTAGGAGTGTCCAAGATCACACAAGGTTAATTACAGGGTTGTCTCTTAATTCCCAGTCTACTGTACTTTTAAAGATGCTGGCTTTGGGTATGTGATTTTATATAGAATTGAAAGCAAATCTAAAATGTGATTGGAAGCAGAAATACTGAACGTAATAGCCCTGTAAGACAGGAAAATAAATACTGCCTACAAGCCAGGAATTACTGAGAAACTCGCCTCCTCAGATCAGGGACAAACACTTACTTAGCCAAATCAAAGTCCTAATTCCACATCAAAATGTCCTTCCGCCGATTCTTAGATGGGGTCTTTGTAGATGGATACAACTTGGACTCTAGGTGAGTGAACGTGTGGAAGGCGTGTGAATAATGTCTAAGTGAATCCAGTTGTGAGGACAGGACTGGTTGAAGGCCGTAGACGGAAGGATGATCTTCACTTGGAAAGGCAAGTGGGTATCTCCTGAGAACTCTGGGGAGAACCTGAGCCTCTGCTATCACCACCTGTAGATGTTAGCCCCCGGGTGAGCCCTGTGGACTCAGACCCAGTGTTTATGGTTATGTACCCATCCTGGTAAAAGCTAGTGGAGGTGCAATAATAACAGCAGTTAAGAATTTCGAATGCTGTTAGTTGTGTTAATAATAATGGCTAATGCTTACATAGCACGCATTTTGTACCAGGCTCTATTCTAAGGCCTTCACATCTGAATTAGTAACTGAATACTCACATCAAGCCTCTGATTCACGTTTAATTATCAGTCTCAGATTACGGATGAGGAAGTCGGTGCCCAGTGTGGTTAAGTGACGTGCTCACAGTCCCACAACTAGGAAGCAGCAGAGAAAGGATTTAAACCCAGGAAGGCTGACTTGACAGTTACACTGTGTTGTATTGATGCCCACATGGGCCAGTGGGCTCTCAACCACAAGGTTGCCAGTTCAATTCCTCGAAATAATGAGGCATTTTCCCCAGGATCCCCTGGAGAAAATTTGAGTTGTCAGTCACTGCAAAAGTGCAGTATTTGTAGATGTATCTGTACCTGGGTGGTTTAGGGTTTTTTTTTTTTTTTTTTTTTTTTAACGACTCAGTGGCTGCTTTTATCGCTTTTGTCTTTGCTTAGAGATACAATCGTCAGGTTCCCTTTAGGATGAGGCTGATTCACCCAGGTTCCTCAGTAGTAGACAGGAGGCGGCCTGGCTGGTGCTGCTTTATGGACGCCTGGTCTTTCCTTTAAAACTTTCCAAGAAGGCTGGCAGGTATGCTTGTTGGAGAGTACAGCGAACTCGTCATTTACCTGAGTTTCTCTAGCTTGTCATGCCTGCAGCGCTGAGGTCCTCCTGTTCCCCACAGTTCACAGAAGTGCACCTTATGGGAACTTGCTCTCCAGTCTTTATGAGAAAACTGAGAACCTGTGCAAATCACTGGGTTTCTGTTGCCTGCTGCCACTATTTGTTAAATCAGGGAAATCGCTCTCAAGTAACTGGACTGTCCTTACCTCGGTAAGGACTTATTCACCTAAAACCAATTCTTGAGCATTTGTAGTTATATTCCCTTATGTAGAAAATAATAATTTGCCTAAATTGGTTATACTACGTTATTAAGGCTACAATGATTGAAATATTTTTTATTTGAATTTGAAATTGTCTTTTCCTTATTTCATAGTTCTTTGTGCTATGAAAGAGGACAGTGAAAAAGTTCCAAGCTTGTTAACTGATTATATACTAAAAGGTGAGTTTTATAATGGCTTATGTGCAATGGTTGGGAAGTTCTGGGTAGTTAGTAAGTGTGTTGTCTTGCTAATAGATTAAAAATAATTTCCAAATGCACAACTTCTATTAATTTCATTTGTGTAGGGTGGCTTCATTATGCTACCAACACCATAAATCAGGGTTATATAAAATTTAACTTTTATCTGAGGCCTGGGCTAGAAAACATTGCCACAGCTGAATTATAAACTTTGAGGCAGGCAGTGGAGAAAATATTATGAAAATGTTACCATAATTATGAGTCTCAGTTGTTGACACCAGGAAGGTTTTGAGAAGGGTGGTCTCTGCCATCTTGGGGCCAGTCGAGAGAGAGGACAGATCAGTGAGGATGGATGATGGAGGAACGGCCAAGTCAGTTAACAGTCCCAAAAGCAATATAAAAGGCATTGGTGCAGGGATATCCAGGGAGGGGTAAAAATGAAAAGAATGGACTTGCATGAACCCAGGACAGTGAAAAATGAGCAATAACCTTAGGAGCAAGATCAAATCACACAGGATGGGAATAGTGTGAGGTGAAAGAGGATTGTTCAAGAATTTAATGAGCTCGCCTACTTGGCTCAGGAAAGAGGAAAATTCAGATGATAAAGAGGGGAAGTGAGGAATTTAATTATAGGCAAAACTAATACTTTTCAGTGAAATTACTTTTTGAAAGGTAGCAGTTATTCATGTGACAGATTTTCAGAGCATCACAAAATTCATCCTGTAGTGTTTGATTCAATTTTGAGAACAATCCTCTTCTGGTAACATTTTTCTTTTTTGGGTTCTCTCTCATCTCCATCAGTTGTTAGCTGAACATAGGAAGATTGGGATTTCTGAGATGTCAGCTAACTCGGATGGGGACTATTTTTCAACCTTAGCTTCATAAAGAGAGAATCGTAGTATACCGTTTCCCCAAAACTAAGACCTAGCTGGACAATCAGCTTTAATGCGTCTTTTGGAGCAAACATTAATATTAAACCCGATCTTATGTTATGTTCTATAAGACCCGGTCTTTAATGTTATAGTAAAATAAGACCGGGTCTTCTATTAATTTTTGCTCCAAAAGACGCATTAGAGCTGATTGTCCAGCTAGGTCTTATTTTTTGGGAAACACGGTACACCAGGAGCTCAAAGGGTCACCTATGAAAGACTCAATGGGGAGCCAGCCATTAGTAGTTAACAGAGAGTAGAAAAGGCTAAGTGACATTGTTTTTGCCTAAGCTTTGTTTTTCTGATGGAAGACTTTTTCTTATTACAAGCTGATTTTTTTTTAATACTGGACATCTTTGTTTGCTTTTGTGTTGTGCTAACACTGCTATGAAAACTGGATTGTTCTTATAGATGTGAAACAGAAATGAGATGTCTTAATTTTTAATAGTGGGTCCTGAGGGCACTGCCACGAGGGCCAGAGATAAAATGAACTGCTGAAGCATTCTCTAGCTTTTGTCAGTTGACTGCATGGAAGAATTTTATGACCCAGAGAACCGAGTGCTCTGGGGGAAAGTGATTTTTAATTTTTCCCTCTAAAACCCAGGACGTAACTGAACCTACACCGCGGGCCTTAGGGAAGCAGCACCCATCCGTCTCCCTTTGCTCCATGCTCAGGCCGCTGGCTCCAGCCCGCGAGCCCGGGTCTATCTGTACCGTACCTGCTTCTGATGAGCTGCTTGTGTATGTGTGTTGTGGTTTTGTCTTGGCTTTGAATTTTAAGGAGTGGGTGAAAAAGCAGCTAGGGTTCAGTCTAAAGTGGTGACATTATCGTCCGAGGAAACGAAGAGCGGGGAGTGGAATGGTCATACGTCTTCAGGTGCGTGGGAAGGTGCGGATGTGTCGTGATTTCAGATGCTCCTTCCCACCCATCCTGGAAATCCACAGCCAGTTGGCCATTCCTCTCCCTCTGGGACCAGTATTGGAACATTTGCCTGGGAGGGGGTGTTGCTCAAGGGAGAACTCGTCCTCCCTTTTCTTGGTGGCTTTCTGATTGCTGTTTTAATGCCAGCGACGATGGCTTGGCTGCCTGAATATCCCACCTTAGTTTTAAAGTGAAGGTAGAAAAGTGCCCTCACTCTTGGTCTGGGGAGCATGGAATGGATGCTGTGTGGGCTACTTAAGCTTCTCTTTCTTATACCTGCGTAATTACCCCACTTCAGCCTGCGGCCACCTCTCCCCTGAACAGTTCTACCAAAGACAAGCAGTGCAGTTATGGATGCCACTGTGCTGACCCTAGATAGGAATAAAAATGGTCATCTTTCTTTGAGTTCACCAGGGAGTCTGTGCGCTGTGTCACAGACCTCATGGTATAGGGCTAATGTTCTGGGGTTCTGTTCTGAGGGGTACCCTAAGAGACATGGCCTTTGGGATCTCATTTCTGGGCAATTCTAGTAAAGGTCTTAAGAGAGCTTTTCATTGTTGGATATAGCCTTTTAACCCCCCCCCCTTTTTTTAAATTGCTACTATAAATCCTTGCATTACTACTTAGTTCTCATTACTTAATGGTGGTTTTAAATATACATGTGAGATGTATGTAAAATGTAAATACATCTTGTGTAAATGTATACAAGTATACATTTGTTTGTTTTATTTTTCTTGTTCTAGTTCTGTGTCCTACATAGGGCACCATCACTTCAGGAGCAGTTTTGTCTTTCGTGGACTACAAGCTAGATTTCCTGTAGCATTATTTTGAAAGCTGGCTACCATTACCTTCCTGCTATTGGAAACTCAGCACACTTGAACTTGGGTTTGTGATTCAGTATTAACAGATCATGCCTTCACTAATTCTTTTTATTATGAACCAAGAAAAATACGGCACTATTTTGAATTCTACAGATGGTTTTTTGTTAACTACTAACAATTATGAACTCTTCTCCAACTTTTATAGAGTAAGGGGGAGTAATATTAATCATGCATGTGCAGTTATAGTTTTCATTAACTGACTATATGCCCATTTGAGTTATGGCTTCCTAGATCTAAACTACATTGAAGAACGGAATTAATGCATTGAGAGATTTTTAATATAGCTATCCTTAAGTGATGGCAAAAACCAACACTGATTTTTATAAGAGAATTGTAGTATAAATATCACCTACCAGTATTGTCCAGAGACTGAAACTTACCAGATTCGCTGTTTTCAGAAGAAGCAAAACCAGAATGTGTTATCTTAGCTTAATACTTGTGAACATTGAAACTGTTGGCGATGCCTGGTTTTAGAAGTTGCTGTGTGTTTTACCACTGTTCAAATTTTAACCATTACGTTGCCATTTACTTTCAGAACCTTGTACTGTTTAACTTTAGACGTTTGTGTTTTGTTCCATGTGTCTGTGAAGAAGTGTCCTTTCCTTTATGGTGCTTAAGAAACTCAATGCTGCAGCATCGCCCATTTCCCATCACTGTTATATTGTATTCATGCCCGTGTGTTTTCCTAAAGTATTAATTCTAGACACAGCTACTCATGGGTACATCACTAGTCATGAACCCATTGCTAGTTCTAATCAAATCAATGCCATTTAATAAACGTTGGGAAAAAAAGGTGATGTATGCTTGAGACCTTTATTTTTAATGACTTTTCTTCTCTTGCAGTGCTAGATTCTTCCCCTTACTATTCCACACACTGTCCATCACTAGAGGGTGTGAGCTGGTGAAACCCCGATTAGCCTCCTGATGGTAAGGAGGGGAGAGGGACTTCTCCAGGTCGCATTGAGCTACTGTGCAAGGACAGAAATCCTGCTCTTTCCCAGGTCTGTGAGACACACACAACAGCTATGGTAGCTTCCTCCCTTAGATAACATGAGTGGAGTAAGAGTCTGTATCGCTGCGTGTGACCCTTTCGTATGGTCACAAGAAGCTATATAGACTGACAACCTGAAAACAAAAGGACAATTTGTCTTTCTAATTCCAGATGTGGAATCTTTTTGAAAATTACATTGTGGGATTTAAGAGTCAAAGTGTTTATTTGCTGCCAAAAACTAAATTGCAAGCAAACCCCTACAGCTTTGTTTTTTGAAAACAAAACAAACTGTAGAACTACAGTGCACTGCAAGTGCCATAGATCTATTTTATTCTTCAGGAAATTATATTTGTTTTTCTTTTACAAGAGCACAACAGGAACCAAAGTAAAAGAGTAATAGATACAGCACTCAGGATAAATCATATCTTTAAAATAATAATAAAAAAATTTACACCTTGTCCTATATCCTGTTAGTATTTTCATAATATGGCCATGATTGAAAAAAACAAAAAGCAAGCATTTACAATTTTTTTTTTTGCTAAAGACTTTTTTATGCCAGGAATGGATTAATTGTCAACAAAATTTTATAATAATCAGGCTGATGTAAATCTATTTTGGTAACATCATATCATTAACAAATTTATTTTGGAAATAGATAAAAATATTGCCCCTTGATAATAAATCTTTTTTTTTTCTTTGATGCAAACAGCTAGAACACCTTTTTCTTTTTTTTTTTTTTTGACATTCTAAGACAAAGAAAATGGTTAATCTTCAGATTAATAAATTAGGTCATTATTATAATAAATTAATTTTTTTTAAAGTTCAGCAACCTCTGTCCAAGTATTTACAACAATACTTGAAAGTTCCTTTACAAAACAGAACACATTTTCTTTTCACATTAAGCATACTGGGTATCTGTGTCTTTCACAACAAGCATTTTTAAAAGAAAAAAAAAAAATCAATGCACAAATGGGTAATTAGTATAAAAGTGCTAAGAGCTGTTTGAAAAGTTAACACTATAGTATACAGTCAGTTATATTTGAGGCAAACTACAACAAACTTCCAGCTTATTATGGACAATATTCCAGTAGTTGTTTCAAACAGTTGTTTGAAAAAAAAAAAAAACCAAAACAAAACAAAAAAAACCCAGGAGCTGATTAGTGATACAGATAAATTGTCATCAGTGTCTCTGGCCAGTGAGCGAATTGAAAACCAACTGAAAGCAAACCCAAATGAGGAAGAAGATTTAACAAAGGAATACCTTCTCCATAGCAGGGCTGGTGCTGACTGCTCAAGGTATGTGAGTACATGTATACTCTCTCACACACATCTTTCTTTCCAATGAAACTGTAGATAAAATGAGATTTTGGGTTACTCAAAAATTTGTAAGTGGTCAAAAGCACTGATATGAAATGCCTGTTTCTTTGTTCTGGTTAAAATCTCATAAAAATACATTCAACAGGAAAACATAAATTGTATGTGTATAAATATATATGTATATATATATTATATACACACGCACACAAATACTTTTTTTTTTGAAGCATAAGATAGTTACATAAATATTCCTATAATTGCTAAAGTTTAAAGAGGCATATTTTTTTTTGAGCTTCAACAAAGGTGCTTGAATAATATACAATTAAAATGAAGTAGTTTCTATTTTGTAGAATCAGTATATAATAAGGAAAAAAAAGATCCCCAAACAGTCTTTTTTAAAAAAGGTTTCATCTTAAGCTAGAGCTTCAACAAAAACTATGAACAACCAACGATATAACAGAACAAAGCAACAACAAACAATGAAGCATCGCCCCTGGAAATACCTGGTATCCTTCACCCTCTCCCTCCTTCCTGCCACGCTGTAGTCAGAAAAGCTCCAGTGCTCACATCAAGAAATGACTAGGTCCTTCCTGTTCATTGGCTGACTCTGCTAGGAACTGGCTGATTGGCTTGGAAAAAAACGAAAGCAGCAAAAAGTATATAACTGTATATATCCTTAATAACCCGCTTTAGAGAAACGTTGCGCTCACATTTCTCTTGCCTCCTCACCGCCTACTGCAGCTGTGACTGTATAGCAAAGAAACTTGTGGCTTTAGACCTGGGATGGCTATCGAAAGGTTCGGATGCGCTCATCTGGTAGTTCTAAGGTGGTTGTGGCAGCTGGATCGCAAGGCCTTTTTGTTTGTTTGTTTCCTGCTCGTTCAGGCCTGAGCTTTGCCGCAACCAGTGCAGTCTTCAGAACAACAGGAAAAAATACCCTCTGCGCCACTGAACTGCTTTTATTTTACTGGATTTCTCCCCGAGCCAAGCTGACCAATTTGTCTTCCCAACACCACCCTCCCAACCCATTTCCCCCAACCAAACTCACTGTCCCCACCCCCAAATATCTCTACAGCTATATTACAAGCAAACATGTCTTAGCAACTTTACACACTTTGGTTCTAAGAAAACACTTGGTCAGTTATCTTGAGGAAAAGTGGGAATGCTTGGTTCTGCACACTGCCGTAGAGGAGAGCCCGTCCCAGTCAGTTCTAAGCGCTGTACATCAAGTCACAATCCAATACAATCCACTAAGCAAGTGCACACATTCTACTTGACTTAAGAGCAGATTTAGTCGCTGTCTGTCTTCTAAAACCTCGTCTGACTTGCCTTTCTTCACACCGTTTGGTAGAAATTGTCTGCCTGTAGGTGGTTCTGTTTTTGCATGCTGTAGAAGCCACTGAATCTTGCATCTGGTTCAGCAATTCTCAGCATTCTCTGGGCACTGTCCCCTTGGACTCGCGTTCCTTTCTTGCAGTCCACAGATACCAGCTGATTATTTAAGGAAGAAGGCTGTTTAGTGAGAAGAGGAGAAACCACAAAGAATTAGCTGCTTTATATATCCCAAATTAACAGAAATTTAGTGCCTAAGTCAGGTGGGAGAAGAGCTTCCCAGTACACGGATGGGCAGACCAGGTGGAGTTTACATTCTGTTCTAGTACCAACTACAGTTTTATGAGGGATGCTGACAAACTGTTTAAAGATGAACTGTCAATAGATTATGTCAAAGGAGTGGATGAAGGAACTGAGGGGGGTAAAAAAAAAGACTGGTAAAGTGAGTGACATAATTATTTTCAAATCCTTGAAGTGCAGACTAGTGCTTAAAAAGGCCTGAAGAATGAGTAGAAGTTACCAGATACGCAGATTTTAAGATAAGCAGACAATTTTGAATCACTCAGGCTGTGTAACAGCATTACAAGTTGGGGCCAGCCCGCCTGTATCTAGTCCTTCCACACACTATGAGTGGGTCCCTTTCTCAGCTTTGCAGTGGGGGCTGTGTCTTGCTCGGTCCTTGCCTGTATCCTGCGCCAGCGTGGGCCCTGCCCCTAGGCCGTGCCCAGTGCATACTTGTCGAAAGGAAATCAGAGGCAAGACAACCATCTGCCAGAATGTTATAGGCAAGGGTTATCTAGATGGTAAATTGGATGAAAACAATTATGTAGGCTGTTTTCAATTCTTAAGGTTGTATGATTGATTTTCTTACCAAAAAAAAAAAAAAAAAAGAAAAAAAACTAAATGCAAAAGATAGAAATTTGGGTTGGAAAGAATCACGATTGATTTCCCTTAATGAAAATGAATTTTCTTGCCTTTGAAAAATAGGCAGATTCGACTACAAATACATACTCTCTCCCTCAGTATGAAATCTGCCTCTCTTTGTACCTCGTCTACTATTACTTTACACAATCTCTTCATCTTTTTCCACCTTTCCCCTCTTTTTGCCTCGGACACGTCTCCCCGTCCTTTGGACTTTTGTACATGCTCATAATTGTCCAGCTGTCTTCATGCCTCTCCTGGGTATCACCACCCTGCCCTTAGAATTTCTTTTCTCTCCCAATTCTAAGTTGACAGATCACTGAGAAACACCAGGTGACCAACTTTTCATTTCTCATATAAGTGACGATTTAGGAATCAATCCAGAGATACTTGTTTGTTTGAAAACTTTAAAGTAAATCCAGGAAACGGGGTCTGAAAAGTTAGGATTCATGAACCAGCGGATGACAGGTAATTCATCCAGCGATTGATCCAGCCCTGCGCAAATACTAGACATCTGACCGATTGCTACAGCTTGGTGTGTACTTGAGGCTCTGAAGAGCAAAGTAAAAATTGTACTGGCTAATATAAAATATATCAAACAATTTAAGGAAATAATAAGCATGCAAGCTTTCCTAGTTTGATCGGTCAAGAGACTGACATTTTTTCAGGACAATACCTTAG